>NC_051396.1:32679915-32702415 GCF_015228065.2 Penaeus monodon | reverse complement strand
TCTGCTGATCGCCAAAGAAATGATACATGGCGGTAATATGAGAAAATTATCAGAAGAGGGTGCAAGGTCTGATCTTGCGAGTATGTTCTCCGCCTTCTTTCTGAGGTTTAGCAGGAAGCCTCTGGGATATTTATGTTTTATGGGAAAAATAATTTAGGCAACCTCACACACACATATATATGTGTGTGTGCGTATCTAAACACACACACAAACACAAACACACATGTATTTCTCTCTCTCTCTCTCTCTCTCTCTCTCTCTCTCTCAGTGGTCAGATGCCTTCAATGTCAAGTCCTCCAACTAACAGGGGTGACCATTTAGGCGACGTGCCCATGGCTTCGCCGCCGTACTGCCTAAGCCACGCCCACATTGCTCATAACCTCGGACTCCTACCTTGACCATAAATATGCAACAGGCCGTGCGTTTTCCAAGTACCTGACAAATAGTGACAGCGAGGATGTCACTTCTTTCAAGCTTACGACACGAACTCCAAGCCTCCAACAAGAACATCCAGCTTGACCCCCCTCCAAAAATAACCTGTAAGTACGCCATGGGCAATTCTTTTCATTTCTTTTTCCTTACCCATGTGTGCATACCGTAAGGTTTTCAACAAGTGCAGTGTTTTTTTCCTCAAACATCTGAACAAGTATCCGCGCTAGCGCATTTTTTTCTCTATTATCTACCATGTTTCTTCGAACTTCCTCGTGGTAGACTGTCTATATTTCATTTGCGAGAGTAATTTTCTTAAGCGTGTTTTTTTCTAACTCTGTCATGGTATACTAAAGCATCATGTAGGTATATTCATGCGTGTTTTTTTTTCTTTAAATTCATGTTTTTTTCTCTCGAAAGATCTATGCCCGCGTGTGTATACACAAGAGTACTGCCATATTCTAGGCATATTTTCTTATCTATATTCCCCATTGCATTAACCGGTGCCTTATTGACGTAAATTTCGTCTGTTATTGCTCAGTGTATTTATTTCGGCTCGGGTTTATGATACATTAGTGGGAAAGTTTATGACGGAATTATCCACAACCGATTTTTTAAAATACTTTCACCAAATCTCCCCACCTCCCTTGTTTCTGACTTTAACACACATATATATGTATATATATATATGTATACCCCCCCTCACACACACATAAACACACACATGCAAACACACATACACAGACACACACACATACACACACACACACACACACACACACACACACATATATATATATACACATACATATATATACATACACACATACATATATCATATATGTATACACAATATATACATATATATGTATATACATATATGTATATACATACATATATATGCACATATTCATACATATATATACACATATATAGATATGTGTGTATGTGTGTGTGTGCGTGTGTGTGTGTGTGTGTGTGTGTGTGTGTGTGTGTGTGTGTGTGTGTGTGTGTGTGTGTGTGCGTGTGTGTTTATACATATATATATATACACACACACACACACACACACACATCTACATACACACACACACACACACACACACACACACACACACACACACACACACACACACACACACACACACGCACACACACACACACACACACACACACATATATATATGCATATATAACTATGGTCCAGTGGATAGAGCATTAGACTCCATCCCGAGTTCAATATCCCGCATAATGTGAAGTACCTCTCAAAATTTGCTGGCTCATACAGCCTCACGTCTGTTAACATTACAGAAGGACGCTCTTCAAGTAACTGGATTAAACACTCTCTTTTTAGAGCTTGTTTCAAAGTATGGGTTTGACGGCAGTGGAAACCAATCTCTGTATGCAATGAGAATTGATGACATGAGCCAGGATGTGAGCGAGGCAAATATGTTTTCATCTTTTATATGCCCAATTATATTATTTGTGAAAGGAACCAATACCATCATATGGGAAAATCCTTCTCCATCCTCATCAGTGTATTGTCGACCGCTTCGGCTGCAATTTCGTAAAGAAACTCCGGAGGTCATGAGATCTGAAGACAAATTGATACAAGAGGAGATAAATAATTTGCAACCACTTGTAGAAAGAGAAGTAAAGGTTCATTATAAAATTATTTTGACCATGGTAGATGGCAAAGTATGCCAGGCACTAACCCGCACACCTTCTTCCTCAACATGCTACTTATGTTATCTTATGACTAATCCAACACGGATGAATAACATACAGGAAATCAAGATTATGCACAACATGTCTCTAAGCATTGGTGGGGGTAATTGGGGGGGGGGGGTCGGAGTGGCAGAAAATGAATTCGTATACGAGTGTAAAATTACCTGCACACATATAAACTCCCTCAACGAAAAATTAGGCAGCGCGCAAGGTGAGAATCCCGAGCCTCTGTCTCTGTGTTAGCGATTTTCACCCTTCCGCACTCTAACCTTAGAGGAGCGAATATGTCGAGTTGTATTTTGACATTACCCATTGAAAAGAATCACAGGAGGATAAATGTCTTATTGTAATTTTCTTCCCAAATTGAAGGGTTTTCTGAAAAAAAGAAAAATTACAAATCCTCATGTGACTTTTCTCGTTTCTTTCCTATAAGATGTAATAGATATGATCCGATTTTCACAGATACATCATATAATTAAGTATGTTTAAGGTTCGATGATAATACATGATCAGTCTTTATCTCTAATTATACATACGAAAAAATAAATGGAAACACTGCGTATGATATAACTTATTCAAAAGAAGCGTTCTCAGTACAACAAATATGTATATCTGTAAGAACTTTTTTTTTTTTTTATTAATATTTTCGATTTTACCCCTTTACCCCCTTGATTTTAGGGACGGTCCTCTTTAAAATATAATAGTTTATCATTTCTACTGAAAACGTTTTCCTGTATTTCCATAAATCCACACATTGTTTATGCCGTACATTCATTATATTCACAAATGGCGGGAATTCTAAAGGGAGAGATAATCAAGAAATATATCCAAATTCGCCCTGAAAAATCGTTTGAAGTCTTGTAGAGCGTAATAAATAATGAAGAAATAAATCCGCGAAAAAATTATGACACCTGTCGCTATTGCAACTTTAAAACATGATTTTCAGAACCGATGGAGAAAAGCAAATTACATGGCAGACAGGATCTTAGTAACAACAGCGAATGACTTGAAAAAAGAGGTACACTTCATATTAGATTTGGATGCGGATAGAGATTATTTCAATGATAATCCAAGTTACGAAGCCAACACATCACAACGAGGGAGATCGTCTGCTGATTTCATCAATGCCATTTCAAGAACTAAACGCAGAAAAACAGAGCATATAAGAAAAAGCTACTCTGCAGAAGAGCTCGTGTATACGGTTCAAATGAAGCTTAGAGAAAGTGGTAAAAAAGATGTTGCAACTTTATGCCAGGAAGCATGCTTTAATAGCCCGACAAGGCCAAAAAGCATTCTGTAAAAAAAAAAATATTAATAATAATACCATTACCGTGACTCCTTTTGAACCTTATGAGACCCTTTCTCTTATGCTAAATACCAGTATGAGTAAAAGTATCTATACATATCTAAGAAATGCTCAGAAGGAGAAATATTGCAACATTTACCCGACCTACAAAAAGGTACTTGAGGCAAAAAAAGAAATGTTATCCCATGGGTGTTATTTTTACTGAATTTAAATGTGAAGTACCTCTCAAAACTTGCTGGCTCATACAGCCTCACGTCTGTTAACATTACAGAAGGACGCTCTTCAAGTAACTGGATTAAACACTCTCTTTTTAGAGCTTGTTTCAAAGTATGGGTTTGACGGCAGTGGAAACCAATCTCTGTATGCAATGAGAATTGATGACATGAGCCAGGATGTGAGCGAGGCAAATATGTTTTCATCTTTTATATGCCCAATTATATTATTTGTGAAAGGAACCAATACCATCATATGGGAAAATCCTTCTCCATCCTCATCAGTGTATTGTCGACCGCTTCGGCTGCAATTTCGTAAAGAAACTCCG
This sequence comes from Penaeus monodon, assembly GCF_015228065.2. Taxonomy (NCBI): domain Eukaryota; kingdom Metazoa; phylum Arthropoda; class Malacostraca; order Decapoda; family Penaeidae; genus Penaeus; species Penaeus monodon. Next base: position 32,698,411 of record NC_051396.1, on the reverse strand, counting down.
GAGGTCATGAGATCTGAAGACAAATTGATACAAGAGGAGATAAATAATTTGCAACCACTTGTAGAAAGAGAAGTAAAGGTTCATTATAAAATTATTTTGACCATGGTAGATGGCAAAGTATGCCAGGCACTAACCCGCACACCTTCTTCCTCAACATGCTACTTATGTTATCTTATGACTAATCCAACACGGATGAATAACATACAGGAAATCAAGATTATGCACAATACGGAATATCTCTCTTTCATTTATACATCAACACTATGGAGTGTTATTGCATATTGCATATCGCATGCAACTGAAAACATGGTAAGTAAGGGAGAAAAGGCTAAATCTATCATGGCTGATAAGAAAAAAAAAAAAAAATCAGAGAAAACTCGAGGATAGTCTTGGTATTACCGTTGACCTCCCTGATCAGGGTAGTGGCAACACAAACAACGGAAACTGCAGCTATCACGAGAGTAAATGAACAGCTCATTCACTGATTTTCCATCTTATTATCTGCTCTTAATTCGGGGTATGGTATTAACACTGAAGTGTATAAAAATATGCAGAAGAAACGGCCCAAACTTATGTGACTTTATATATGTGCCAATGCCATTAGAGGAGGTGACTGAGGCAAGACATAAAGTCATTAGGAATGTACGGTTACGTCACATGTGTAAAATTTCAAGGGAGAGAGTCAACCAAGATCTCCTATAATGAATGCTCGCCGCATCAGATTCATTAGTTGCAGCATTCCGACGTAAGATATAAGAATTTTACATTTCTTTCACCAGAAGTAATTGCATTGCTAAAAGAACTAGATTTTTATGCTAATAAAGATGATTGGGATAGTGATAATGGTGATGAAGATGAAGAGTATTCAAATGTAATGATAATGTTATTTTTTAATTTCACTCATACTGTATGGGTAAAGGGAATGATGTTACTGTGATGTATACACCATCATATTGCTATGATTTTGTGGCTTTGTATGTGTGACATGAATATATTTTATGTGCTATGAATTTATTTCAATATCCTTGGCTCCATTAATCAATCTTACTGAAACACTAAAGGGACATAGTATAGTAGTCTGTAACTACTGTAACTGTACATGGTAAAATAGAAATATAAATCATACATCATACAAAAAATACAAGCGTTCGCTTGTTTTCTTCGTTACACAGTCTACATCTAGATTCATCTGCACTTCTTGCACATTAGCCATAAACAAACATTACGTTTATTGTGAAATGCTAATCACAGTTTGTCAGTTTGGTGTATTATTCTCATTAATTTATCCTGAATCATATGCCAGTTACTGTAGATTAACTTCATCTGATTCATGTGTAATTACATCTGGTTCTGCGAGCGTACGTGTGTGTGTGTGAAAGGGAACACGTGCGTGCGCTGGGGAAAAAACAAAGAACACATATATTTGCATATATATATATATATATATATATATATATATATAAAATATACATATATATATATATATATATATATATATATATATATATATATATATATATGTATATACATACATACATATACATGTATGTATATATATACATACATATATATATATATGCATATATATATATATATATATATATATATATATGTATATATATGTGTGTGTGTGTGTGTGTGTGTGTGTGTGTGTGTGTGTGTGTGTGTGTGTATGTGTGTGTGTGTGTGTGTGTGTGTGTGTGTGTGTATGTGTAACGCAATGTGTGCACAAAGATGAAAAGGAACACAGCCACAGTAAGAAATGAAGATACATTCTCTCCATGTATCCATTTTGGTTTATTATTCGTCTGAAAAGGAAATCGTAAAGACTTCGAAACGTCACGATTTATTTTTATTTCTTAATGTGGTTATTTTCCTATGCACACACACACACACACACACACACACACACACAAGCCTCCTTCGCGCCATTTCTCAAGACGCTGCCCTGCGAGCCCGCCAAGAAGGCCTATATAAAAGAGTAGGAAAGCCAGAAGATATCAACCTCACTCGTGTATGACATCTTGTTATGTACAGACCTTCTCTTTCAGACACAGCAGCAATAAACTGAAAGCCTTGTGACACAGGAGTTACCCTGGTGTCCGGGGCCTCTCGTCACGCTCGGCATTGAGTCGCATAACGTTGATTTCATAGAGTAAACTTCTGACTTTGTGCTTTGCCTGCACCCTCAGTGCCTTGTATTTGCAGGGCGCACAGTAGTAGTATCAGCACCCCACCTCAGACCCGCAGCTCTCTTCTGCACCAGGGTAACCCTTACGGATATTGACCTCTGGGAAGGGAGGCCCAGTAGTCTGAGGGTGTCCTTTGGGGCACTTTTTCTTTTATTCTGAATTCTTTTTCTCTCTTCATGTGACTTCCCTGGGCCTACTGGAGTACCATTGTGGGCTCCCGTATTCGCCTATGCAATTTATACAGATGGTTCGAAATCTGAAAATGGCGTAGGTTTTGCAGCAGTGAGCAGAAGGAAGACTGCTTCTGGCAGTCTTTCTCTAGCAGCCTCGATCTTCACTGCAGAGTTGCATGCCATCCTTGCAGCAGTTAAGATGACTAGAGATCTTACGAACCATTCTGTTGTGATATCTTGTGACTCTCGTAGTGCCTTGCAAGCAATCATGAGCTTAAACTCATCACATCCAGTAGTGAGGGAGGTTCAAGATTGGCTTGCACTGATGTCAACACGTAAAAAGATAACTCTATGTTGGGTGCCAGCGCATGTTGGTATCAGTGGGAATGAGCGAGCTGATCAGAAGGCCAAGGCAGCTGCCGCTCAGCCTTGTGATACTCGAGACATTAGAGATGACCTTGGCAGTTGGGCGACTAGCATCCATCCCAACCGAAAAGTGGAAGTTGTATTAACAAGACTAAGAATCGGGCACACAAGACTGACTCATGGGCCAATGATGGCTAAATATGAAGCACTTTGTGAAGGATGCCAAGAGCCATTAATGATTGCACATGTAGTGGAAAGATGTGTAAAATTCTCAGACCAAAGATGTATGTACTTGTCTCCCCCATATACACTGAAAAATGTATTGGGGGAAGATTGTGACATAGAGGGTCTTATTAATTTCCTTAGGGAGACTAATATTTTCAATAAAATTTAATCATGCATAATGTTTATGCAATAATTTTATGCACTTAGAGCATAATATTTATGCTTTGATTTTTAATCTATTTATTGTTATATGTAAGATATTTATTGATAGATTTTTTAAAGTTTTAAACATTTTAATATTTCTAGTTAACAAGGTATTCGCCGCTAATGACCTTAGCTGTTGACGTGGCAGATAATTTTAAATAATCAATCAATCCTTTAGCACACACCTGGCTTTGGCTCGGCTCTTTTTGTAATTGATCAAGGTTACAATGCTGGGGCGTCGTTTTAACTGCTTTAATGCAGCTTTTCTTGCTCTGACAGCTTCTTGGCATTCATCAGACCACCATGGTACTAGAGGTCGACGGTAATGCCCGCTACTTTTGGGAATGGATGCTTCTGCTGCAAGGTGAATTCGTGATATGAAGTGATTAACAGCATCTTGAAGACACTGGAAATCATTCACAGATCCTTGCAATACTGCAGTTGATCTAAAAAGATTCCAATCCGCAAGTTCAAGTCGCCATCTCTGCACTCAATTGACTGGAATGCCATTCACCTCCTCCAAAATTATTGGAAAGTGGTCGCTTCCATGTAAGTCTTCCATGACCTGCCAATTGAAGTTCAACTGTGAATCAGGTGAGCATATTGATAGGTCTATATTGGAGAATGTCCCAGTTTGAATTTGGAAATGTGTGGGAGTGTCATTGTTCAGTAAAACTGCATCTAACTGCACAAAGTGTCTCCCCAGAGGTGATGCCGACCATTGAAATCCCCCAAGAGTAGAAATGGATGTGGCAACTGCTTAAGTAGATTTTCCATATCATTTATGTTCAGATTATGTGGAGGAAGGTAGATGGATGCAGCAGTGTAAGGTCGTGTTAAGCCTATTCTCACAGCCTTCACCTACAGTGTTGTCTGCAGGTGGATGGCCTGGAAGGGAATATCTTGACGTACCATTACTGATACTCCTCCATGAGGTCCATTTTCAAAGGTCCCATAATGGGCTTGAACTTGGAATCCTCTCAGGGAAATGGTACAATTTTCCCTGGTCATAATCTCTTGTAGACATACAAAAACTGGATTATATGAAACTATCAGATGTTGCAGTTCTTCCCATTTTGCATGAATTCCCTGACAGTTCCATTGTATTTGGGTATCCAGTTCTTTATATTATTTCTTCATAAGGCTGAGAATGGGACTAAACTGACCCTAAGGGAAAATGGGACCCCCACATGAACACCTCCTTGGGTTCACAAGGGGTATGAGCACAGCACACATCATAGTCATGCTCTTAAGCACAATCAGCACTGTCACTTCTGTGGTAGTATTCCTAAACAAAGAGAAGGCTTTTGAATTGGGAAGTCCTCTTGGTTTTCAGAAGACCCTGACCAGAAGGGAAGTAGAAAAAAGGGCTTGGCTTGGATAGGTGACTATTTCAGGAACAGAACAGCCATAGTCAAATTCCAAGGTCACCTATCACAGCACATGCCACTAGAAAATGGAACACCACAGGGTGGGGTCCTCTGTCCAGCCCTTTTCAACACCCTAATGTCCTGCATCCTCAACATACACCTCCCAGTGGGGTGCAAGATCATCTCCTATGCAGACGATCTCACCATAGTCATCTCCACTGGACCATACTGCCTAAGTAAAGCCCAGCGCTGTCTGAACCTTGTATCTGAGGAGTGTTGTAGGACAGGACTAAAGATCTCTGCAGCCAAATCCAAACCCATGGCTCTGAGACAAAATGTTCAAGGTACAAGTCTGAGAATCCATGGAATGGACTTAGAATGGGTCCAGGTCTTCCAATGGGGTAACAATTGACTGGACCCTCTCCTGTACTTGTTTGACCAAACCAAACCAAAGCTCTGTCATGAGAGCAATGACTGGGAGACATATAGGGGCTAGACATAAAGTACTAAGATCATTCTATGTATATGCCATCCATCCCTTAGTGGACTATGCTTTTGTCTCATTGATTGCCGCAAAGCCAAGATTAAGAGAAAAATTGGAGACAGTTCAAAATGAAGCTGTCACTATCATTCTGGGTGCCCCAAGGTGGACGAAGGCCCTTAACCTCCTCATGGAGACAAACCTTCTCTTCCCGGACTCACAAATTAATCTAATGGCAGTTCAGTTTCTTTTCAAGATCACCCAGGCACCCAGGAACCCAAATATGAGACAAAAAATACTTAGACACCTAGAAGAAGACCACGAGCTGTTTGCAAACAACTGGCTGTCTAAGACAGCCAGGGTGTTGATACACTATCAACTCAAATAACAAATACTTGCCAAGGGCATGGCCTCCCCCCACCCCGACTTTACTGAAGCCTCGCTGGGGGCACAAACCTTGATTGAGTTCTCTGTTATGAGTCAAGGGGAAAGAATCAATACCTCATGCCCCCTAACGGTGCCTTCCGCAGTGGGGGGTTTGAGGTCCCAATGATCTGGTGAGCCGGACCAGAGGGCTACTCATACTGGATCACCAGTGAGGGATGGGACAAAATGGCTTCCTGGTACACCAAGGCCCATGAGAGAGGATGGTGCACCCATCCCTGGTTCATTCCATCTTGGACCAGGGAGAACGTGTGTTTGCTGTGCGTGGCACCCTGTATTACTAGGAGGCAGGAGTCCTGGAGCTTGAGTGATGCTGCATGCTGAGCCATGCAGCTAGTGACACACCTCTTTGGTCCTCTATTCTGGTTAGATGGGTGGATTGATCAAGGCCCGGTCAAGTCATTCGGCTGGTCAAATATGGCTAGGGTCAAGCAGACACTGTTCAGACAGTCATGCATAGGTCCAATGACTGCCATCAGTACTGCAATAGTGGCTGCCTATAATTTCCTCATTACCCCTGTGACTGTTGGGATATTTTGAGCCCCAACTATAGCTTCCCCTTGTTGGACTCCATGGGGGGGGGGGGGGCTGAGGAAATGGAGAATTCCAATTTGTTAAAATTTACAAAGATCTAACTCTCTCCCTGATGACCTGTGCAATCCCCTAGCCATACCCTCTGAATCATCACTTGTTTTTCCAGCTTCCAAAGGGCAAGAATGAGAATAATGGTTCCACGGCTCCCAAACCAGGTAAGGAGAAAAGTCCTCCTCAATCCATTATTTCATATATAAGTATTTCATATAGTAAGTACCTCGTAGCGAACACCATCGATAGTGTATCAATCATGGATCTTGATTTTGTTGAAGTACATCGGAAAATAGTTGAGGTATGTCAACATGATCCTCACATCACCCCACAGCGAGATGGTAGCCTGATAGTTAAGGTTTTGTCACCAGACGACAGTGATTCCTGGGGCTCAAATTTCATATTCTCCTCACAAAACACTCAATCAGTGTAAGAGAATTGTCTTTTCCCGAGACCAGATCTGGTATTCTGAGGAGAATCTGTTAGAGGACGTTAGTCCTTCCAGAATCAGTTAAGTTGGCATGGTACCACCTCAAGGTAAAGCCATATGTGCTTCCACTGCCAGGGTTGTGGGCATAGAGCCAACACTTGCCCTCCGGTGCTTCTTACACCACACACTCTCCCACTTCCTTTAAACCTCAGCCCCCAATTGCTGAAACTGCCAGAAATGGAGTAGGAGTGGGTGGTTTATTGATGACACTCCTCCTCCCAAAATAAGGTCTTTGGAGCCATCAGTTAAGGCTCCAGAGGCCTCAACGGTGATAGCTTCAGCTGCCACCACATCCACAGTGCCCTCCGCTGCTAGGCAGAATCCCCCTGAAGCTAAGGCTCAGGTACGCCCTTTACCCAGGCAAAGAAATCCTGAGCCTGTCCAAAGGAAGCCTGTGGAAACTAGTTCTGCAGGTAAACAACCATTAAAAAGGTATCCCCTAGATCCTGGAAAGGGTCAGCCTAAAGGTGTGGGGCAAACCTTGACCACAGGTGCTGCCAAACACCTTATGAAGTGGTTATCTGAAGAACTGGATATCCTAATCCAATGGAACTGTAAGGGAATTCATGCAAAATGGGAAGAACTGCAACATCTAATAGTTTCATATATATGCATATGTCTACAAGAGATTATGACCAGGGAAAATTGTCTCATTTCCCAGAGAGGATTCCAAGATCAAGCCCATTATGGGACCTTTAAAATGGACCTCATGGAGGAGTAGCAGTAATGGTACGTCAGGATATTCCCTTCCAGGCCATCCACCTGCAGACAACACTGTAGGTGAAGGCTGTGAGAATAGGCTTGACATGACCTTACACTGTTGCATCCATCTACCTACCTCCACATAATCTCAACATAGATGATTTGAAAGATCTACTTGAGCAGTTGCCACATACATTTCTACTCTTGGGACATTTCAATGGTCAGCATCACCTCTGGGGAGACACTTTGTGCAACCCCCGAGGAAGGCCCTTGGAGTCCTTGTTCTTAAGAGTAGATGCAGTTTTACTGAACAGTGACACTCCCATACATTTCCAAATTCAAACTGGGACATTCTCCAATATAGACCTATCAATATGCTCACCTGATTCATGGAAGACACATGAAGTGACCACTTTCCAATACTTTTGGAGGAGGTGAATGGTATTCCAGCCAATGGAGTGCAGAGATGGTGACTTGAACATGCAGACTAGAATTTTTTTTAGATCAACTGCAGTATTGCAAGGGTCTATGAATGATTTCCAGTGTCTTCAAGATGCTGTTAATCACTTCACATCATGAATTCACCTTGCAGCAAAAAGTAGCGGGCAGTACCGTTGACCTCCAGTACCATGGTGGTCTGATGAATGCTAGCAAGCTGTTAGAGCAAGAAAAGCTGCATTAAGGCAGTTGAAACGACGCCTCTTGATCAATTACAAAAAGACCCGAGAATGTCACCTCGATTAACTCTGGGACCCCCTTAGCATGGGTATGGGACAAGGTGCGTAAGATTGCTGGAAAGAGCAATGTCACCACCTGCTCTGAAGATAGATGGCATAATCATCACAGACAAGAAGATGTTGCAAATGAGCTAGCTAAATCCATGGCAGAGATCTTTTCTGGAGCATCTTACATTGCAGCATCTTACACTGCCTGATTCTCCACTCCTTGGGCTGTACAGGAACAACACCCAGTGTTATTCTTCAGTAGGACTGCAACAGAGCTTCCATACAACTTGCCATTTTTGTGCAAGGAGATGGACTCTGCAGCTCTGCCATAAGACTGCCCCAGGAAGTGACGATATTCCATACCAAATGATATCTCACTTACCGGAGAGCTCCCAGAAGTTCCTGTTGGACCTATTCAATAAGATCTATAGGGAGGGCACAGTGCCATCCACAGTCTTCTTTTATATTGAAAAGGCTTATGATACTACTTGGTAGCATGGCATACACATGAAGCTGAATGTCTTTGGTTTAAGAGGAGCATTACCTACCTTCATACAAAGCTTCCTTACTAACAGGAAGTTTAGAGTTCGGGCAGGAAACAGAATGCAATAAAGCAGAATGCAACAAATCAGGTTGTACAGTGGGCAACATATGATGGGTTCAAATTTTCTCCAAGCAAGACCATGGCTATACAATTCCACAAACGAGGAAAGTTCCACCCTTCCCTCTATTTAGGAGCAAACCCACTGCAATTTGTCCAAGAGGTGATTTTTTTTTTTTTTTTTTTTTTTTTTTTTTTTTTTTTTTTTTTTTTTTACGGTAGGTTCATGTCTGAGCCGCCGTGCTCACAGCATGATACTTAATTGTAGTTTTCATGTTGTGATGCTCTTGGAGTGAGTACATGGTAGGGTCCCCAGTTCCTTTCCATGGAGAGTGCCGGTGGTACCTATTTAGGTAATCATTCTCTCTATTTATCCGGGCTTGGGACCAGCACTTGACTTGGGCTGGCTTTGGCCACCCAGTGGCTAGGTAGGCAATCAAGGTGAAGTTCTTTGCCCAAGGGAATAACGTGGCGGTCGGTGACTTGAACCCTCGAATTCAGATTTGCCGTCGTGAAGAGGTGAAATACTTGGGTCTAATTTGATGCTGGGTTTCAGGTCGGTGTGTGGGAGAGGAAAAAGATTGATTGATTGATTATTTAAAATTATCTGCCACGTCAACAGCTAAGGTCATTAGCGGCGAATACCTTGTTAACTAGAAATATTAAAATGTTTAAAACTTTAAAAATTATCAATAAATATCTTACACATAACAATAAATAGATTAAAAATCAAAACAAAAATATTATGCTCTAAGTGCATAAAAATTGCATAAACATTATGCATAATTAGATTTATTGGAAATATTAGTCTCCCTAAGGAAATTAATAAGACCCTCTATGTCACAATCTTCCCCCAATACATTTTTCAGTGTATATGGGGGAGACAAGTACATACTCTTTGGTCTGAGAATGTTGCACATCTTTCCACTACATGTGCGATCGTTAAGGCTCTTGGCATCCTTCACAAGTGCTTCAATTTAGCCATCTTTGGGCCCCATGAGTCAGTCTTGTGTCCCGATTCTTAGTCTTGTTAATACAACTTCCACTTTTCGGTTGGGATGGATGCAGTTGCCCAACGCCAAGGTCATCTCTAATGTCTCGTAGTTTGTTTCTGGAGGTATGCCTCCATTTTCCCTCCTTTTATCACGAAGACAGTTTCTGATGCTGGTTTCAGGTCGGTGTGTGGAGAGGAAAACGAGCATCACAGGCTCAGCAGCAGCTGCCTGGCCTTCTGATCACCGCTCATTCCCAAACTGACGCCACCATGCGCTGGCACCCAAATAGAGTTATCTTTTTACGTGTTGACATCAGTCCCAACCCAAATCTTGACCTCCCTCACAAACTGGATGTGATGAGTTTAAGCTATGATTGCTTGCAAGGCACTACGAGAGTCAAAATATATCACAATAGAATGGTTCGTAAGATCTTAGTCATTTTTACTGCTGTAAGGATGGCATGTAACTCTGCAGTGAAGATCGAGGCTGCTAGAGAAAGAGTGCAGATGCAGCTTCCTTCTGCTCACTGCTGCAAACCCAAAACCATTTTCAGATTTCGAACCATCTGTATAAATTGCATCTGATCCCCGTTTTTGGAAATGTGCTGAAGAAATTTCTCTCTGATTTCTGCTTCGGATCTCTCCCCTTTCCCCAAATTTCCCGACTAAACCCAGCTCGACTTGATTAGCCCAAAGGTGGAAATTGGGGAATTCCAACAGCCGAACCTTAGAGAGATTAAAATTAAGATCTTCCAAGATTCCTCATTCTCCTACCATAGGATCGGCTATCCTCAAGGGGTTGAAAACAATCTGGATGTAGGAGATCTTGGAATCCTTTGTAGTCTCATGTAAAAATCAGATTCATGATTCTCGTGTAATGAAAGAGGTGGTCTCACTCTCAGCCTACAGGGACTCCACAGGTGAAGACCTGAAAGCCCCAGTACAGATTGAGAGCTTCATTAGAACCGAGTCTAACATCCGCAGACAGTGGGAGTGTGCAGAAGAATACACCTCACAGCCATAATCAAGCTTACTATGAATAAGCGCTCGGTAAAGCCGTAGAAGCGTTGTGCGGTCTGCACCCCAAGATAGATGTGAAAGAACCCGCAAAAATTTTAAAGTGCTTTTGTACCTTTACTTTCAACTGTTTGATGTGAGGCAACCATGTAAGTCTTGAGTCAAAAATTAGAACCAAGTACTTCACCTCTTGGACAAATTGCAGTGGGTTTGCTCCTAAATAGAGGGAAGGATGGAATTTTCCTCGTTTGTGGAAATGCATAGCCATGGTCTTGCTTGGGGGAAAATTTGAAACCCATGATATGTTGTCCACTGTACAACCTGATTTAACTGCACCCTGCATGTGTCCTTGCACATCCTGTAAGCTTCCTCCTGAGCAGTACAGTGTAAAGTCATCCACATACGATTACATGAGACAGAACTTGGAAAAAACCTTTACAATGTCATTTATAGCAATGGCAAACAGGGTCACATTTAGACACTCCCTGTGGGCCCCCTTCCAGCTGATCTTCCGGGTTTAGAGAACTTTTTCCCCCCCGAACTTTAAATTTCCTGTTAGAAAGGAAGTTTTGTATGAAGGTAGGTAATGCTCCTCTTAAACCAATGTCATACACTTCGTGAGTATGCCATGCTTCCAATCGTATCATAAGCCTTTCAAGGTCAAAGAAGACTGCTAACATGTGACGTCGCTGTGCGAAGGATTCTGTATGCAGTTTCCATCCTTACAAGTGATCTGTGGTCATCTGTGTGGAAGCATCCTTCCCAGGTTAGGGACAGGATGATTATAGACTCTTTCCATGTGGATGGCACTGTCCCCTCCCTGTATATCCTTTTGAATAGGTCCAACAGGAAATTCTGGGGCTCTCTGGCAAGTGAGATATCATTGTATGGATATCGTCACTTCCTGGGGAAGTCTTACGGAGCTGCAAAGCAGAGTCCATCATCCTTGCGCAAAAAGGGCAAGTTGTAGGAAGTTCTGCTGCAGCCCTACTAAAGAACGACACTGGGTGTCATTCGTTCAGCCGAAGAGTGGAGAATCGGGCAGTGTAAGATGCTCCAGAGGAGATCTCTGCTATGGATTTAGCTAGTTTCATTAGAAAAATCTTTTTTATCTGGATGATTATGCCATCAATTTTCAAAGAGGTGGTGACAGTGATGTGCTCTTTCCAGCGATTTACGCACCTTGTCCCATACCCATGCAAAGGGGGTCCCAGAGTTAATCAAGGAGACATACTGCTCCATGACATCCGTTGGCCCCTTTAGCACCGCCTGGCCTTGGCTCGGGTCCTTTTGTAATGGATCAAGGTTACATCACGGGTCCCTTTAATGCAGTTTTTTTTGCTCTGACAGCTGTTGGCATCATCAGACCACCATGGTCCCGGAGGTCGAGGGTAATGCCCACTACTTTTGGGGAAAGGATGCTTCTGCTGCAAGGTGAATTCGTGATGTGAATGATTAACAGCATCTTAAACACCTGGAAATCATTCACAGATCCATGCAATACTCCCAGTTGATCTAAAATGATTCCAGTCCGCATGTTAAAGTCGCCTCTCTGCACTTCCATTGAGGAATACCATTCACCTCCTCCAAAAGTATTGGAAAATGGTCGCTTCCATACCTGCCAAGTGAAATTCATCTGTGAATCAGGTGAGACAATTGACAGGTCCTATACTGGAGAAGTCCCATTTGAATTTGGAAATGTGTGGGAGTGTCATTTCATAAAACGCATCCACTCTTAGGAGCAAGGACTCCAAGGGCCCTTCCTCGAGGTTGCACAAAGTGTCTCCCCAGAGTGATCCCGACCATTGAAAATCTCCCAAGAGTAGAAATGGATGTGGCAACTGCTCAAGTAGATTTTGCCAAATCATTAATGTTCAGATTATGTGGAGGAAGGTAGATAGATGCAACAGTGTAAGGTCGTGTCAATCCTTTCCCTCACAGCCTTCCCCTGCATGTTGTCTGCAGGTGGATGGCCTGGAAAGGAATATCCTGACGTACCAGTACTGCTACTCTCCATGAGGTCCATTGTCAAAAGTCCCATAATGGGCTTGAATTGGAATCCTCTCAGGGAAATCGGATGATTTTTCCCCGGGCATAATCTCTTGTGGGCATGCACAATCTGGGTTATATGAAGCTATCCGAAAGTTGCAGTTTTTTCCCCTTTTGCATGAATTCCCTGATAGTTCCCTTGGAATTAGGGTATCCAGTTCTTTAAACTATTTTTTCATAAGGTGTTTTTGGCGCACCTGTGGTCAAGGTTTGCCCTACACCTTTAGCTGTCCCCTTTTCCCGGATCTTGGAGAGTCTTTTGAGGGGTTTGTTTACCGTGGGAAATAGTTTCCACAGGCTTTCCCCCTTTACAGGCTCAGGATTTCTTTGCCTGGGCAAGAACGGACTAGCCTTTGCTTCAGGGGGATTCTGCCTAGCCGCAGAGGCCCCTGTGGATGTGGTGGCAGCTGGAGCTGTCACTGTTGAGACCCTGGAGCCCTTCCCGACGGTCCAAAAAACCCAACCTTGAAATGAGTCTTTTGAAAAGACTCAGATTCCCTTTGCCTGGGCAAAGGCAAACCCGAGCCTTTGCTTCAGGGGCATTCTGCCTAGCAGCAAGGGCCCCTGTGGATATGGTGGCAGCTAGGGCTGTCACCATTAAGGCCTCTGGAGCCTCACCTGATGGCTCCAAAGACTTTATTTGGAGGAGAGTTCTCCCCAATAGACCCCTCACTCCTACTCCCTTTCTGGTGGAATTCACCAGAGGCAAATTTCAGCGATTTGGGGACTGAGGTTTGAAAGAAGTGGCAGAGTGTGCGGGGTAAAGTATTGGAGGTCAAGGGTTGTGGGAGGAGGATGAGCCCGAACCGAAGCAAAGGATTTTACCTGTCGTGCAAAAAAGCACACGGGCACGTCGCTTGCCTCTGGAAAACTAACTTTCTCCTTGCTCCTTATTATCAATACTTCTTTCTCAAATTTTTACCTTTTACACTGCTTTTAAAAAGCTTCATGAGCTCTTTGCAGTGGTACAGCATATTGGACGGACAGTTGTCATCTTCTTGATGACCTGTGTACCACACTTTACACCTATTCTTGGTTTTCCATTTTCCTTAAAACGGCAAGGTGGCTCCATGCCCTACCGGCAGCGGAAGCACTGCATAGGGTTGTGCACATATGGCTTTACCCTTGAGGGGTACCATGCCACTTAACTGATTCTGGAAGGACCAACATAAATTTAAAAATTAAAGGAGAGCTGGTGTAGACTGTTCCAAACCGTCAACTTTCTTCTTAAACGTTTTTTTTTGCCACTACATTAAAATTCTCTAGTTCCTCTAACATTCTCTTCAGAATACCTTATCAGGTCTCGGGAAAAGACAATTTCCTACACTGATGAGGGTTTTGTGAGGAGAACATGAAACTTGAGCCCCAGGGATGTTGCATATTGCACTCAGACGGTCACTCTCATCTGGTGACGAAACCTCAACTATCAGGCTACCATCTCGCTGTGGATCACGTGGATCATGCGAGGATCACGTTGACATACTTCAACTATTTTCCTATGTACTTCAAAAATATCAAGATCCATGATTGATACACCATCAATGGTCTTTCACTACTAGGTACTTACTATATGAAATATTCTTAAAATTTACCAGGTAAAATTTCCTTAGTGGATTGAGGAGGACTTTTCCCTTCTTACCTGTTTGGGAGCCCGGGAACCATTACGATTCCCATTCTTGCCCTTTGGAAGCTGGAAAGGCCCAGATGACAACATGTGATGTTCCAGAGGGAATGGTCGGGGGATTGCATAAGTCATCAGGGAGAGAGCTAGATCTTTGTAAATTTGTAGTAATCATACAATTAGAATTCTTCATTTCCTCACCCCCCCCCACCCACCATGGAGTCCAACGAGGGGAAGCTATAGTTTGGGCTCAAAATCTCCCAATAGCCACAGGGGTAGTGAGGAAATATACGCAGCCACTATTACAGTACTGATGGTAGTCGCGGGACCTATGCGCTGCTGACTGAATAGTACCTGCTTGACCCTAGCCATATTTTTACCAGCCGATTGACTTGCCCGGCCTTGATCAAGCCACCCGTCTAACCAGAATAAAGGACCCAAAAAGGTGTGTTGCTAGCTGCAGGGCGCAGCGTGCAGCATCGTCAACCTCCAGGACTCCTGTCTCCTGGTATTACGGATGCCACGCACGGCAAAAACACGTGGGAGAGTTCTCCTTAGTCCAAGATGAGATGAACCCGGGGGGGGTGCACCATTCCCTCTCATAGGCCTTGGTGCACCAGGAAGCCCTTTTGTCTTCATCCTCACTGGTGACCCCTCCAAATATGGGTAGCCCTCTGGTCCGGCCACCAGATCATTGGGAAAGTCAAGCCCCCCCACCGCGGCAAGGCGGCTTCCGTTAGGGGGGAGAGGAAAAAGAGCATCACAAGGCTGAGCGGCAAACTGCCTTGGCCTTCTGGTCAGCTCGCTCATTCCCCACTGACACCAACATGCGCTGGCACCCAACCAGAGTTATCTTTTACGTGGGTTTACATCAGTGCAAGCCAATCTTGAACCTCCTCACTACTGGATGTGATGAGTTTAACTCATGATTGCTTGCAAGGCACTACGAAGTCACAATATATCACAATAAAATGGTTATAAGATCTCAGTCATCTAACTGCGCAAGGATGGCATGTAACTCTGCAGTTTAAGATCGAGGCTACTAGAAAGAAATCAAACAGTCTTTCCTTTCTGTCACTGCGCAAAGCCCCACACCATTTCCAGATTTCGAACCATCTGTATATGTTGCATCCGAGCCTTGGTACTTAGAAATGGGTGAAGAAATCTCTCTCTGACTTCTGCTTCAGATCTCTCCCCTTTTCCCCAAATTTGACTAAATCCAGCTCGACTTAATTAGTCCAAGGGGGAATTGGGAAATCTAACAGCCGACCTTAGTGAGACTATATTAAGCTCTTCCACAAGATTCCTCATTCTCCTACCATAGGATCGGCTATCCTCAAGGGTTGAAAACCCCTCTGGATGTAGGGATCCTGGAATCCTTTTTTAGTCTCGTGTAGTAAATCAGGTTCATGTAGTCCCCGGGGAATGAAAGGTGGTTCTCCACTCTCAGCATACAGGGACTCTACAGGGAAGACCTGAAAGCCCCAGTACAGATTCTTTGAGCTTCTATTTTGAACCGAGTCCAACATCCGGAAACAGTGGGAGTTGCAGATGAATAAGCCTCACATCCATAGTCAAGCTTACTACGAATAAGTGCTCGGTAAAGCCGTAGAAGCGTTGTGCGGTCCCGCACCCCAAGAAATATGAAAGAACCCGCAAAATACAAGTGCTTTTGTGCCTTCACTTTTAAATGTTTTGGGGGAGTCACCAATGTAAGCCTCGGTCAAAATTAAACCCAAATCCCTTTACTTTCTTGGACAAATTGCAGTGGGGTTTTCTCCTAAATGAGGGAAGGATGAAACCCCCCGTTTTTGGAAAGTATAGCCTGGTCCTTGCTTGAGAAAAATTTTAACCCATGATATGTTTCCCCCTGTACACTGTTTATTGCAGCCTGCATGTGTCCTTGCACATCCTGTAAGCTTCCTCCTGAGCAGTACAGTGTAAAGTCATCCACATACAGATTACATGAGACAGCACTTGGAACAACCTTTACGATGTCATTTATAGCAATGGCAAACAGGGTCACACATAAGACACTCCCTTGTGGAACCCCTTCCAGCTGATCTTCCAGGTTAGAGAAACTGTTTCCTACCCGAACTCTAAACTTCCTGTCAGCAAGGAAGCTTTGTATGAAGGTAGTGATGCTCCTCTTAACCAATATCATACAACTTCATGAGTATGCATGCTTCCAAGTAGTATCGTAAGCCTTTTCAAGGTCAAAGAAGATTGCTATCATGTGACGTCGCTGTGCGAAGGAATTCTGCATAGCAGTTTCCATCCTCACAAGTGTATCTGTGGTCGATCTCAATTTTTAAAGCCATATTGATATGGGTCACACGTTTCTTTTTCTAGCAGCCGTGTCAACCTGAAATTTACCATTTTTCTCCATCAGCTTGCAGATACAGCTGGTGAGGGAAATTGGTCTTATAATTTCTGGTGTGGAAGCATCTTTGCCAGGTTTAGGAGCAGGAATAATTATAGCTTCTTCCATGTGGATGGCACTGTGCCTCCATGCATCCCTGAGGGGAGGACATAGTCATGCAGACAGACTCCAGGGCACGCCACTGACTCTTTACAGCAAAGCTAACCCAAAGACAACATCTACTCCTGACCACTGTGCTTACCAAAGCACAGAGGATTCTTGCTCAGGGTAGAAGAATAATCATAAACTGGGTCCATATGCCACATAGCATCGAGGGAATGAGTTTGCTGACGGACTAGCTGACATTGGCAGGGTATGCCCTCAAATCCCATGATCATAAAACGAGCCGAAAAATCTTACGGTAGAAGTGTAATGCCACAGCTCGCGCCTTCCCCCTGCAGTTTCACAGAGAGAAATGAGATCCTCCCCCTCGGGGCAAAGGGTACTCAGCACCCCACAGGCTATGAGTCACTGGCACTTCTGAAGCCAATATAGATTTCCCCGAAGTCATTCTTCACAGGATCAGACTAGGTTACCACTGCGCATGAGATCATAGAGACAATTGACTGTGCAGACAGGTGTTGCAGTGTGGCGACCCGAACGCCCATGCTGATACATTACTTACAGAATTGTGAACGCACACAATTCTAAGACGAGCCTTCCACAACGCCGCGAGCTGGAAAAGAGATAATGCCGTATGCTTCATCATGGCGGCAGGATCGCCTGCTGGCAATCCCGCCCACCACGGTAAGCATGGAGTGTCAGAAAAATAAAATGAAACAAGCCTTTAATAGCTGACACAGGCCGGGCATATGTATGAAAAGGCCGGGTAAAGCTGATCTTCACAAACTCAAACAACAAAAACAAGAGACGGGAGTTGTTCAGCCACTGAACTGTGCAGCTCGGCCACCAAACCCTCGCTACTCCTCAGCTGTGACCCAAGAATCCTATGATCGTTAAGTAAATAATATCATATTTACAACGAGAACTATTGACAGTGTATTAATAATTAAATTTTGGATATACACACACACCCCACACACACATATATATATATATATATATATATATATAAAATTATAATATATATATTATAATAATATATATATGTATATATATAAAATATATATATATATATGATATTATATACTTAAAAGATCATTTGGATTCTTGGGTCACAGCTGAGGAGTAGCAGGTATATATATAAAACACATATAATATACAATATATATTAATAATATATATATAAATTTATTATATAATATATATATAATATATTATATTATACTTATAATTTTATTAATAGTATGTAGGGTTTTGTTATAATATTTAATAATATAATATATATATTATTTTATATTAATATATATATTATATTATATATATGTTTTACATATATGCATATGTGTTAATAATATATATATTGTTACGCCGACCGCCTCGTCTCTCTGCCCACCAACACAAGCAGGTAGGCAGACGGCGTGCTATCCACAGGGTCGTGAACACTGAACAGCCCAAGAGGCACGAGCCCCCACAGCGTCCCAGAACACCACGAGAGGAAACGCCAAGTGGCGAGGCAGGGCACGAAATAAACACAAAATGGGCGTCTTTCCTTTATTTACACAAGTTATTTACTGTACACTTTTCTTTTAGGCACAATACAGGGGGGAACCAGATGTCACACTGCACGATACAGCTTATAATAGGGCAACACAAAGTTATTATCAGGTCACAAGGGCACACACGAGGTCTTCACAGGAGCAGCACCAACTGCGTCTCTCTGGCTGTTCTCCGCTCCTCCGCTCCCGCCATCTGCGTCATGTTGCCCAGGGCCC
>NC_051396.1:32669942-32679815 GCF_015228065.2 Penaeus monodon | reverse complement strand
CATGGGCCCCCCTTTGGGTGCACAGGAAGCCATTTTGTCTCATCCCTCACTGGTGACCCCTCCAGTATGGGTAGCCCTCTGGTCCGGCTCACCAGATCATTGGGACGTCAAGCCCCCCCACCGCGGCAAGGCGGCTTCCGTTAGGGGGGAGAGGAAAAAGAGCATCACAAGGCTGAGCGGCAGCTGCCTTGGCCTTCTGGTCAGCTCGCTCATTCCCACTGACACCAACATGCGCTGGCACCCAACACAGAGTTATCTTTTTACGTGTTGACATCAGTGCAAGCCAATCTTGAACCTCCCTCACTACTGGATGTGATGAGTTTAAGCTCATGATTGCTTGCAAGGCACTACGAGAGTCACAATATATCACAATAAAATGGTTCATAAGATCTCTAGTCATCTTAACTGCTGCAAGGATGGCATGTAACTCTGCAGTGAAGATCGAGGCTACTAGAGAAAGACTGCCAGATACAGTCTTCCTTCTGCTCACTGCTGCAAAGCCCACACCATTTCCAGATTTCGAACCATCTGTATATGTTGCATCCGAGCCTTGGTACTTAGAAATGTGCTGAAGAAATCTCTCTCTGACTTCTGCTTCAGATCTCTCCCCTTTCCCAATTCCGACTAAATCCAGCTCGACTTAATTAGTCCAAGGGGGGAATTGGGGAAATCTAACAGCCAGAACCTTAGTGAGACTTATATTAAGCTCTTCCACAAGATTCCTCATTCTCCTACCATAGGATCGGCTATCCTCAAGGGGGTTGAAAACCAATCTGGATGTAGGAGATCCTGGAATCCTTTGTAGTCTCGTGTAGTAAATCAGGTTCATGTAGTCCCGGTGTAATGAAAGAGGTGGTTCTCCACTCTCAGCATACAGGGACTCTACAGGTGAAGACCTGAAAGCCCCAGTACAGATTCTTAGAGCTTCATTATGAACCGAGTCCAACATCCGGAGAACAGTGGGAGTTGCAGATGAATAAGCCTCACATCCATAGTCAAGCTTACTACGAATAAGTGCTCGGTAAAGCCGTAGAAGCGTTGTGCGGTCTGCACCCCAAGATAAATATGAAAGAACCCGCAAAATACTAAGTGCTTTTGTGGCCTTCACTTTTAACTGTTTGGTGTGAGTCACCAATGTAAGCCTCGAGTCAAAAATTAGAACCAAGTACTTCACTTCTTGGACAAATTGCAGTGGGTTTGCTCCTAAATAGAGGGAAGGATGAAACTCTCCTCGTTTGTGGAAATGTATAGCCATGGTCTTGCTTGGAGAAAATTTGAACCCATGATATGTTGCCCACTGTACAACCTGATTTATTGCAGCCTGCATGTGTCCTTGCACATCCTGTAAGCTTCCTCCTGAGCAGTACAGTGTAAAGTCATCCACATACAGATTACATGAGACAGCACTTGGAACAACCTTTACGATGTCATTTATAGCAATGGCAAACAGGGTCACACATAAGACACTCCCTTGTGGAACCCCTTCCAGCTGATCTTCCAGGTTAGAGAAACTGTTTCCTACCCGAACTCTAAACTTCCTGTCAGCAAGGAAGCTTTGTATGAAGGTAGGTGATGCTCCTCTTAAACCAATATCATACAACTTCATGAGTATGCCATGCTTCCAAGTAGTATCGTAAGCCTTTTCAAGGTCAAAGAAGATTGCTATCATGTGACGTCGCTGTGCGAAGGAATTCTGCATAGCAGTTTCCATCCTCACAAGTGTATCTGTGGTCGATCTCAATTTTTAAAGCCATATTGATATGGGGTCAACACGTTTTCTTTTTCTAGCAGCCGTGTCAACCTGAAATTTACCATTTTCTCCATCAGCTTGCAGATACAGCTGGTGAGGGAAATTGGTCTATAATTTCCTGGTGTGGAAGCATCTTTGCCAGGTTTAGGAGCAGGAATAATTATAGCTTCTTTCCATGTGGATGGCACTGTGCCCTCCATGCATCCCTGAGGGGAGGACATAGTCATGCAGACAGACTCCAGGGCAGCCACTGACTCTTTACAGCAAAGCTAACCCAAAGACAACATCTACCTCCTGACCACTGTGCTTACCAAAGCACAGAGGATTCTTGCTCAGGGTAGAAGAATAATCATAAACTGGGTCCATAGCCACATAGGCATCAG
Source organism: Penaeus monodon (assembly GCF_015228065.2). Taxonomy (NCBI): domain Eukaryota; kingdom Metazoa; phylum Arthropoda; class Malacostraca; order Decapoda; family Penaeidae; genus Penaeus; species Penaeus monodon. The sequence continues at coordinate 32,677,682 of NC_051396.1, read as the reverse complement.
AGGGAATGAGCTTGCTGACGGACTAGCTGACATTGGCAGGGGTATGCCCTCAAATCCCATGATCATAAAACCGAGCCGAAAAATCTTACGGCAGAAGTGTAATGCCACAGCTCGCGCTTTCCTCCTGCAGCTTCACAGAGAGAAAATGAGATCCTCCCCCTCGGGCAAATGGTACTCAGACGCCACAGGCTATGAGTCACTGGCACTCTCTGAAGCAATCAATAGATTTACCGAAGTCATTCTTCACAGGATCAGACTAGGTTACCACTGCGCATGGCAGATCATAGAGACAATTGACTGTGCAGACAGGTGTTGCAGTGTGGCGACCCGAACGTCATGCTGATACATTACTTACAGAATTGTGAACGCACACAATTTCTAAGACAGAGTCCTTCCACAACAGCCGCCGAGCTGGAAAAGAGATAATGCCGTATGCTTCATCATGGCGGCAGGATCGCCTGCTGGCAATCCCGCCACCACGGTAAGCATGGAGTGTCAGAGAATAAAATGAAACAGCCATAAATAGCTGACACAGGCCGGGCCATATGTATGAAAGGCCTGGGTGAAGCTAGATCTTCACAAATCTCAAACAACAACAACAAGAGACAGGAGTTGTTCAGCCACTGAACTGTGCAGCTCGGACACCTAACCTCGCTACTCCTCAGCTGTGACCCAAGAATCCTATGATCGTTAAGTAAATAATATCATATTTTACAACGAGACTATTGACAGTGTATTATATAATTAAATTTTGGATATACACACACACACACACACACATATATATATATATATATATATATATATATATATATATATATATATATATATATATATATATATATGATATTATATACTTAACGATCATAGGATTCTTGGGTCACAGCTGAGGAGTAGCGAGGTATATATATAATATATATATATATATATATATGTATGTATGTATATGTGTTATATATATATATATATATATATATATATATATATATATATATATATATATATATATATATATATGTATACATATATGCATATGTGTTATATATATATATATATTGTTACGCCGACCGCCTCGTCTCTCTGCCACCAACACAAAGCAGGCTAGGCAGACGGCGTGCTATCCACAGGGTCGTGAACACTGAACAGCTCCAAGAGGCACCGAGCACCACAGCGTCCCAGAACACCACGAGAGGAAACGCCAAGTGGCGAGGCAGGGCACGAAATAAACACAAAATGACAGTCTTTCCTTTATTTACACAAGTTATTTACCTGTACACTTTTCTATAGGCACAATACAGGGGGGAAACCAGCATGTCACACTGCACGATACAGCTTATAATAGGGCAACACAAAGTTATATCAGGTCACAAGGGCACACACGAGGTCTTCACAGGAGCAGCACCCAACTGCGTCTCTCCTGGCTTGTTCCTCCGCTCCTCCGCTCACAGCCATCTGCGTCATGTTTGCCCAGGTCCCTTCATGTTAATACATGCCCAGGTCATCCTTTTCATGTTAACACATGTTTCGCACAGAGACGAAGACCCACTGGCGTAGCACTATCCCCCCTATCAAGCAGACGACCCGTCTGCTCTGACATACCTAAACATGAAACAAAATACAGAAAATTTAAATAAAATTAGTCCTCAGGAACAAACAAAATTCTTTCATCCAGTGCGGCTTTCTTCGCTCTCGCTTGGGTCGCTCTGGAGGAGATGTGGGCGGCGGTAGATTGGCAGTGGCACCCAGAGGGGTATCTCCTGTCCTAAGACCTGGTTCATGGTCACCATTGACGTCTGCTGCATCGCCCTCACCGTCCAAAGGCTCGTCCTCATCTCGGTCAGCGTCTGCCATGTCCTCATCGCCGCTACTGGGGCTAACGTCATCTTCTTTTTCACCATGGCCCCAGGAGTAGCTTCCTGGCCCATGGTAACGCCACAGCCGGTGCACCAAGTCCTCAAGGAAGTCAGGCAACGGCCCCACACCAACCAACTCCTCGCTCCCCGATGACTCTTCTGGATGCTCCACTTCCTCACAAGTGCCCAGCTTTGCACCAGCTGGCACCTTCTGGGCCTTATCGGAGAAGTTAGCTACCAACACTGTAACTAACCCTTCCCCTGGTCCAACAAGGCTCCGCCCAACCGCTACGCCATCAGCCAGCTGCAGGTTTTGAATGGGCTCCACGAGGCACTCTACTCCATGCATCACTCTTGACAGTCGACACCGGATTCTAGACTCTGTCCTGGGGGCAAGGTGCAGTCGCTCAGCCGTAACTACCTCTGCACAGCCAACCTCTGGAAGCAAGGGCACATCTTCACCGTGCACCCTCACCAGCTTCCGTCCAAGGTCGACACACGCCTTACTCTGCGTCAGGTAGTCAAGGCCCAGCAAGCAGTGCTCGTCCAGATCGGCCACATACACCGGCAGCCGCTGCACCGTGCTGCCCACGCCAATACGAACCTCCACTGGCCCCTTGAGCTGCACACAATGCCCCGTGACACCACACAGTCTCTGTGGTGCGTCTGGAAGTTGCATAGTGGCCAACATATCAGGCCGCACTAAGGTCTTCTCAGCCCCAGTGTCCACTGTCAGGCGGCATGGCTTCCCATCTACTGAGCCCTCCACCTGCATCATGCTGGTTCGACGGCAGCTTACTCAAGTCAGGGCCCGAGAACCGAGGACGGCTGGGTTTCGGTCCCCTTCTCCAGCCTGTCCGACTACACCACTTCCTTAGCCTTAGGACATGCACACGGATGGTGACCATACCTGCCACAGTCCTTGCAGCACTGCTGGAAGGCATCAGAATCCGTCCGGTTGAAAGGATGTGTTCTCCGCTCCCTCCGACACCGACTACGTCTGTGCCCTTCCTCTCCGCAGCCCCAACACAAGCCTTGGAAAGTTCTCGGGCTCACCTTCCTCAATGCTACCTTCTCCACTTTAGCCTTCTGGCCCCGGAAGTCATGACGGGGCTGAGCAGCTGGTCCTAGGCCACTGGTTGCCTTCAGGAAGGCCTCGACCTCCAAGGCCCTCACCAGCGCCACCTGCAGGTCCTCAGGGTGTGCCTGCTTGATGTAGATTTGCAGCTGCTGGTCCTGCAAAGCGTCAACAAAGAAATCGCGGGCCAGGACAATGAACATCTCTTCCGCAGCCGCAGGGTACGACCTCCTTACCAGCGCCTCTACATTCTGTGCCAGCTGGGACAGTGTCTCGCCACGCTCACGAGTCCGCTTCTTCAAGCGGGCCCGATATACCTCGGCCTGGTGATGGTGCCCGAAACGGCGTTTCAAAGCCTCCGCCACGCTGGTGTAAGAGGCATGTTGGGATGGCGGCAGATGCCCCAACACTTCCACCGCGGGGCCCCTTATCGCTGTTACCAGCTGCAGGGCCTTCTCTTCCTGGCTCCAGCCCTGGGCAGATGCCGGCATTTCAAATTGGGCGACATATGCCTCCCAGGCCACCTTCCCGTCGTACTCAGCTGGGTTACGCTTCACAGAATGTCTGGAGGCCGAGGGGCTGCGGGGTGGAGAACGCGTGCCGTGAACTAACACGCCCGGGTGGGAGGAAGGGGGTGAGGGAGGCAACGAGGCGGGTTGACCGGGTCCGAGTTTGCCGCCACCTATACCCAAGGGAGCGGTTCCGATGGGTCCCCAGCCTTCTGCAGCGACGCTGCGAGGCCCGGGGGTTTCCTGCCACGGACCCCAGGCAGACCCCAGTAAATCTGACACTCTGGCATCTGTTGCCAGAACCTCGTCTGCCTTCTCTGCTTGCAATGTTACTACCTCGTGACGCTGCCTTTCCGCCTTCACTTCCTCTCTCAGGCCCTGAACCTCGCCCTTCAGAGTCTGCACCTCCTCCATCAGTTCACTCTTCACGCTGTTGCAGGCCTTGTCGGTGTACTGCTGAGTTTCCATCTTCACAGATGCAAGATTGCTCTGTAGCACCTCAACAAGTTGGCAGAACTGTTCCTCTGCCTTCCTTGCCTGCATCTCGACGAGATGGTGCGCCTGCTCGCGTGCCCTCTGTGCCTGCTCTTCTGCCCTTTGTGCCCATTTCCTCCCTCATACCGGCCAGCATGGCAGTGATAGGTCCATCTGGCTCGGCTTCACCTCATGCATATATATATAATATATATATATTATATTAATATTATATATATAATATATATTATATATATATATATATATATATATATATATATATATATATATATATATATATATATATAATATATATATATATATATAATAATATATATATATATATATATATATATATATAGTATATATATATATATATTATATATATATATATATATATAATATAAATATATATATATATATATATATACTATATATATATATATATATATATATATATATATATATATATGTATATATATATGCATGAGGTGAAGCCGAGCCAGATGGACCTAATCACTGCCATGCTGGCCGGTATGAGGGAGGAAATGGCACAAAGGGCAGAAGAGCAGGCACAGAGGGCACGCGAGCAGGCGCACCATCTCGTCGAGATGCAGGCAAGGAAGGCAGAGGAACAGTTCTGCCAACTTGTTGAGGTGCTACAGAGCAATCTTGCATCTGTGAAGATGGAAACTCAGCAGTACACCGACAAGGCCTGCAACAGCGTGAAGAGTGAACTGATGGAGGAGGTGCAGACTCTGAAGGGCGAGGTTCAGGGCCTGAGAGAGGAAGTGAAGGCGGAAAGGCAGCGTCACGAGGTAGTAACATTGCAAGCAGAGAAGGCAGACGAGGTTCTGGCAACAGATGCCAGAGTGTCAGATTTACTGGGGTCTGCCTGGGGTCCGTGGCAGGAAACCCCCGGGCCTCGCAGCGTCGCTGCAGAAGGCTGGGGACCCATCGGAACCGCTCCCTTGGGTATAGGTGGCGGCAAACTCGGACCCGGTCAACCCGCCTCGTTGCCTCCCTCACCCCCTTCCTCCCCCCCGGGCGTGTTAGTTCACGGCACGTTCTCCACCCCGCAGCCCCTCGGCCTCCAGACATTCTGTGAAGCGTAACCCAGCTGAGTACGACGGGAAGGTGGCCTGGGAGGCATATGTCGCCCAATTTGAAATGCCGGCATCTGCCCAGGGCTGGAGCCAGGAAGAGAAGGCCCTGCAGCTGGTAACAGCGATAAGGGGCCCCGCGGTGGAAGTGTTGGGGCATCTGCCGCCATCCCAACATGCCTCTTACACCAGCGTGGCGGAGGCTTTGAAACGCCGTTTCTGGCACCATCACCAGGCCGAGGTATATCGGGCCCGCTTGAAGAAGCGGACTCGTGAGCGTGGCGAGACACTGTCCCAGCTGGCACAGAATGTAGAGGCGCTGGTAAGGAGGTCGTACCCTGCGGCTGCGGAAGAGATGTTCATTGTCCTGGCCCGCGATTTCTTTGTTGACGCTTTGCAGGACCAGCAGCTGCAAATCTACATCAAGCAGGCACACCCTGAGGACCTGCAGGTGGCGCTGGTGAGGGCCTTGGAGGTCGAGGCCTTCCTGAAGGCAACCAGTGGCCTAGGACCAGCTGCTCAGCCCCGTCATGACTTCCGGGGCCAGAAGGCTAAAGTGGAGAAGGTAGCATTGAGGAAGGTGAGCCCGAGAACTTTCCAAGGCTTGTGTTGGGGCTGCGGAGAGGAAGGGCACAGACGTAGTCGGTGTCGGAGGGAGCGGAGAACACATCCTTTCAACCGGACGGATTCTGATGCCTTCCAGCAGTGCTGCAAGGACTGTGGCAGGTATGGTCACCATCCGTGTGCATGTCCTAAGGCTAAGGAAGTGGTGTAGTCGGACAGGCTGGAGAAGGGGACCGAAACCCAGCCGTCCTCGGTTCTCGGGCCCTGACTTGAGTAAGCTGCCGTCGAACCAGCATGATGCAGGTGGAGGGCTCAGTAGATGGGAAGCCATGCCGCCTGACAGTGGACACTGGGGCTGAGAAGACCTTAGTGCGGCCTGATATGTTGGCCACTATGCAACCTCCAGACGCACCACAGAGACTGTGTGGTGTCACGGGGCATTGTGTGCAGCTCAAGGGGCCAGTGGAGGTTCGTATTGGCGTGGGCAGCACGGTGCAGCGGCTGCCGGTGTATGTGGCCGATCTGGACGAGCACTGCTTGCTGGGCCTTGACTACCTGACGCAGAGTAAGGCGTGTGTCGACCTTGGACGGAAGCTGGTGAGGGTGCACGGTGAAGATGTGCCCTTGCTTCCAGAGGTTGGCTGTGCAGAGGTAGTTACGGCTGAGCGACTGCACCTTGCCCCCAGGACAGAGTCTAGAATCCGGTGTCGACTGTCAAGAGTGATGCATGGAGTAGAGTGCCTCGTGGAGCCCATTCAAAACCTGCAGCTGGCTGATGGCGTAGCGGTTGGGCGGAGCCTTGTTGGACCAGGGGAAGGGTAGTTACAGTGTGTTGGTAGCTAACTTCTCCGATAAGGCCCAGAAGGTGCCAGCTGGTGCAAAGCTGGGCACTTGTGAGGAAGTGGAGCATCCAGAAGAGTCATCGGGGAGCGAGGAGTTGGTTGGTGTGGGGCCGTTGCCTGACTTCCTTGAGGACTTGGTGCACCGGCTGTGGCGTTACCATGGGCCAGGAAGCTACTCCTGGGGCCATGGTGAAAAAGAAGATGACGTTAGCCCCAGTAGCGGCGATGAGGACATGGCAGACGCTGACCGAGATGAGGACGAGCCTTTGGACGGTGAGGGCGATGCAGCAGACGTCAATGGTGACCATGAACCAGGTCTTAGGACAGGAGATACCCCTCTGGGTGCCACTGCCAATCTACCGCCGCCCACATCTCCTCCAGAGCGACCCAAGCGAGAGCGAAGAAAGCCGCACTGGATGAAAGAATTTTGTTTGTTCCTGAGGACTAATTTTATTTAAATTTTCTGTATTTTGTTTCATGTTTAGGTATGTCAGAGCAGACGGGTCGTCTGCTTGATAGGGGGGATAGTGCTACGCCAGTGGGTCTTCGTCTCTGTGCGAAACATGTGTTAACATGAAAAGGATGACCTGGGCATGTGTTAACATGAAGGGACCCGGGCAAACATGACGAAGATGGCTGTGCAGCGGAGGAGCGGAAGAAACAAGCCAAGAGACGGAGGTGGGTGCTGATCCTGTGAAGACCTCGTTGTGTGCCGTGTGACCTGATAAACTTTGTGTTGCCCTGGTATAAGCTGTATCATGTAGTGCGAACACATGGTGGTTTCCCCTGTATTGTGCCTTATAGAAAAGTGTACGGGAAATCACGTGTGTAAATAAGGAAAGACGTCATAGTGTGTTTATTTTATGCCCTGCCTCGCCACTTGCGCTTCCCTCGTGGTTTTCTGGGGGGACGCGCTGGTGCTCGGTGCCTCCTTGGAGCTGTCTGTGTTCAGGACCCTGTGGATAGCAACGCCGTCTGCCTAGCCTGCCTTGTGTTGGTGGTAGAGAGACAAGGTGGCCGCATAACAATAATAAATAAAATAAAATAATAATATATAGATATATATATATAGATATATATTAATATATATATATATATATATATATATATATATATATATAGATATTATATATGTATTTATAGTATATGTGTATAATATATATATTATATATAATATAGATATATATATAATATACTATATATATATATAATTATATATTATATATTATACATTATATATTATATAATTATTATACATAAGATGTGATATATACTATATATATATATCATATATATATATATATTTATATATATTAT
>NC_051396.1:32647602-32667342 GCF_015228065.2 Penaeus monodon | reverse complement strand
AAAAACCCCCTTTTCAGGTGGTGATGAACGTGATAAGATATGCAGAATGCCCCGTGTGAGCATTTAGACGAAAAAGTTTTAAAACCCGAATTTGGAAATAACTGCAATGATATGCAAAACTTTTGAACATACAATTCATTAATACTTTATAAATATGTTTTTGTGCGAGAGTGAGAAGAGAGAGAGGGGAGGAGAGAGAGAGGAGGAGAGAGAGAGAGAGAGGAAAGAGAGAGAGAGAGAGGAAAAGAGAGAGGAGAAAAGAGAGAGAGAGAGATGGAGAGGGAGAGGAGGGGAGGGGGGAGAGACAGGGCAGAGGGGACAGAGACAGGGGCAGGGGGAGGAAAAGGCAGGGGCAGGGGGAGAGACAGAGACAGGAGATTTTGTTAATTTGTATGCCCCAAAAAAAGTTGCTTTAAATTTAAGTCTATCGAAAATAATTTATTGTAAGAATAATGACAAAAAAAACACACTAATTCTCTAGGACCGTAAATAACTCAAAAGAACAAAAATGAGCCCTTAATTTCTCTCTCCCTCTTCTCTCTCTCTCTCCTCTCTCTCTCTCTCTCTCTCCTCTTCTCTCTCTCTCTCCTCTTCTCTCTTTCCCCATACCCCTCCCCTCTCTTCATACTCCCTCCCCCTCTTTTTTTTCTCTCCTTCTTCTGTCAAATTGCATTCCGTGCTATTTCCCACTATTGCCTCAGCTTTCAAAAGATAAAAGGAACTTTACAGACAAAAATAAGAACTTTTAAATTAGGCCCAAAAAAAAGGTATCATTGTAGTTTTGTTGGGGGAAAATTTAGTAACAGTGCGCAGTTTAGATGCAGGGAAAAAGACTTCAAGGGGAAGAATATTACAGAGGCATTTTTTGCTATTTTTTTCAAGTTATTAATTATACAAAATAACCTAAAAATTACCACCAGGAAAATCTTTGGGGAATGTTTATAGGGTTTCCTGCTCACAATAGACCCCGCTCGCCTTTTTCATCTGTAAACTCGTTTTTTTTTCTATATTCCAATTTTTAGTATTTTGAAAACAGAAATTAGCTCTGATTTTTTATTTCTCCTTTTTCTTCCTAACCGAAAATCCAAAATGAAAAAGAGTAAATGGCTTTGAAAAGTTTACCCTAAATATATATCGTTTATTTTAACCCTAATCTAAGAAAAACGGTAAATAGTGATGGTAAACTCCAGTAGATTTCCAACAGGCGGGGTAACTTCTAAGTAGTCAAAGCATAGGGATTTATTGTAAGTAGTATACGGTAGAGTATATGATACACCAATGCAATTTAGAATATCTTCATTTTTAATATCAAAACTTTACTTATATTTATTTTAATAATATTATATATAATATATATATATATATTATATATATTAATATATATAATATAATAATATATATATATATATAAATTATATATACTTTAATACACACACATATTATATATATATATATATATAATATATATATATATATATATTATATATTATATATATATATATAAAATTTAATATATAATATGGGTGGGTTTTTACGGCATGGTGATGTGAAGCGGATGGTGTGGAGCCTAGATTTGTTAAGTGTTTGCATCCCTTCTCGCTTGCAATTTCCACCCGGCTAGCTCAATGCAAAAAGGGAGAGTTTGCAAAGCCCCCCTGCCGGGTCATAGGGTCTCTCCCCCAAGACTTCTGCGGGCCCTCCTCGTGGCCACCCATGGGTTACTGGGACCTTGCAGTCCAGGCTAAATTGGGGGATCTGGGAGCGAGGGGGCCCCCAGAGGAGGAGCTATCCCCCCTGGCGTGTGGACACACTCGGGTCCGTCCCAAATTTTCCTCCCCTCCTAGCCACCCTGGGGTAAGGGGGCGGCTGGGGGGAGGTGGCCTTTGCCGTCTCCCCCCCCCTAGAAAGCCCCATGGCAATGTCAAATAAAAAAGGGAAAGGGGGGGAAGGGGTTGTCCCTCCCACCAGCAAGTAAGGTGGGCTGTGGGTCCCGCTGGGAGGGCAAATGGGGGGTGCAGGATTGGAATGAAAGTACTGGGGCCGCTGCCCCCCGGCAGGCCCCAACCCACGAGAAGTTCTGGGCAAAGCCTTGGGGAACCCACAGGTGGATAGGCGGTCCCACAGCTGTGACCCCCCTTTTTTTGGGGGACAGTGTCGGCGGGGGGGAGGGTAGCGTGCACCCGGAGGACCACCAAGGCTTAAATCTAGGCGGTTTTCCGGGTAGGCGCTTGGAACATCCGGCCCCTTTGGGGGTTTGGGGTTACCCTGCTATCGCGGGAATTGAAGGATGGGAGTTGAGGGGCGCCCCCCCAGAGGTGAGAAGACCGGGTAGGGGCACGACAGTTGGGTGGTTACACCTACTACTGCGGGCCACAGCGAGGTCACCCCTCCAGGTGTAGCCATAGCCATCTCCAGGACTTCAGCCCTCGGTAGTTAGGTGCACTTTGATGAGTGTATTAGGGCAATGAAACGAAGCAGCTTTGGCTTAGTCTCTTATTGCGTATACCCCCTTCCCGATGTAAAAAAATTGATGTGAAAGAGGCGTTCTATGCCAATCGCATTTGGGGGCAGACAATTGCCCCCAGCGAATTTTGCATTTTTCTGGGGACTTCAATGGGTACCCGGCTGGGGACCGAGCTGGCTAAGAGATGTTGTCGGCCCCCAGGGTCAGGATGATCCCAGCAGCGAGAATAGATCCTTCTCCAGGGCTTTGCAGGCCCGAAAATGAGGATCTCTGGCCCCTGGTACCGCGCTCCAACCCGCATCGGGGACTTGGAACCGATGGGTACTGGGGCCAAGGAGTCGACCAAATCTTGTTAGCACGCTATGGGGGATCCTCCGAACTGCAGGGTTTCCCGGGAGTCCCGAGTTCGTGGACCGACCAGAGGTGCTTGTGGCCCCCTGCGGGTCCACTTCAAAACCCCCCACCCCCCCCCTGGGCCCCAAAGGTTTTCACCGGGGACAGCTAAGGGGGAGGGTGTCCCTGGGGGTTCCCATGGCAGTCTTCCCCGATTCACAGAACTCACAACCTGAGGGACTCAGTTTGCTCTGTGGGACTCTTCAAGCGCGTAACATCAAAGAGTCAGGGCATGGCTTACGCCCGAGGAAAGGTAGAATCCATCTCCCGGAGACATTAGGGGCCCACTAAAGGCTGTCGAAAAGCTCGGATGAAGGGGAATAAAGTTTGCGTCTTCCCCATGGTGCGTGGGGCTGGGCCCCACTGCTGAGAAGAGAAAAGGGAACAGTTCATCAGGAATCTTGTGAGGAGGCAAAGGGCCATTCTTGGTAAATGCCCCTTTGCCCTGCCTACCAAGCCTGAGAAAAAATGAATTTAACCCTTTCCTCAAGATGACTGCAATCTGATCAGCGGATGGAGGATCATCTCAGATCATTTTGGGGGTTTCGTAAACTTTGGGTGAGTATTTTGAACGTTGTACCGGGAGACCTCAAATTAGGGATGCAAGCGATGTCCAGTGCCTGTCCCGGACCCACCCACAGCGAGGAACCTCTACCCTAACAGAGGTTAGGATGGAAATTTTCCAAGCTAAAGAGGGGAAAGCTGCAGGCATATGTGATACCCTGCTGAAATTTTAAAGGGCGGGGGGTGAACCTAGGGAGGGCCTGCATCCCTCCGACCCCATCTGGCAGCTGGTCCCATTCGCCCTGACCTGTGAGGGGGTGGTCATCCCTCTCTGGAAGGGAAAGGGGATCTTTGGGGTTTGTAGCAACACCGTGACATTACACTGCCAGAATACGGGAAAGGTTCTCGCCCACTTTCTCTGAAAGGGATCCGAAACCACCACTGGGGCACCAGAGACCAAAGCAGTTGGTTTTATGGGGGCAAGTCCAGATAGACCGTTACTAGCACTTTGAGTAATTGTGGGTGCCGTCAGATTTTGGTCAGGGTTTGTTTGCACCTACACGCCCTCAAAAGGCGTTTGACTCAGTGCATCGGGAATGCTATGGGAGATCCTGGGGCCAAAAGGGAAATTCCGAAAAAGATTTTTTGGCCTGATAGCAAGCCTTTTAGGGTACTAAAAGTGCTGTAAAGTGTGGTGGGGGTTGTTGAATTCTCCCTGTTAATTCAGGGTGAGGCAAGGCTGCGTCTTGCCCCAACACTTTCAACCCTGTATGGATGGATAAGGGAGAGCTACTAGCCAAAGTCATTTGTGGAGCAACATAGGCAATAAAAGGTCCAGCCCTTTGATTTTGCCGACGATTTTGCCATCCTATTGATCCTGGAGGCACTTGTGGGGGCTTTGAGCATTTAAAAATGAGGCGAAGCCCAGGCCTAGAGGTCCCCCCTGGCCCAAAGGGCCAAGTTAGGATTTTGGGGGGCCCGGGGGGGAACCCAATTCACGATCCATGCTTGCGGCGAGGACGTTAAAGTTACAAAAATTTTTTACATCCCTTTGCTAGCGTAGCCCATATTTTGGGTTTGTCAGATCGGGAAAGTCGTAGAGGATTGTTGGCAACAGGAGCCATGAACTCGATCAAAAGGAAATTTGGAGATGTGGTCCCCTATGCAGAAGGCCCAAGCGTGTGCTTAAAGGCCTTGATACTGCCAGTTTCGTTAGGAAGCGAAACCCGGACATTATTCAGGTCGGGGAGTCTCCCCCTTGATGCCTTTTTTAAAAATTTCCCTTTAAAACCTGGGGTACAGTTGGCAGGACCGTGTGTCCAATGGGGGTTACACCGTGAGACTGGCATGGACCTGTTATTTGCAAAACCGGGATCCCAACTCAGGCTTTTGGGCCACCTAGTTTTCCCCTGTGGACGACCCTGCCACCAGGGTTCTCTGCAAAACCCAACCCGGGGGAGGAGACCTGAGACGACCGGAGATCATGGGTTGGGCAGCTCGAGAGACCCGCGCAAGGGAAATTTGAGGTGTGCCGTGGGCCTGCCTGGAGACTCGCTCGAGGAATCCTCATGGTGGAAGGAAGGGGGAGGGATTTCGCCCCCCTCGGGGTTTTGCCCCCTTGTGATGATGTGATAATATATATATATATTATATATATATATATAAATAATAATATATATATATAAATCATGTATCATCATCACAGCCGAGTCAATCCATGCAGGACGTAGGGCCCCTCCCAATCTTTTCCAACTTTGTCTTTTGGGATTTTGTTTCCCGTCTCGGTCCCCAAATTTGGGTTTTTTCGCAAACCCTCTTGTCATTGGGCTGGCCCCTTGGTTCTTATATTATCTACAAAGCTGTTATTTTTTTGCCATCTGCTGTCCGTCCCGATGTAAATTTACCCGCCAATATTTATTTTGTCTGTTCCCGTCCCCGCGCCCTCATCCCATTCTTAGGTAATTCCAGCATCAAAACCCCCCACCCCTCGGACTTTTATTTTCCCCCAGTAATTTTGGGTAGTCCCTTTCTGATCCCTAGGTCATAACTGGTAGGAGACTTTGGGTTTAAAAATTTTTTTTTAAAAAAATACCCGGGGAAAGGGGCCCCTAGAGCACAGTGTCTGCCCAAGGTGCTTCAGCCCAAAGATGGCATTAATTTTTCCCTTTGTGATATGTGTGCGTGGTGCGTGCGTGGTCTATACACAACCCACACCACACACACACACTATAAGGGTATAGAAACCCCAATTTCATGGCTTTCAGGGGGATTTATAGGTTAACGGCATACCCCTTTATTTCTAAGAGTTGACACCACATAAGAACAAGAGACTGTCTAGTTTTAGGGGGAATGACGGTATGCGGGTCGGGGCCAGCTAGCCCGGAGGGAAGGGGGAAGCCCGGGCCTTTCTGCGTCGGGGCTGGACACGAACTCTCGGGCAAAGAGGGGGAGATATAAAATGTAACCCCGCCCTGTGAGCGGGGGGGTTCTTATTTGGGGCTTTTGGGTTGGTGGTAACCCGCCGTGGCCATTTGGAACAGAAATAGAATTTTGCACATCCCAATTTCTCGGCTACCTACTCGCGCCTCACCCTCGAGGCCCTTCAAGGGACCTAACTTGGTGGTGTCCGTTTTTTGCTTGTCCTGGTGCTCTTTGTGGGGCTCATCCCTGTTGTCCCCATCCCCCGGCCCGGTGTAATTGTCCCTCCTCAAGTCCCCAGTTCTCGAAAAATCTCGCAAGGTCCCCCTTTACTTCGGATTCTCTAGACCCCCTCATATCCGGGCCCCGGGCCCAACTCGCGGCGTCCTCGTCCACACTCCACAGATTCGTCCAGGTCTTTCTCGTCCCCAGTCCTCAAATCTTTATCCCGGGTCTACGGGGGTTTGGGGGAGGGGGCACTCGGGGGGGCTGATACCGCGCTCGAGCTCCCCGGGTTTACCCGGGTCTGCAGGGTCCCCCCAGGCTCGCCTAGACAGCATCCGGGGCGACTGGTACCTGCGGCAAAGGGGATGGTTCGCGGATTACGGGGAGCCGGCAGGCAAAACCCCTCCACACACTGGGAAAGCAAAACCTTTTTTGATGAAAATCTTGGCGTGGGCCTATGGCGATCTTTGGACGTCCTTCCCACGGCACCTAAAGGGGACTGGAAAAATGTAGCAAGATTTCCTCGGTGCCCGGGCGGCCGATTTTAAAAATATCGGGGGAACCCGACATCAGAAGGGGCCCGATAAAAAAAAAAGAAAGGGAACAGGAAGGGGGGGTGTTTTACATAGCCCGGGTTTTTTATTTTTAAAAATGCGGGTTTTTTAAAGTTGGTTTTTTTTTTTTTTTTTTTTTTCATTTGGTTTTATTTCCCCAAAGATAAAGAAGAAAATGGAGGGGGGAGTGTCAGTAGCGACCCCAAAGGACCCCGGGGTTGAATACCAACCGTCTTGAAATAGGGGGTAATAAGGGAATCGGGGCATCGGCCAAACCCAAGGATTACTTGAACCCCAGTCATCCCAAAGAAGAAATAAATGTAACTTTTCTCAGTACGAGTCACTCGCCGACAGACAAAATTTCAGGGTAAAGAGATCATCATAAATCTTTTGCGGCACTAAAACAGAACCCCTCCTATAATGAAAAAAAAAAAACTCAGACTTTTATCCTGCGTGTGTGAGTGAGGGGAAAGGGTGAGTAGCGTGTGGAATGAAGCTGCGGAAGAGAGGGAAAGCGAGAGTGACCTCACACAGGAATGAATCACAAAAAGAAATTAACGTCACTATAAAAACGAAGTAAATTAGCAAGTAGATATAAAATTATTTCAAAATACCACATTTAATTAACATTAATGAAGCGACAAAATGTATGCATGAATGAGTGGGACATGAAAAAAAAATTCGCAAGCTATTAACAAACAAATCTTCTCGGAGTCAGCAATGAACTGCCGAGGAATGTCTAGCTAGGCATGTTAAACTTCATCCTATACCCAAATGCCGTATATGACTGAAGCGACTCGAGCCAGACAGACGTAACCGCAGGTCACACCGACTCAAAGGTGCCGATCGAAAGAATAACTTCAGTTATTTTACTTACGAAAAGACGGAGCCAGATCTTTAGGCGTTTGAAACCTGGGTAAATCGGGCAATTTGTGCACATGTTGGGGGAAAATACCCCAGTTTATTCAAAATGATGAATTTCAAGAAATTTCGTTAAAGCTCCGTTCTAGCACCCATAGAAGTTCACCAAAAGCAATGTAGCAATAATGGGGAAATTCCAAGGGGTCAACAAAACAAACCCCAAAATTTCAGGGAACCAACGGTCATGATATCATGACCTTCCACGTCGCCACCGCCCGGGGAAAAGAGAAAGGAGGTCAGGTCAAGTGGGAAAACACCTTTTCTCATCCCAAATTCCCCAAATGAAAAAAAGGGGACGGTCAGGTCGGGGCGAGGGGAGGAACGAGATAAAATGAAATGATATTTGTGAAAGATAAAAACACGAACCGTTTAAAATTCGGCAGATGAAAACAAAAATCTCTAAAAAAGAGAGAATTTAATTTTAAATTTCTTAATAAAGAATGTAATTTTGTTTTTTGATTACATATCAATCACACGGGAAAGGATCTGAGGGTAGCGAATAGGTGAAATTGCCCCTTTGCTGTCATTTTGCCCTTTTAAACCAAAAAAAAAAAAAACGGGTTAACACATTAATGGGAGAAGAAGGGAAAAGAAAAAAGAAGGGGGGCCCAAAAAGTACTTACGTGTTTTTTTCTTTGAATGTTTTCTACGGTCGGCGGATTTTCTTCGGGGTGGGTGTCCGTGTTGCAGCCAAAAGGATGCAAGGGCCTCGCTGCTGCCAGTTCGTTTTTTTTTTTTTCGGCTTCGCTCTTTTTTTTTTTTCTAAAGTTGCACACGCAGTATAAGAAACCGAGACAATTAGTTTTAAGGGGGGAACGCGGTATGCGGGCGCGGTCGCTTGCCTGGAGGAAAGGGGGGAGGACCTTACCGGTCGGGTGCTTAACAGAACTTTGTCAAACAAGGTGAGATAAAAAGTAACCTCCGCCCCGCTGAGCGGGTGGTTCTTTTTTTGGGCTTTGGATCTGCGTGGGAAAAAGCCACGTGGTCCACGTAACAAAACAGAATTATGGGGGCCCCCCATCCATACACACACAACATTACACACACACCCAAATTACAACACACACACTTACACACACCCCACCACACACACACACACACACACCACACCCACACACACACACTTTCACACAACACAATAATAAATAATAATTATATATTGTAATATAATAATATATAAGATAAAATATAAAATTAAAAAATGTATCTATTTAACATCTTTTCATCTATCATCCATCTTCTTATATATACTAATCGTTTATCATCTCTACATCTATCTTCAATCTATAAATAATATATTTATAATTATTATATATAAATTAAGAATAATAAATAATAAAAAATAATATAAAATAAAAAAATACACACACACACACACACACACACACCCACAATAATTATAAAATTTAAAATAATATATATAATATTTTAAAAAATAATATATTATATATAATAAAATATAAACATACACACACAACACACCACAAATATATAATTATATATAAAGATTATAATTTTAAATATATTATAATAATAATTAATTTTTTAAAAACCCAAAAAACCACACACACACACCACACACACACACACACACACACACACACCCCAACCACACACATATAATATATAATATAATATAATATAAAATTTAATATAATATAATATATATATAATATATATATATGAATAGTAGTTTTATATAGAAATAATGAATATACATTATAAAAACACACCCCCAAACACACCCCACACAAACAACACCCCACACCACACACACACACACACACAACACCACACACACACACACACACACACACACACTCAAACTCACTCACACACAACACTCATCACTCCCCACTCATCACTACCACACAAACACCAACACACACACACACCACACACACACACACCCACAATTTGTTTGCTTGGTGTGGTGGTTTAAATATATATTTTTTTACATTTAAATTATATGCACACATTTATATGTGTATATATTTGTATACACACACACACACACACAACACACAAAAGCATAACACCACAAAAATGTTTTTGTTTTGGTGTGTGTGTGGTGTTGTGGTGTAGGTGTGTATATGATTTTTATTTTATATGAAATATTATATACAAATTTAAAGTATATATTTTCATATATAAAAAAATACATATACACCATTACACACACACAACACACACAACACACAACCAAAAAAACTTTTGGTGTGTGTGTAGCGTTGTGTGTGGTGTGGTGGTGGTGTGTATACAAATATATACACATATAAATGTGTGCATATATATATTAACATGTAGATAAATATATATTTAAACACACACACACAACGCAAACACAATTGTGTGTGTGTGTGTGTGGTGTGTGTGTGTGTGGTGGTGTGTGTGGGGTTGTGTGAGTGAGTGGTGAGGGTGAGGAGTGTGGTGGTGAGTGAGTGAGTGATGTGTGTGTGTGTGTGTGTGGTGTGTGTGGTGTGTGTGTGTGTGGTGGTGTGTGTGTGTGTAGGGTGTGTGGGGTTGTGTGTGTGTTGTTTATATGTTTTCATATAATTATATATACATACATAAAATTTTTTCATATAAAATATATATAATTATATATATATAATATATAATTTTATATATAATAATAATATATCATATATGTGTGTTGTGTGTGGGTGTGTGTTGTGGTGTGTGTGTGTGCGGTGTGGGGTTGGTGTGGTGTATGTATGCAAAATATATAAAAATTTTTAAAAAATAATTATATATATAAAAATATATTATATATTATAATATATATATGGTTGTGTGTGTGTGTGTTTGTGTGTGTGTGTGGTGTGGTGTGTGTTGTTGTGGTTGATGTATTATTATATATATTATAAATATATATTTTATATATATAAAATATATATATAAAATATATATATATGTGTGGGGTGTGTGTTTATGTATTAAAATATATATATAATATATATATATATATATATTTTTTTTTAAAATATTATATATATATTATATATATAATATAATATATATATGTGTGTGTGTGGGGTGTGGTGTGTGTATATATATATATATATAATTATATAATATATAATATATATATAATTATATATATATATATATATTAAATATAAATATAATATATATATAGATAGTAGATAGAAGATAGATAGATAGATAGAAGAAGTTTAAGAAATTAGATATATAGATAGATAGATGGAAGAAGATAGAAGATAGATAAAATACATTATATATATATAATATTATATATATAATTATATATATATATACATATATATAATATATATATATTATATAATGGTGTGTGTGAAAGTGTGTGTGGGGTGTGTGGGTGGTGTGTGGTGTGTGTTGGTGGGGGTGTAAGTTTTGGTGTGTGAAGTGTGTGTGTTGTAAGTTGTGTGTTTTATAGGATGTGCATAATTCTGTTTCTTTCCCAGTGGCACGGGGCTGGTTTCCACGCAGATCCAAAGCCCCAAAAAAGAACCCCCCGCTCAGCGGGGCGGGGGGTTACATGTTATATTCCCCTTGTTGATCAAGAGTTCGTTTTAAAGCACCCGACGGGGTAAGGTCGCTCCGCCCTCTTCCTCCGGGAAAAGCTGCCCGCGACCCATACCGCGTTTTACCCTAAACTAAAAGTCCGGTGTTTTATCTGCTTTGTGTAAACTCTTAGAAATAAAGAGCGAATGCCGAAAAAAAAAAAAAACGTAACTGGCAGCAGCGAGGGCCCTTGCATTTTTTGGGCTCAACAGGAACACCATCCCGAAGAAAACCCCGCTCGACGCTAGAAAATGTGGGAAAAAAAACACGAAGTAATTTTTGGGCCCCCCCTTCTTATTTTTTTTCCCCTTCTTCCCCCATTAAGTTTTAAAGGGTTTGTTTTTTTTTGGGGGTTTAAAAAGGGAAATGACAGCAAATGATATTCTCACACTATTCGCTACACCCAGATCCTTTTCCGTTTTGATTGAGATGTAATCAATAAACAGAATATCATTCGTTATTTAAAGTAATTAATTAAATTTCTCTTTTTTTAGGTTTTATTTTGTTTCATCGAAACAAATTTAAAAACGTGTTCTGATTTTATCTTATACGAATATCATTTTTTTTATCTGTTCCCCCCTCCCCCCGACCTGCCGTCCCCTTCTTTCACTTGCGGTAACTTGGATGAGAAAAGGTTGTTTTCCATCTTGCCCTGCCCCACTTTCTTTTTTCCGGTGGGTGGCGACGTGGGAAGGGTCATGATATCATGACGTTGGTTTCCCTGAAATTTGGTTTTTTTGTTGACGCCGGGGGAATTTTTACCAAGTATGCTAATTTTTTTTTTTGGTGACACATTCTATCGGTGCAGAACGGAGCTTGTAAGCAATTTCATTAAAATTCATCATTTTGAAATAACGTGGGGTTCTTCCCCCATATCATAGTGCACAAGATTGCCGAATTCCCCCCAGGGTTTCGAAAAAGCAATAGACTGCGCCCTTTTGTCGAAGGGGTACAATAAACTGAATTTATTCTTTGATGGGACCTTTGGCGGGGGCCCTGGGTTTCGTCGTCGGGCTCGATTTTCCCAGCATTAGGGCATTTGGGTATAGGATGAAGTTTAACATGCCTAGCTAGAATTACCTCGGCAGTTCAGTTTGTGACTCGAGAAGATTTGTTGTTAAATAGCTTGCGTATTTTTTCATGTCACCACTATTCATGCATACTTTTTGTCGCATTCTTTAATTTTGAATTAAATTGGTATTTAAAATTTTTTTTAATGCTGCTTTGCTTTTTTATTCATTTGTTATAGTGAACTTTAATTTTATGTTTGGATTATTTTCTGTGGGGTCACTCTGCTTCCCTCCATTCCGCTAGCTGCATTCAACAGCATACTCACACAATTCACCTCCTCAACCGCGGGAAAAAAAGAAATGAGCCTTTTTCATTAATAGGGGGGTTTGCTTTTTTTGGGCCCGGGAAAAGTTTATGATGTTTTCTCTTTACCCTGCAATTTTGTCTGTCGGACGAGTGATCGACATGTGTAAAGTTACATTATTTTTTTTGTGTGAGATGTGGTTAAGTAAACCTTTGGGGGATTGCCGATGCGTTCCCCTTTATCTACCCCCATATCTATCAGGGGGACGGTTGGTATTTCAAGCCAGGCCCAGGGGACGCTACTGAATTCCCCCCTCCATTTTTTTTTTATCTTTGGGAAATAAAAACAAAATGAAAAAAAAAAAAAAAAAAAAAAAAACCAACTTTAAAAACGCATTTTAAAAAATAAAAACCGGCTGGGGTAGTTAAAACCACCTTTCTCTGTTGCTTTCTTTTTTTTATCTGGTTTAGTGTATGATCTTTTTCCCCGACTATGTATTAAAGTCGGACCGACACGGCACCGAGGAAGATTTGCTACGTTCCAGTCACCTTAGGATCCCGGGGGAAAAGGCGTCACGAGATCGCCATAGGCCCACGGACCAAGTTTTTCATCAAAAAAAGGTTTTAAGCTTCCCAGTGTAGTGGACGGGTTTTGCCTGCCGGACCCCCCGTAGATCAGCGAACCATCACCTTGCGAGGTCCCGTCCCCCCAGGAGCTGTGATAGGCGAGCGGGGGCCCCTGCAGTCGGTCAACCCGGAGCTCGTAGCGCGGGTATCAGCCCCCCCGAGATCCCCGCCCCTCCCCCAACGCCCGTAGACCCGGATGAAGATTATGAGGAAGTGGACGCGAAAAAGCCCTGGCGAGACTGGGGGGACGTTGGGACGAGGACGCGCGGTTGGGCCGGGGCCAGGACTAGGGGAGGTTAGATGAATCAAGTCAAGGAGGACCGTGCGGCTTTTGAAACGTGTGGAAGAGGACGGACAGTTTCACCGAGGACCAGGAGATGGGGAAAAACAGGGATGGCCGCCACGAAGATGCACCAGGACAACGACAAGAACGGACGCCCAGCCAAGTTGGGTCCCCCTTTGAAGGGCGCCGAGGGTGAGGCGCGAGAGGTAGCCGAGCAATATAGGATGTGCATAATTTTTTTCTGTTCCCAATGGACCCGGGTGGTTCCCACGCAGACCCAAAAGTCCCAATAAAAAACCCACCCGCTCAGCGAGGGCGGAGGTTACATTTTAATCCCCCTCGTTTGACCGAGAGTTGTGCCAGCCCCCGACGCAGAAAGGGCCCGCTCGCCCTCCCCAGGCTAGGGCCGCGCCCCGCTCCGTCATTACCCCTATAACTGACATGTCTCGTGGTTCTAGGGTGGTAACCCTTTTAGAAATAAAGAGTATGCCTTTAACAGTACAATACCCTGCAACCCAAGAAATGGGCTACCCCCATAAGGTGTGTGTGTGTGTGTGAGTGTGTGTGTATAGACACACGCACGCACGCACGCACACATATCAAGCGAAGAGGAAATTAAGTGACGCATCAGTCTAGGCTGAAGCACCTTCGGCAGACACTGTAGCATACTAAGAGGCACCTTCCCGGTATGTTTAAAAAGAAAAATCTTTTAACCCAAAGTCTCCTACCCGTTATGACCTAGGATCAGAAACAGGACTACAACCAAAAATTTGGAAGGAAAATAATAAGTGCCCAGAGAGGGATGAGAGGTTTATGGGGAATTAGCCTAAGAATCGGGAGGGCGACGTGGACAGGGGAAAAGACAAAAGTAGATATTTGGCAGGGATATACATCGGAGACAGGACAGCGAGGACAAAAAGTAACAGATGAATTGTGAAATATAAAGAGACCCGGGGGGCCCGACCAATGACAAGATGGTTTTGACGAAATAAACCAAATTGGGACCGAGACTGGAAAAAAAAATAACAAAACAAAGTTGGAAAAAATGGGGGAGGCCTACGTCCCGCAGTGGGTTGCTCAGGCTGATGATATGTGACGTGTTTTATATATATATTATATATATATTATATATATTATAATATATTATATAATATATATCATCACATCAGCAAGGGGGTAAAGCCGACGGGGGGGCATGCCGCATCCACCCTTCGTTCCCGCCATGAGGATTCCCGAGGGAGTCTCCAGGCAGGCCCCGGCACCCTCTAATTCCTTTCGACAGTCTCGGAGCGCCCAAGCCATGATTCAGGCGTCCCCCAGGTTCCTCCACCCCCGGGGTTTTTTCGCAGAGAGAAAACCGGTGGCAGGGTCGTCCACAGGAGAGAGCTAGGTGGCCATATAGCCGAGTTTGGGGATCCCGGATTTTGCAAGTAACAGGTTTTATGCCAGCTCCGGGTAAAGCCAGTTGGAACACGGTCCGCCAAATGTACCCAGGGAAAGGAAATTGTTTAAAAAAGGGATCAAGGCGAGACTCCAAGCACGAATAATGTAGGTTTGCTCCATGAGCGAAATGGGAGTACAAGGCCCTTTAAAACACACAGCTTGGTCCTTTGCATAGGACCGACATCTCCAAATGCTTTGTTGATCGAGTTCTGGCTCCCGTTGCCAGACCCCAAACCTCTACTGACTTCCTGATCTGACAACCCCGAATTGGACACGCTAGCAAAGGGATGTAAAAAATTTCGTAACTTCAACGTTCGCCGCAAGCAGGATCGACTGAATTTGGGCCCCTAAAGGCCCCCAAAGTCCCGAATCTTGGGCTTGGGCCGGAGACCTTAGGCCCCAGGGGTTCGCCCATTTCTAAATGCATCAAGAGCCGCCACAAATGCCCCCAGGGACTCAGATTGGATGGCAAATCGGGCAAAGTCAAGGTCTGAGACCTTACATTGTAGTGTTGCTCCCACGATTTTGGGTAGTAGCTCGCCCATTTCCCGTCCTACAGGTGTTTAAAGTGTTGGTGCAAGAACGCAGCCTTTCCTCACCCCGAATAACAGGAAGAAGTTTAACTACCCCTACCACACTTTACGCACTTTTAGTACAGTAAAAGGTTGCTATCAGGCCAATAATCGTGTCGGGAATTTTTTGAGCCTCAGGACTCCTAGCGATTCCGATGACGAGTCAAACGCCCTTTTGAGGCGATGTAGGTGCAAAGCAACCCATGACCAAACTATGACGGACTCCCAATTACTCAAAGTGCTAGTATACGGTCTATCGTGGACTTTCCAGGAGTAAATCCAGACTGTTTGGGCTTGGGCCTCAGTAGGTGGGTTTCGGATCCATTTCAGAAGAAGTGGGCGAGAACCTTTCCTGGTATTCGAGCAGGTAATGTACGGTAGTTGTACAATCCCAACGATCCCCCTTTTCCCCCTTCCCGAGGGGATGACCCCCCCCTAGCAGGTCAGGGCGAATGGTACCAGACTGCCAGTGGGGGGTCAGGACGTATGCAGGCCCCCAGCCCTAGGTCACCCCCCCGCTTTAACAGTTTAGCAGGGGTACAAATGCCTGCAGCTTTCCCCCTCTTCAGTTTGGAAATTGCCACCTAACCTCTGTTAGGGTGGGGTTCCTCGCTGAGGTGGGCCGGAAGGACTGAACTCGCTTGCATCCCAAACTAACTGTTGGAGGGTCTACCTGGTACAACTGTCAAAATACTCAGCCCAAAGTTTACGACCCCAACATGATTGAGATGAAAATCCATCGCTGATCAGATTTCAGTCATCTGTGGGAAGGGTTAGAGTTTAGTTTTTTCAGGGCTTTGGGAGGCAGGGGGAAAGGCATTTTCCAAGAAATGGCCCTTTGCCTCCCAGCAAGTTTTCCCGATGAACTGTTCTTGTTCTTCCGCAGTTTCCCAGCCCCAGCACCATGGAACGACGAAGACTTGATTCCCATTCATCCGAGCTTTGCGACAGCTTTATGGCCTTAAAGTCTCCAGGGAGATGGAAATTTTACCTTGCCTGGGCGTAAGCCCAAAGGGTCCTGAGCTGCTTTTATGTTACGCGCTTGAAGAGCTCCCACAGAGCAACTGAGTCCATCAGGTTTTTTGAGTTTGTGAAACGGGAGAGCTGCCATGGTGAACCCACAGGGGACACCCCCTCCCTTTGTCTGTCCAGGTGAAAAACCTTAGGGTCCCAAGGAGGGAGGGGGGGTTTGAAGTGGACCCGCAGGGTAGCCCCAAACAGCCTCTGGTCGGGCCACAGAACTCGGCACTCCGGAAACCCCCAGTTTGGAGGTCCCCATAGCGTGTAACAAGAATTGGTCGATTCTTTGGGCCCCAGACCCTATCGCTGTACCAAGTCCAGCATGCGGGTTGGAGCGTGGTACAGGAGCCAGAGATCCCCATTTTCTGGGACCCAGCAAAGGGCCCCGGGAAGGAGTCTATTTCGTGCTGGGATCAGCTCTGACCAGGGGGCCGACAGAATTCTAGCCAGCTCGGTCACAGCCGGATACCACTTGAAATCACCCCGAACAATGCGAAATCTCGCTGGGGGCAATTGTCTGCCAAAAATGCGAGGGTTGCATAGAAAACCTCTTTACACAATTTTATATCATCGGTAGGAGCGTATACAGAATAAGGGGACTGAAGCCAAAAACAGCTTCCCGTTTCATTTCCCTAAACACTCATCAATCGGTGTACCTCAACTACCCAGGGCTGAAAGGCGCTGGAGAGGCTATGGCTACAACCTGGGGTGGTGGGCCCTCGCTGTGGCCCGACCAGTATAGGGGTAACACCCCCACATCGTGCCCCTACCCGGTCTTTCACCCCTGAGAGGGGAGCCACCCAACTCCAGTCCCCTTTAATTCCCGCGATAGCAGAGGGAAAACCCCTCAACCCGCCACAAAGGAGGGTTCCAAGCGCCTACCCGGAAAGACGCTGGTTAAACCTGGGTGGCACCGGGTGCACGCTACCTCTGCCGCCCCGCCACACTGTCCCAAATAAAGGGGGTCAGCAGGTGTGGGACCGCCTATCCACCTGTGGGGGTTTCCCCAAGGCTTTGCCCAGAAAACTTCATCGGGGTGGTGCCTGGGGGGCAGGCAGGACGAGAACTTTATTCCCCTCCTGACCCGGCATTTGCCCCCCAGCGGGGCCCACAGCCACCCTTTCTTTCGGGGGGGAGGGGCAACACCCCCCTTCCCCCCGCTTTCCTTTTATATTTTTACATTTTTTTTCCAGGGGTCTTTCTAGGGGGAGGAGGACTGGCAAGGGCCCCCCTCCCCCCAGCCGCCCCCTTACCCCCGGGTGGCTAGGAGGCAGGAATGGTACGGAGCCCGGTGTGTCCACACGCCAGTGGGCCATAGCCCGTACCTCTGGGGCCCCTGCGCTCCGAGATCCCCCCCAGATTACCGGGACTGCAAAAGGGGCCCAGTAACCCATGGGGGCCACGAGGAGGGACTGCAGAAGTCTTGGTGAGAGAGACCCATGACCTGGAGGGGGGGATTATGCAAAAGCTGCTCCCCTTTTTTGCATTTAGCTAGCCCGGGGGGAAGTTTCAAGCGAGAAGGCATGAAGCACTTTAAAAAATCTAGGGTACCACACCATCGCTTACATACCATGCGCGTGAAGCACCCACCATATATATTATTATATAATATAATATATATATATATAAATAATATAATATATATATATATTAATATATATATATAATGTGTGTGTATAAGTATATATTATATATAATTTTATATATATTATATATATATATATAATTTTAATATATATATTATATATAAATATATATATTATATAAAATATATATAAATGATACAGTAAAGTTATGATATTAAAAATGAAGATATTCTAAATTGCATTGGTGTATCATATACTCTACCGTATACTACTTACAATAAATCCCTATGCTTTGACTACTTAGAAGTTATCGCCTGTTGGAATCTACTGGAGTTTACCATCACTATTTACCGTTTTCTTAGATTATGGTTAAAATAAACGATATATATTTAGGGTAAACTTTTCAAAAACCATTTTCTCTTTTCATTTTTGGGTTTTTGGTTTTGGGAAGAAAAAGGAGAAATAAAAAATCAGAGCTAATTTCTGTTTTCAAAATACTAAAAATTGGAATATAGAAAAAAAACGAGTTTACAGATGAAAAAGGCGAGCTGTGTCTATTGTGAGCAGGAACCGTATAAACATTCCCCAAAGATTTTCCTGGTGGTAATTTTTAGGTTATTTTGTATAATTTAAAAACTTTGAAAAAAAATAGCAAAAAATGCCTCTGTAATATTCTTCCCCTTGAATGTGCATTTGTCCATGCATCTAAATCTGCGCACTGATTACGTAAAGTTTTCCCCGAAGCAACACATACAATGATACCTTTTTTCGGGACCGTAAGTTTAAACGTTCTTATTTTTGTCTGTAATGTTACCTTTGATCTTTCGGAAAAGCTGAGGCAATAGTGGAAGTAGCACGGAAGTGCAATTTGACAGAAGAGAGAGAGAGAAAAAAGAGAGAGGGGGAGGGGAGTATGAGAGAGAGGCAGGAGTATGAGTGAGAGAGAGAGAGAGAGAGAGAGAGAGGAGAGAGAGAGAGAGAGAGAGAGAGAGAGAGAGAGAGAGAGAGAGAGAAATTAAAGGTCTCATTTTTAGTTCGTTTGATGTTATTTCCACGGTCCTAGAGAGATTAGTGTGTTTTTTTTCATTTAATTTTTTACAATATAATTATTTGCGAAAGAGTTAATTTAAAGAACTTTTGGGCATACAACTTTAAACAAAGTCCCCTGTCTCTGTCCTTCCCTCTGCCTCTGTCTCGTCTCTCCCCTGCCTCTGTCTCGTCTCTCCCCCTGCCCTGTCTCTCCCTCTCCCTTCCCTCTCCTCCCATCTCTCTCTCTCCTCTCTCTCTCTTCCTCTCTCTCTCTCTCCCCTCTTCTCCTCTCTCTCTCTCTCTCTCTCTCTCTCTCTCTCTCTCTCACTCTCGCACACAAATTTATAAAGTATATAATGAATTGTATGTTCAAACATTATTGATATCATAGCGATTATTCCAAATACGAGCTTTTAAAATCTTTTCGCAAAATGTCAATTGGGCATTTGCAATTCTACACGTCATCCCTCCTGAAGAGGGTCTAAAGGGCTCTATTCCTCCTTCAGACCAAGTGGCCTGATGTATTAAAACTGCCATAAATATAGGGGGGATCAAATGGTTTGGTTAAAAGTCGGATATATATGCGGCGTCAGATGCAAAAAAGAAGTAATTTAATAAGTCATAGTTTGAAGACGGCAAGTCAAACGTAAAAAAAATCTTGCCGCAGATTAGAAGTTTTTATAGCCCGAACGAAAATCATGGGAGGACGGGTGAACGCCAGTTGCCTGCACTACGCAACTTTACTGTGCTTTGTTCAAGAGAATGCGACATGGGTGGTGTGTTGATGAAATAGTACGGCTCTGACCTTGAAGCAGCTTAAAAGCATCGAAAAAAAAGG
>NC_051396.1:32627564-32635064 GCF_015228065.2 Penaeus monodon | reverse complement strand
TATGTGATGTTACTGAAATATGTATGCCAGTGTTACAACAATGCATAGCTCTTGTGGAAGGGGATAGACAATACAACATAGGAATGTCTAGTGTGGCAACGAGAGACGAATAAACAGGTAAAGCATTGGGCATACTTATATGTAGGTGTGTGTGTGGGAATATAGGCATGTGACAATACATAAGATTATACAAGGCATGTAGAATATAACAACAGATAAATAGAATAACATTGGCATACATATTTCAGTAACATCACATATATAAAGCTGGGTTACACACACACACACACACATATGTGTGTGTGTGTGTGTGGTGTGTGGGTATGATAATATTATTACAAACACACCCCACATTCACACACACACACAAACCCCACAAATATATATATGTATATTATGTAATATATATTTATATATAATAAAAATAAAATTTAAAAATATAAAATTATACATATTAAACATATATATATTTTATATTATATATATAATATACTTTAATATAGGGGAATTTTAATTAAGTATATATTAATATATATATATATTTTATATATATAACACACACAACACACACCCCAACACACACACCCACACACACACACCACACAACACACACACCAACAACCCCAAATATATATTAATTATTATATATATTATATAATAATATATATATTATATAAATAATACAAAATCATACAACCACACACACACAAAACGTGTGGTGTGTGTGTGTGATGATGTATGTATGTATGTATGTATGTATTAGTATGTATGAAATGTATGTTGTATATATTTTTTTTTTTTTTCTTTTTTTTTCTTTTTTTTGTGGTGTGTGGTGTTGTGGTGTGTGTTGTGTTGTGTTTTTGTTTTTGGTGTGTGTGTGGGGTGTGTTTGGTGTGTGGTGTGTGTGTGTGGGGGGGGGTGTGTGTGTGTGTGTGTGTGTATTATAATATATATTTTAAAAATATAATATAAAATAAAATATATAATTATTATATATATATATAATAAAAATACACACATACTGAATGCATATATAAACATACATTTATTATATTTATATTATATCATATTATAAATCTATATCTATTATCTATCTATCATTATCTATATTTTATATATAAAAATTTTTAATATATATAAAAATTATTATATAATATTATATTATATTAAAAAATATATATATTATTATAAATTATAAAATATATAATATATATAATTATATATATATTATAATATAATATATATAATATAATATATATATATATATATATCACATATATATATGTATATATATATAATAAAATATATATTTATATATATATAATAAAATTATATATATAAAAATATATATTTATAATATATATATATATATGTTATATATATGTGTGTGTGTGTGGTGTGGTTGTGTGGTTGTTGTGTGTTGTTGTGTGTGTGTTTTGGTGTGTGTGTGTGTGTGTATGAATAAAATATACATATATACATATATCATAAATATAAATATTGTATATATATATATATATATAAATATATATATATATATATTATATATATATATATCACACACACCAACACAATATTATATAATATATATTATAATATATATATATATATATATATAAATATATATATATATTATTTTAATATAAAATTTTTATATTATAATTAATATTATATTTTTTAACACAAACAACACACAACACCCCACACACACAACACACACACACAAAACAACCCACACCCCCCCCCCCACGCTAGTAATGGCTACTGTGGATTTGCCGGAGTAAATCCAGACGCTCGGGTCTCTTATCCCTCAGCAGGTGATTGCGGATCCGTTTAGAAGAATTGGGGGGGAAAACCCTTTGCCTGGTATGTAATCCACGGTAGTTGCTACAATCCCAGCGATCCCTTTTTTCCCTTCCAGAGGGGGAGACCACGCCTCAGCGGGTCAGGGGAATGGAAACCAACTCCAGATGGGAGTCAGGACGTAGCAGGCCCCCAGCCATGGGTTCACCCACAGCCTTTTAGCAGTTCAGCGGGGATATCACATATGCCTGAGCTTTCCCACTTTTGAGCTTGGAAACGCCATCCAAACCCCACTGTTAGGGTAGGAGGTTTCCTCGCTGAGGGTGGGGTCCGGCACAGGCCCCTGAGACATCCTTTCCCCATCCAAGCTAACTGTTGGAGGGTCTACCGGTAAAACTTTTAAAAAACCCTATGGCCCACGGGTGTGGACAGGGTTTGGGCCCCTTGTACAAACTCCTACCCACCTGGGGTAAGGGGGCGGCAAAGGGGGAGGTGGGCCTTCCGTTTCCCCCCCAAGAAAGACCCACCGGCAAGTCTGAAAAAATGAATGCTGGGGGGAGGGGTGTGTCCCCCCCCCCCGCAAGTAGGGGGCTGGGGTCCTGCTGGGAGGGCAAATGTTAGGGCGCAGGATTGGAACGAGAGTTTTTCTCATCCCACCGCGCCATGGCAGGCGTCAACTCACCAGAAACTTTTGGGAGCAAAGCCTCAGGAAACCCCCCAAGGGGGGGATGGGCGGCCCCAAGTGCCGACCCCCTTTTTTTGGCGTAGCATCAGCGGGGGGCGGCAGAGGGGGTTGCCCCCCCCCCAGGACCACCGAGGGTTAAACCCCAGGTGTGCTTTCCGGGTAGGGGGCTTGGAACATCCGGTCCTTTTTGGGCAGGGGAGGGTTAAACTTGCTATCGCGGGAATTGAAGCGATGGGGGGGAGGTGGTGCCCTTAGAGGTGAGAAGACCTGGTAGCGGCACGATCAGTGTGGGTGGGTAAAAACCCATATGGTCGAGCCTCGCGATGGTCACCACCCCCACCCTCTCTAGCCGACTTTAGCCCTCGGTGTTTAGTTACACCACTTTATGAGGTAATTTGGGATTGAGACGAAGCTGCTTTTGGCTTATGTTTTTTTTATTGCTGTTAGCCCCCACCCATGTATATAAAATTTAGTGAAAGAGGGATTCTACACCAAAACTGCATCTGGGGGGCAATTGCCCCCAGGAGATATTCGGGGATTTTTGGGGACTTCAAAGGGTTCCGGCTTTGACCTAGCGGCTAGAGATGCTGTTGGCCCCCCTACCGGGAGTGATCCCGCAGCAGAATACCTCTTCTCCGGGACTTTGTAGGTCCCAGAAAAATGAGGACTCGGCTCAGGTACCAGGCTCCAACCCGACGTGGGCATGGTACAGCGATATGGGCAGGGCCCAAAGGGGATCGACAACATTTTGTTAGCATGGGAGGAGGGTCCCCCCAGAACTGCAGGGTTTTTCCCGGAGTGCCGAGTTCGTGGCACCCACCAGAGGTGGTTGGGCTACCCTGGGGTCCCTTTAAAATTCCCCGTCCCTGCAGGGCCCGGTGCTAAGGTGTTTCATCTGGACAGACTAAGGGAGGAGGAATGTGCCCCTGGGTTCACCATGGGAGTCTTCACCCAATTTACAGAAAAAACAACCTGACGGACCCCGTTGCCCTTTGGGGGGCTCTTCAAGCGCGTAACATTTAAAGCAGCTCAGGAACCATTGGGTACGCCCCAGGGCAAGGCAGAATTCCCTCCCCTGGGGACATTAGAGGCCATGAAGCGTTGTCCAAGGCCGGCTGAAGAGAATCAAGTCTTGCGTCGTTCCCTGGTCGCAGGGCTCGGACACTGATGAGAAGGGACAAGGGAAAAGTTTATCAGGGAAACTTGTGAGGAGGGTTTAAGGCCACTTCTTGGTAAAGACCTTTGCCTGCTACCAAACCCTGAGAAAAAATCTAAGCCTCTCACAGATTATGCATCCGATCAGTGGAAAGGGAGGAAAACCCCCAGATATGTTGGGGTTCGCGAATGTTGGGCGAGTATTTTGAAAGTTGTAGACCCTCCAAAAAAGTTAGCCGGATGCAAGCGATGTTTAGTGCCCGTGCCGACCACCACAGGGGAAAACCCCCTACCTAAAAGAGGTTAGGGCGAATTTCCAAACTCAAGAGGGAAAGCTGAGGCATATTTAATCCCGCAAAAGCTAAAGGTGGGGGTGAAAAACCCATGGCTCGGGGGGGCCCACATACGTCTGGCAGTTGGGACCATTTTCCCTTTAACCCGCTAATGGGCGTGGTCATCCCTCTCTGGAAGGGGAAAGGGGATCGTTGGGATTGTAGAAACCCGTTTGGCATACAATGTCAGATACCGGCAAGGTTTTCGCCACATTTCGAAAGGATCCACAACCCCCTAGAGGCATCAGAGACCAGAGCAGTCTGGATTTTTCTCCCGGCAAGTCCAAATGACTGTATAAGCACTCGAGTAATTGTGGAATGCCCTCATAGTTTTTTGGGCATTTTGGTGCTTGCAAACATCGACCTAAGAAGGGATTTTGGACTCGGTGACGGGGGAATGAAAAGGGGGTACTGAGACTCAGGGGAATTTTGACACAGATTTTTGGCAATCTCGGGAAAGGAAAAAGGGGGGCCCACCCCGTACTCACCCAAGAGATCACAACAGAAAAAAAAGTATCATGCGTGACACGGCGGCTCAGAATAACCCACCCTTAAAAAAAAGATACGGTACTGAAAGGCGTAAAGGTGGTGGGGGTTGTTTTAAATTTTCCGTTAATTCAGGGGTTTAGGGGCAAGGGTGTCCCCTTTGCCCCCAACCTTTTTTAACACCTGTAGGGGGGGGGCTGGATAATGGGAGAGCTACTAGCCAAAGTTTTGGTGGAGCAACCTAGGCAATATCAAGGCTCAGACCTTAATTTGCCAAAGATGTTTCCATCCTATTGGGGTCCTTTTGGGGCACTTGGGCGGTCTTGAGCATTTAGCATGAGGTGAAGCCCCCAGACTAGAGGTCTCCTGGACCAAGACCAAATTCAGGACTATGGGGGCAGTTAGGGAATGATTCAGTCGACCATGCTTGCGGCGAGGACGTTGAAGTACAGAAAGTTTTTAATTACCAGCATAGCAGCTTACCCAGATAGTCCAACTTGGGTTTCAGTGTTCTTGGGGTCTCGCCTTGATGCCTTTTTTAACAAGTCCCCTTTCCCCGGGTCATGGGTTCAGTTGGGGAGGACGGTTCACCGTGAGATGGATGGGGCCTGTTACTTGCATAATCCAGGATCGCCCAAATCAGGGTATATGGCCACCCCAGCCGTTCCCCGGGACGACCCCGCCCATAGGTTGTCTCTCTGCGAGGGCAACCCCGGGTGGAGGGACCTGTGGGGGTGAAACGGAGATCATGTTTGGGCAGCTCGAAAAAAGACCTTTGCGAGGATTTTTAATGAGCCCTGGGGGCCCGACGGAGACCCCCGCCTAAGGAATCCCGTGGGTGGGAAAAACCCGCGCCCCGTCGGCGTTAGCCCCTGTGAGTGGATGATATATATATATGTACGTGTGTGTGTGTGTGTGTGTGTGTGTGTGTTATATAGAAGTATGTATATCATATATATATATATATATATATATATATATATATAAAATATATATATATATACATTTTATATATATATATATATAATATATATATATATATATATATATATATATATATATATAATACAACACACCACACACATATATTATATATATACATATATATAATATATATATATATATATATATATATATATGTACATATATATATATTATAGGATGTGGATAATTCTACAGGATGTGGATAATTCTATTTCGGTTACCAGTGGACCACGTGGAGTTAGGCCTGGACGAGGACTACAAGGAAGTCTAGACGATTCCGAAGTCAAGGAGGACCTGTGCGAGACTTTCGAGGACTTGTGGACATCGAGGACGAGCAGATTACACCAGGGACCAGGAGGATGAGGACGACAGGGACGAGAGCCACGAAAAGGCACCAGGACAACCCCACGAGAACGAGCCGACCAGCCAAGTTAGGTCACCCTTGAAGGGCCCGCCTCGAGGACGGGGGCCGGCGAATAGGTGGCCGAGCCATATAGGCTGTGGATAATTCTATTTCGGTTACCAGTGGACCAAGTGGCTGTTTTCCACGTGGATCCAAAAGTCCCAAATATAACCTTTCGCTCAGCGAGGGTGGAGGTCACATCTGATATCTCACCTCGTTTGACTGGGAGTTCGTGTGAAGCACCCGACGCGGTAGGGTCAGCTCCGCCCTCCCTCTCCGGGCGAGCTGGCTGCGACTCGCATACCGCGATTACCCGCATAACTAGACATGTCTTGTGTGTCCTTATACTGCGTGGTGTCAACTCTCAGAAATAAAGAGTCAAGCCGAATACCAGTATCAATACCCCAGCAAGCCAATGTAATAGGGTTCTATACCTGTTACAATCTGGTGGCAGGGTGGCGTTGCATCCTTTTGGCATGCAACACGAACGCATACCCCGAAGAAAATCCGCTCGACCGCTTCAAGACATGGCTAAGAATAAAAAAAACATGTAAATACTCGTTTGGGCCCTTTTCTTATTTCTTTTCCCTTCCTTCTCCCATACATGTGTTAAGCCGTTGTTTTTTTTTTGTTGGGTTAAAAGGTGCTAATGACAGCAAATGGCACGTTCTCACACTATTCCCTTCACCTCAGATCGCATTTCCGTGCGATCGAGTATGTAATCAATAAACATGAATATCGCTCGTTAGTTAAGTGATTAATTATTTTCTCTCGTTTTTAGAGATTTATATTGTTTCATCTGCAACGAATTTAACGCGTTCGTGATTTTATCTTATCACGAATATCATTTCATTTTTCCTCCCCCTCGCCCCGACCTGACCGTACCTTTCCCTTCGCTTGCGGTCACTTTGGTTTAAAAAAAGGGTTTATTTTCCCGTCTTGGGCCCTGACCTCACTTTCTCTTTTCCCGGTCGGTGGCGAAGTGGGAAGGGTCTGATGAATGCGTGGTTCCTGAATTGTGGTTTTGTTTTTTTTGTTGACGCCTGGGAATTAACCATAGCTTTTGTTACATTGCTTTTGGTGACAAGTTCTATCGGCGCTAGAGCGAAGCGTGTAACGCAATTTCATTAATTTGTATATTTTGAATATAGCTTTAGGATCTTTCCCCATATCATAGTCCCACAGGATTGCCGATATTGCCCCGGGGTTGCGTAAACGCCTAATAGATCTGCGCTCCGTCATTCGAAAGTTGGTACAATAAACCGAAGTTATTCATTCGGCACCTTTTGAGTCGGTGTGACCCGCGGTTATGTCCTTAATTAATGTAGGACTAGGGTTTAAGCTAGAATCATTATTCGCTTATTAATCACACCTTTCTCACCCTCCTCAAGTCGCTTGCATGTTTTGAGTACACCAAGGTTTGTGTGATTCGTGAAATTTATATATCCTTAGGGAATTTTGCGAGCGCCCATCACAGATACGCAGAAGAGAGCAGGTTATTTACATTCCCTGGCTCGAGTCGCCTCAGTCATATACGGCATTTGGGTATAGGATACCCCTGTTACGAGTTTTAATGAGGTTTAACATGCTATAGCTAGACATGTACCTCGGCAGTTCATATTTCTGACCCCGAGAAGATTTGCTTGATAAAA
>NC_051396.1:32607564-32620064 GCF_015228065.2 Penaeus monodon | reverse complement strand
CCTAGAGCTAGTCCATCATAGCCCGGGAAGACCTAGATGACTCTTCTAAGACTCCACAGATTCCTTGGTAGGTTGGGATCAGTAATGTGGACTACATCACCAATGCATAGGTTGCAGGAGGGCTCAGTCATACACCGTCACATTCAAAGGGTGTGGAAATATTCTGCTCTCCAACGTTTCCAGATCTGTGCATGAAACCAGCATCTACGAAGAATACCACCCTGAGAAACGTCATCCATGAGTAAACAGAAGTCTTTTCTTAGCCGCAGGATATGATCTGGTGAAAGAGACTCAGGATGAGAGGCGTCACCTAGTGCAGCAGTTAATGGGCGACTGTAGAGTGTGGCTTCAACTTGCAACCTGCTCTCATAATTAAGGCTAAGACTTTCCTTATAGACCGAATTTGCCATACATCACCCAAGTGTGAGGCCATGGGGGTGGAAAACCCACTCAATGTCCTCCCTGTGTAACGCAGACTGGGTCACGGATGATAAGATATGCATCTTGTCATCTGTGACCCAGCTGCGTGTTTTAGCACAGATGTCCTTGTTGGTTCTCTGAAAGTAAAGATGCATGCAAAACGTTTTATATGTCAAATACGTCACGTTAACTGGCCTAAAACAGTCTACTCCATTGTGGGTGAAAGGTGGACTATCAGCTGATGTTCTTTCTAAAGCCAACTCACCTTATCATTGTGTTAGTGGTTTGCTATTAACCCAGCAACAAGTGAAGCAGTTCCATAGGATACGATCAAGTAAAGATTGACCTGCCACTATCCAGTAAAGTCTCCTCAAGTCGGCCAAGGTATTTTCCCTTCCTGAATGTCATGCTACAAATATGTGTACGTCCTAGACAATTAGGGCTACTACGGGGTGGTCTTTAGGAAGGCGGATGGGCTTTGCACTACAGTCACTATATTCACTCAGTCGGCGACCTCCTACTCGGATCACACCTTGGCCATCAGGCATTGGCTCTAGCTGGTAGAGTTTGCTTTTCTTAGTAAGTCTTCCATTATAAAGTGTCTCAATATCATCCTGAAACAAACCCTTTTGTACATGCTTGATGATGGCTGCTCATGCTGACTGCCAAACATTAAGTTGGGATTTTTCCATTCTTGGGCGACCTTCCATTATCCATGCTGAGAGTCGATGGAGCCAAACTACTGCTCTTTGTAGAGTGTATTGCTACGCCAGTGGGTCTTTGTCTCTGTGCGAAACATGTGTTAACATGAAAAGGATGACCTGGGCATGTGTTAACATGAAGGGACCTGGGCAAACATGAGGCAGCTGGCTGTGAGCGGAGGAGTGGAGGAACAAGCCAAGGGAGAGACGGAGTTGGGTGCTGCCAATGTGAGACCTCGTGTGTGCCCTTGTGACCTGATAAACTTTGTGTTGCCCTGTATAAGCTAAATAAATAGTATCATGCAGTGTGACATGCTGGTTTCCCCCTGTATTGTGCCTATAGATAAGTGTACGGGTAAATAAACTTGTGTAAATAAAGGAGACTGTCATTTTGTTTTTATTCATGCCCTGCCTCGCCATTTGGTGTTTCCCCTTGTGGTGTTCTGGGACGCTGTGGTGCTCGGTGCCTCTTTGAGCTGTTCAGTTTTCACGACCCTGTGGATAAAAACGCCGTCTCCCTACCCTGCTTTGTGTTGGTGGCAGAGAGACGAGGCGGACCGGCGTAACAAATGGTGTCAGAAGTGGGATTTGTGATATTTGATCATTTGAGACACCCCCGATTTATCATGTCGTCCAAAGATGGCGGCAGCCATGAGGGAGAGGAGGCTATGACTGAGGCAGGCACGAGTGAGTAAGCCGAGCCAGATGGCCCCTGATCACTGCCAGGGCTGGCCGGTATGAGGGGGGGGAAAGGGCACAAAGGGCAGAAGACCCAGGCACAGAGGGCACACGAGCAGGCGCACCATCTCGTCGAGATGCGGGCAAGGGAAGGCAGAGGAACAGTTCTGCCGACTTGTTGAGGTGCACAGAGCAATCTTGCATCTGTGAAGATGGAAATCATCAGTACACGACAAAGCCTGCAACAGCGTAAGAGTGAACTGATGGAGGAGGTGCAGACTCTGAAGGGCGGGGTTCAAGGCCTGAGGGAGGAAGTGAAGGAGGGAAGGCGGCGTCACAAGGTAGTAACGTTGCAAGCAGAGAGGCAGACAAAGGTTCTGGCAACAGATGCCAAAGTGTCGGGTTATGGGGTCTCCCTGGGGTCCGTGGCAGGAAACCCCCGGGCCTCGCAGCGTCGTGTCGGAGCCAGTGGTCGCTGCAGACGGCTGGGACCCATCGGAACCGCTCCCTTGGGTATAGGTGGCGGCAAACTCGGAAACCCGGTCAACCCGCCTCGTTGCCTCCCTCACCCCCTTCCTCCCCCCGGGCGTGTTAGTTCACGGCACGCAGCCCCTCGGCCTCCAGCCCTTCGTGAGGGTAAGCCAGCTGAGTACGACGGGAAGGTGGCCGGGGAGGCATATGTCGCCCAATCTAAAATGCTGGCATCTGCCCGGGGCTGGAGTAGGAAGAGAAGGCCCTGTAGTGGAAACCCAGCGCTAAGGGGCCCGCAGTGGAAGTGTTCGGGCATCTGCCGTCATCCAAACATGCCTCTTCCCCACCAGCGTGGCAGAGGTTTTGAAACGCTGTTTTCGGCACCACCACCAGGCCGAGTTATATCGGGCACGCTTGAAGAAGCGGACTCGTGAGAGTGGCGGAGACACTGTACAAGCTGGCGCGGGATGTGGAGGCGTGGTAAGGAGGTCGTACCCTGCGGCTGCGGAAGAGATGATCTTTGGTCCTGGCCCGGGGATTTTTTCTTTGACGCTTTGCAGGCCCAGCAGCTGCAAATCTACGTCAAGCGGGCACACCCTGAGGACCTGCAGGTGGCGCTGGCGAGGGCCTTGGTTCGAGGCCTTCCTAAAGGACCCCAGTGGCCTAGGGCCAGCTGCCAGCCCCGCCATGATCTCCGGGGCCGGAAGGCTAAAGTGGAGAAGGTAGTTTTGAGGAAGGTGAGTCCTAGCACTTTCCAAGGCTTGTTGGGGCTGCGGTGAGGAAGGGCACAGACGTAGTCGGTGTCGGAAGGAGCGGAGAACACGTCCTCTCAACGGATTCTGATGCCTTTCAGCAGTGCTGCAAGGGACTGTGGCAGGTATGGTCACCATTCCGAGTGCATGTCCTAAGGCAAAGGGAAAGTGGTACAGGAGGAAAACTGGACAGGCTGGAGAAGGGGGCCGAACCCACCCGTCCTCGGTTCCCGGGCCCCGACTTGGTAAGTGC
This sequence comes from Penaeus monodon, assembly GCF_015228065.2. Classification (NCBI taxonomy): domain Eukaryota; kingdom Metazoa; phylum Arthropoda; class Malacostraca; order Decapoda; family Penaeidae; genus Penaeus; species Penaeus monodon. The sequence goes on along the minus strand of NC_051396.1, from coordinate 32,616,789 downwards.
CAGCACGATGCAGGTGGAGGCCTCAGTAGATGGGAAGCCATGCGGCCTGACAGTGGACACTGTCAGGCTCGTATTGGCGTGGGCAGCACGGTGCAGGGGGCTCCCGGTGTATGTGGCTGATCGGGACGAGCACTGCTGCTGGGCCTTGACTACCTGATGCAGAGTAAGGCGTGTTTTCGACTTTGGACAGAAGTGGGGGGAGGGTGCACGGTGAAGATGTGCCTTGCTTCCAGAGGTTGGTTGTGCAGAGGTAGTTACGGCTGAACGATTGCAAATTGCCCCCAGGACAGAGTCTAGAATCCGGTGTCGACTGTCAAGAGTGATGCGCGGAGTCGAGGGCCTCGTGGAGCCCATTCAAAACCTGCAGCTGGCTGATGCGTAGTGGTTGGGCGGAGCCTTGTTGGACCAGGGGAGGGGTTAGTTACAGTGTTGGTAGCTAACTTCTCCGATAAGGCCCAGAAGGTGCCAGCTGGTGCAAAGCTGGGCACTTGTGAGGAAGTGGAGCATCCCGAAGAGTCTCGGGGGGCAAGGAGTTGGTTGGTGTGTGTGGCCGTTGCCTGACTTCCTCGAGGACTTGCGCACCGGCTTACCCTGGGCCAGGAAGCTACTCCCGGGGCCATGGTGAAAAAGAAGATGACGTTAGCCCCCCGTAGCGGCGAAGAGGACGTGGCAGACGCTGACCGAGATGTGGACGAGCATTTGGACGGTGAGGGCGATGCAACAGACGTCACTGGTGACCATGAGCCAGGTCTTGGGACAGGAGATACCCCTCTGGGTGCCACTGCCAATCTACCGCCGCCCACACCTCCTCCAGAGCGACCCCAGCGAGGGGCGAAGGGAAAACCGCGCTGGATGAAAGATTTTTTTGTTTCTGAGAACTGATTTTATTAAATTTTCTGTAGTTTGTTTCAGGGTTTTGATATGTCAGAGCCAGAGGGTCGTCTGCTTTATAGGGGGGATAGTGCTACGCCAGTGGGTCTTTGTCTCTGTGCGAAACATGTGTTAACATGAAAAGGATGACCCGGGCATGTGTTTAAAATGAAGGGGCTGGGCAAACATGAGGCAGCTGGCTGTGAGCGGAGGAGTGGAGGAACAAGCCAAGGGAGAGACGGAGTTGGGTGCTGCTCCGTGAAGACCTCGTGTGTGCCCTTGTGACCTGATAAACTTTGTGTTGCCCTGTTATAAGCTAAATAAATAGTATCGTGTAGTGTGACATGCTGGTTTCCCCCTGTATTGTGCCTATAGATAAGTGTACGGGTAAATAACTTGTGTAAATAAAGGAAAGACTGTTTATTATGTGTTTATTTCGTGCCCTGCCTCGCCACTTGGCGTTTTCCCTCCTGGTGTTCTGGGACGCTGTGGTGCTCGGTGCCTCTTGGAGCTGTTCAGTTTTCACGACCCTGTGGATAACACACCTTCTGCCTAGCCTGCTTTGTGTTGGTGGCAGAGAGATGAGGCGGACCGGCGTAACAGTATCAAGATGAGTACCGCATTAGGAGCTTGTCAACCCCATTCGGTTCTTTCCCTTTAAGCATCGTGACCGTGCTCTCCCTTTTTACTTCTGGATCTTCATCTAGGTCATCCTTGTCATTTCGTACTGGTAGCCAGGAGTCCTCGGGCAGGTCTAAAAAACTGGGGCCATTTTTCCACCTTCCACTCATTAACAGTCTTTGTGCAGATAGTTCTCTGCTGGTATCATCAGCTGGATTGTCTTCAGAACTCACATGCTGCCACTGCTGAGGGGATGATATTCTGTGGATGATTCCTAACCTGTTGGCTACAAAGGTGTAGAAACGTTTTGACGTGTTCCTGATGTATTGCAGAACAATGATGCTATCTGTCCAAAAAACAAAGTTCCTGACTGCCAGGAAAAATTCCTTTCATATCTTGGCATCAGAACCGACTGCCAGGACTGCAGCACACAATTCTAATCAGGGTATAGAGGTAGTTTTGATGGGGGCTAGTCTAGTATGTGCTGTGACAAAGCTGCATCATATGTTTCCACTATCATCTTTCAGCCTTATGTAAGTCATAACTGCATAAGCTTTAGCTAAAGCATCACAAATGCGATGGAGCTCTGCGAATAAGAGCCATCCAAATTGGAGAGGAAGTAGGCAACAGCCCAAGTAGAACTCACTCATATCTTCAATGTTCTTTAGCCACAAGCTCCATCTTTTGACATTTTCCTCTGAGTCGTTCATTCCATCCTTCTTTCCTGCATACTTCATCTTGAAAAAATCTTTTTAGTCCTTATAGTGAAGGGAGCTATGAATCTCAAACGGTACTAAGGAAGCCTCTCTTGGGTAGTTGTTTGTCAGGTGTCACTGATATTCTTAAACTGTCATCTTCCACATTTCATAACACCCCTAACGCTCTGTCTATAGGTAATTTGTCTCTCGCCAGATCGATGTTCTTAACACCAGGACTTCTTCCTTGCTGTGGTACTCCAGCCATCACATCCTTAGAGTTGGGCATCCATTTAGTTAAATGGAAACCTCCATTCTTCAAAGCTTCTTGATTCAGTAGGTAACTCAGATTCAGTAGGTAACAGAAGGCCATTAACATAGAAACACTGTTTGGCCTTATTGGGCCATACCCCACCTTCCTCCAAGGTCTTAAGAAGCGCAAAGGCAGCACATGCAGGGATCTAAACACCACCGAAAAGATGCCTGTCATCCGGTATGGGATAGGTGGCCCTGCGGCCACCAAACAAACCTTTCCCTGAAGGGTATCGGAAATTGGTGACGGACCATTTACAGACCATCCTAACTTTGTCCTGACTACAAATGGCTCCCCATTTTGCCCTCTCCAGACTTTGATAGGTGTCAGTGCTTGGGGAGAGTCCTGTCCGATCAGCAATCTACTGATAGATGCTTCACTTGTCTGTGAATATGTGCCAGGTCTTTCAAGTGCATCCACTGGGCTGTCTTGTTTGGGTCTGCCTTAGTCCCCATTAGATTTTCAGGTGGGGAATCCATGACAATAACTCCTGTCAGCCTCAAGGGAGCTGTCTCCTTTGCAAATAATCCTGTGACCATTAGCTCAACGCACGTTAACTCTTGTTGATCCTTATCTAAAAGGGTGGTAATTACTGTGGTCACACAAGGGAAGTATGTGATCCTCCCCACATAAACGGCACCTGTCAGTAACACTTCAGCTCCCATCAAAATTTGTGAGTGGTTCACTTTGTGTAATAAGAGACACTTTACGAGAGTGTGGTTTGGTAGGGCACTTATGATCGTGCTTCATTCCAGAATTGGATGTAGCTTCCCTTTGAGTCTCCGGTGTTCCATTGTACAGTCTGTGGGTCTCCAGGTTGTAATTTTCCTTAAGGACAAGTTCATTTTCAATTCTCTTGGTCTCTTCTTCCAGAAACTCCAGGACGTCCTTTATATGCTGAGTGCGTTCCCCCCCCCCTTTTTTTTTGTCTAATATGCATTCCAACGGCTTTGCATAACATTAGCTAACCTCAAAGCAATGTCTCTGATTGTTGGTCGATTGTCAATTTCAATCAATTTGTTCACGTTTTTCGCAAATGAAATGAATGATGTCAGTTGGGCACACAGTGTGGAGAGTGCCTGGTAATCATTCTTTCTTATTTTAGGTCCTTTAATTAACTTCTGTCGTGATTCATATACATCCCTTCATCACCAAATCGTTCTTGAGCCCCACACTGTATTGTCGCAGCTCTGCCTTCCTATCCTTTTCTTCAAGATACATTTTTCTGAACTTCACGAGTTTGTCGAGGTAGTGTTACTGTCATTGCATCTAATCAGGGTTCTCTTTGCCTTTTGTCCTGCTCGTCCCTGTTTTAACTTACTACCTGGAAGTACATCATTGGCCCTTTTCACTTTCTTTACGCCTATATTCGTACCACAATGCCTTTTCGAGCCTCTACGGCCTGTCTTGAACAGGGTATTGCTACGTTTTCCTATGTTCGCAATACTTATTTTCTTATTAATGTCCTTTTCCTCATCACTTGAGGACCCATTGTTAGCGCACACCACATTTTATGCTTGGTTGCGTACCCAGCCATTTCCTCACACACGAGGACCCTTCATTTTCCTCATCATATGGGGACCCATTATTTTTCTCACAGGACCCGTTTTTTCCTCATCGCATGAGGACCAGTCATTTTCCTCACCACATGAGGACCCATTATTTTCCTTATCACATGACCCATCATTTTCCTCACTACATGAGGACCCATCGTTTTCCTCACTACATGAAGACCCGTTGTTTTCCTCACTCCATGAGGACCTGTTGTTTTCCTCGCCAGTCTTGACGCCACTTTTTACACTGGGTTGTATGCCTTTTGTTTAATACCTTACCTCTTGAAGACTCATCAATTTTCTCATTACTTGAGGAATCATCACCTTTCTTGTTTGCCCGACGAGCCCTTTTGCATTTTCCCAGGTCCTCCGTGTGGTTATATGTTCTCTTGCTTCCTCTTTCCATGTTTGGCTCCCATTTTTCCTTTTCTCACTGCACTCTTAGTGGAGCAGCCCATCGCTTCAGACCAACTATCTCGCTCAGAAATACTTCGAGATTTCATATATTCATCCACGACCCTTATTATTAGTTGACTGAGGCCATCGTTTTCTCCAGGGCACATACCTCACATAGGTTACCTAAGGGTTCAGTTAATATGTTTGAATCCCCTGCAGCTCGCTGTTCATAACAGGGGGCAGCCTCACCTGGTGAAATGGATTTTTCAGATACCTCCAAACTTCCTTGTGGCTCACAAACATCAACTAGCTCTACTGTAAGTGCAGCTTTCAAGCCATCTCTCTTTTCTCCGGTTTCCGAGCGGGGGCTCACCAAGACGGGCATTCCGTCTCTAGAGATCGTTCAATAGGTCACTATGTCTATAAAACGAGGCGATGTTATTGCTTGTGTTAGCCATGCAAGTGACACCACATCCTGTCGGTCATCAACGGATATTGTACAGCAACTTACCGGCAGTAGAGAGAGAGAGAGAGAGAGAGAGAGAGAGAGAGAGAGAGAGAGAGAGAGAGAGAGAGGAGAGAGAGAGAGAGGGGAGAAGAGAGAGAGAGAGAGGAGAGGAGAGGAGGGAGAGGAAGAGAGAGAGAGGGAGAGAGGCAGAGAGAGAGAGGGAGAGGAGAGAGGAGAGAGGAGGAGGAGAGAGAGAAGAGAGAGAGAGAGAGAGAGAGAGAGAAGAGAGGAGAGAGAGAGAGGGAGAAAGAGAGAGGAAGAGAGAGAGAGAACAGAGAGAGACAGACAGAGACAGAGAGGGAGAGAGTAGAGACTGGACAGTGGTAGAGAGGGAGGGATGATGGTATATGCGGCTTAACGGGTGAGAAGAGACATCAGAGAGAGGAAAAACACGACAGGTACGCAGCAGACCACGAGGGTGTAAGGCATAGAACTTACAGTGGTTAGCAGGGAATTGATAGTGGTAATCGCGGTTAATCTATGAGAGTACACACGGAACCACGTGGTCGTGTCGGAATGAGAAGTGCAACACACTAGGGGGAAATGTACACACAGTAGTGACCGGTGAGGTGCTGGGGGGCAGTTGAGGTGAGGGTCACCAGTCCCGTCTGTTAATGACCCTCCACGTTATATAGAGAGAGAAAGAGAGAGAGAGAGAGAGGACACACAGAGAGTGAGAGAGAGAGAGAGAGAGAGAGAGAGAGAGAGAGAGAGAGAGAGAGAAGGAGGGAGAGAGAGAGGAATAGAGAGTGAGAGAGGAGAGAGAGAGGGGGAGAGTATGGAAGGTCAATAACAAACAGAACCGGTGACCTTACCTGGTCAGGCGACCCCGCGCAGCATTTACCCTAAGACATCATCTCATGTGTTCCCTTAATGTGCTGTACTCTTATTAATAAAAAGTTAAGCCGTTATACAACTGTGACTACCACTGATAGCCAATGTACTAGAGCTCTGTGTCTTTTACAGTCTGGTGGCAGAGTGGTCTATGCGTTCTTTTGGCTTGCAACATGAACACACAGTCTTCGCTCCTATGATCGACCATGTCTACAAAACCACATGAGTACACGTTTTGGGACTCTTTATTTGTTTTTACTTCCTTCTTCTCCCATATATGTGTTAAGCTGTTAGTAAAAGTGCTAAATAACAGTAAATGGCATGTTCTCACACTCTTCTTCTGACCTTAGGTCGCATTACTGTATGATCAAGGTATGTGGTCAACAAACATGAATATCGTTCATTAATCAAGTAGTTAATTAATTTCTTTCATTATTAGAGATTTATATTGTTTCAACTGCAATGAATTCAGAGCGTTCATTATTTATCTTTCTCACGAATATTAATCACATAATTTATTTCTCCTCCCATAGTGCATTTTCCCGTCTTGACCTGGCCTCACCTTCACTTCTGCTGTTCGCTGTTCCCATTAATTGGTTGTTTGTAATTGTTTGCAACATAGGAATACATGTAGCTTTGTTACATTGATCACTGGTGAGATGTTCTATCAGTGCTAGAATGGAGCTTAACATGATTTTATATAAATTTATTATTTTGAGTATAGCATAGGATCCTCCCCCATATCATAGTGTACAGGGATGCCTGATATAACCCAGGGTTGTGTAAATCGCCTAATAGATCTCCGCTCCATCGTTACGATAGTAGGTACAAGTAAAACTGGTTATTCATTTATTTGACAACTTTTCAGACGGTGCGACCCGCAGTTACGTCCGCTAATTAATGTATAACTAAGGTTTAAGCTAGAATCATTATCCACTTATTAATCACACCCTTATCACCCTCTTGTTTTGGGTAAATCCCAAGCGATCGTGTGATTCATGATAGTTAGATACCCGTAGGGAAAGTCACGAGCGCCCATCACAGATACGCAGAAGAGAGCAGGTTATTTGTAGATTTTCCAGGCTCAGTTCGCTTCATTCTACGGCATTTTGGGTATAGGATCCCCACATTGATGAAGTCTGACATGCATAGCTAGACGTGGCTACCTCGGCAGTTCAGAATCTCTGACCCCGAGCAGATTTGCTTGCTAGAAAGCTTGCGAATATTTTTTCACGTCACCATTCATTAATGCATACATTCTGTCGCATATCATTAAATGTTGAATTCAGTGTGGTGGTTTTTGTATAAATAGCATTGCTAATTTATCTCAGTTTTGTTATATTGAACGTTAATCTTTGTGTTTGTGATATATTTTCTGTGTGAGCTCACTCTCACTTTCAGTCTCACTCACACACTGTTGCACACACACACACACACACTTACTCACTCATCCATGCAGAACAAAAGACATGGAAACCTTTTCATTAATAGGGTTTGTTGCTGTCGTAGTTGCAAGCATAAAGATCTATGTATCTCTTTTGCTCACGATTTTGTCAGTCGGGAAGAGTGACTTGTACATGATGTACAATTTCTTATTTTACATACATTTCTTCTCTGTGTGATGACAATTGGTTCAAGTAAATCCTTGCGGATTGCTATTGTCGTTTCCCTTATCTACTCTCATATCTATGAGGCCGCGGTTGCCGAGTGGTTAGAGCATCGGACTCCAGACTGTCACGACGGCAATCTGAGTTCGAGGGTTCGAGTCACCGGCCGGCGCGTTGTTCCCTTGGGCAAGGAACTTCACCTTGATTGCCTGCCTAGCCGCTGGGTGGGCAAGCCAGCCCAAGTCAGTGCCGGTCTCAGAACCGGGTAAATAGAGATGGTGACTCGATAAAAACACCGGGCGGAAGGCAACGGCAAACCACCGCTCTAAATTGCCAAGAAAATCATGGAAATCCATGATCGCTAACGTCCTTGTAGTACAGAAAAAAACTCTCATATCTATCAGAGACGGTTGGTGGTTCAAGCCAGGTCCATGTGGATCACTAGTGACGTCTCCCTCTCCTATTTTCTTCTTTATATTTGTGAAAGTAAAACACAAAACGAAAAAGAGACGAAAATAAAGTAAAAAGGAACACTAAAAACTGCAAATTAATATAAATAAACCGGCTAGTGGTACTTAACGACTCCTCTTCTCTGTTGCCTTTCTTTTTCTCTTACTATCTTGGCCCTTACGTGTATGATCTGGTTCCCTGACTATATATATATCAGTCGGACCGACGATAACCGACACGGCATTGAAGGAGGACCCTGCTGCAGAAACGGTCACCTTAGGATGCTATGGGAAGGACGTCACCGGAAGATTGCCAAAACCTGCGGACTAGGATGTTTGTCAGAGCAAATATTGTAAATAGTGGAAGGGCGCCACCTGCCAGGACGCCCATAGATCTAGCGAAGGACCAGGAACTCGCCAGCGCAGGTACCAGTCGCCCCAGGATGCTGTGGCAGGCCTGCCTGGACGCCCACAGATCCAGTCAATTCCAGGAGCTCGTCAGCGCAGGTATCAGCCGCCCTGAGATGCCGAAGAGGACGCCTCCTGGCCGGACGCCCGTAGATCCAGACGAAGTTTACGAGGACGTGAGGACGAGCATGCCGCCGAGAAGGACCTGGACGAGATCTGCGAGGACGTGTAGACGAGTACGCTGCCGGGTTAGGCCTGGACGCGGACTACGAGGAAGTCTAGACGAATCCGAAGTCAAGGAGGACCTGTGCGAGACCTTCGAGGACGGACAGATTACACCGACGACCAGGAAGACGAGGACGACAAGGACGAGCAACTACGAAGATGCACCAAGGACAAAGCACGCGAGAACGAGATGATCAGCCTAAGTTAGGTCACCCTTGAGGCAAATCTAAAGCGCCTCGAGGGCGAGGCGTGAGTAGGTGGCCGAGCTGTATGGAGGGTCATTGACAGACGGAACCGGTGACCTCACCTTGCTCCCCCCATACTTCCTGTATCTGCACCATTATTCCTTCCACGCCACGTGTTCGGTGGACGCTCACTGCTTGTGCCCTAGAATGACCCAGTTTACTCAGTTCGTGCCTAGCGATCGACATGACCAGGTCGTTAGCTGGTCCCACCAGGGTTGGTTGGCTGTGTTGTACTCTTATTAATAAAGAGTCAAGCCGTTATAACAACTATCACTGCCAACCAGTCACAACCATTGTATTAGGGCTCATAGCCTTTTACAGAGAGAGAAAGAGGAAGAGAGAGAGAGAGAGAGAGAGAGAGAGAGAGAGAGAGAGAGAGGAGAGAGAGAGAGAGAGAGAGAGAAGAGAGAGAGAGAGAGAAGAGAGAGAGAGAGAGAGAGAGAGAGAGAGAGGAAGAGAGAGAGAGAGAGGAAGAGAGAGAGAGAGAGGGGAAGAGAGAGG
>NC_051396.1:32605089-32607464 GCF_015228065.2 Penaeus monodon | reverse complement strand
CCCCCTTGCCTTTGCCGGGCCCTTCATGTTAAAACATGCCCAGGTCATCCTTTTCATGTTAACACATGTTTCGCACAGAGACAAAGACCCACTGGCGTAGCACTATCCCCCCCTATCAAGCAGACGACCCGTCTGCTCTGACATATCTAAACCTGAAACAAACTACAGAAAATTTAAATAAAATCAGTTCTCAGAAACACAAAAATCTTTCATCCAGCGCGGCTTTCTTCGCTCTCGCTGGGGTCGCTCTGGAGGAGGTGTGGGCGGCGGTAGATTGGCAGTGGCACCCAGAGGGGTATCTCCTGTCCCAAGACCTGGCTCATGGTCACCAGTGACGTCTGTTGCATCGCCCTCACCGTCCAAATGCTCGTCCACATCTCGGTCAGCGTCTGCCACGTCCTCTTCGCCGCTACTGGGGCTAACGTCATCTTCTTTTTCACCATGGCCCCAGGAGTAGCTTCCTGGCCCATGGTAACGCCGGTGCGCCAAGTCCTCGAGGAAGTCAGGCAACGGCCACACACCAACCAACTCCTTGCTCCCCGACGACTCTTCTGGATGCTCCACTTCCTCACAAGTGCCCAGCTTTGCACCAGCTGGCACCTTCTGGGCCTTATCGGAGAAGTTAGCTACCAACACTGTAACTAACCCCTCCCCTGGTCCAACAAGGCTCCGCCCAACCACTACGCATCAGCCAGCTGCAGGTTTTGAATGGGCTCCACGAGGCCCTCGACTCCGCGCATCACTCTTGACAGTCGACACCGGATTCTAGACTCTGTCCTGGGGGCAATTTGCAATCGTTCAGCCGTAACTACCTCTGCACAACCAACCTCTGGAAGCAAGGGCACATCTTCACCGTGCACCCTCACCAGCTTCTGTCCAAAGTCGACACACGCCTTACTCTGCATCAGGTAGTCAAGGCCCAGCAAGCAGTGCTCGTCCAGATCAGCCACATACACCGGCAGCCGCTGCACCGTGCTGCCCACGCCAATACGAGCCTGACAGTGTCCACTGTCAGGCGGCATGGCTTCCCATCTATTGAGGCCTCCACCTGCATCGTGCTGGCAGCTTACCCAAGTCGGGGCCCGGGAACCGAGGACGGCTGGGTTTCGGCCCCCTTCTCCAGCCTGTCCGAGTTTTCCTCCTGTACCACTTCCTTAGCCTTAGGACATGCACTCGGATGGTGACCATACCTGCCACAGTCCTTGCAGCACTGCTGAAAGGCATCAGAATCCGTTGAGAGGACGTGTTCTCCGCTCCTTCCGACACCGACTACGTCTGTGCCCTTCCTCACCGCAGCCCCAACACAAGCCTTGGAAAGTGCTAGGACTCACCTTCCTCAATACTACCTTCTCCACTTTAGCCTTCCGGCCCCGGAGATCATGGCGGGGCTGAGCAGCTGGCCCTAGGCCACTGGTTGCCTTCAGGAAGGCCTCGAACTCCAAGGCCCTCGCCAGCGCCACCTGCAGGTCCTCAGGGTGTGCCTGCTTGACGTAGATTTGCAGCTGCTGGTCCTGCAAAGCGTCAACGAAGAAATCGCGGGCCAGGACCACGATCATCTCTTCCGCAGCCGCAGGGTACGACCTCCTTACCAGCGCCTCCACATCCCGCGCCAGCTTTGTACAGTGTCTCGCCACTCTCACGAGTCCGCTTCTTCAAGCGTGCCCGATATAACTCGGCCTGGTGGTGGTGCCCGAAACAGCGTTTCAAAGCCTCTGCCACGCTGGTGTAAGAGGCATGTTGGGATGACGGCAGATGCCCGAACACTTCCACTGCGGGGCCCCTTAGCGCTGTTACCAGCTACAGGGCCTTCTCTTCCTAGCTCCAGCCCTGGGCAGATGCCAGCATTTCAGATTGGGCGACATATGCCTCCCAGGCCACCTTCCCGTCGTACTCAGCTGGCTTACGCCTCACAGAATGTCTGGAGGCCGAGGGGCTGCGTGCCGTGAACTAACACGCCCGGGGGGGAGGAAGGGGGTGAGGGAGGCAACGAGGCGGGTTGACCGGGTCCGAGTTTGCCGCCACCTATACCCAAGGGAGCGGTTCCGATGGGTCCCCAGCCGTCTGCAGCGACCACTGGCTCCGACACGACGCTGCGAGGCCCGGGGGTTTCCTGCCACGGACCCCAGGCAGACCCCAGTAAACCTGACACTTTGGCATCTGTTGCCAGAACCTCGTCTGCCTTCTCTGCTTGCAACGTTACTACCTTGTGACGCCGCCTTTCCTCCTTCACTTCCTCCCTCAGGCCTTGAACCTCGCCCTTCAGAGTCTGCACCTCCTCCATCAGTTCACTCTTCACGCTGTTGCAGGCTTTGTCGGTGTACTGATGAGTTTCCATCTTCACAGATGCAAGATTGCTCTGTAGCACCTCAACAAGT
>NC_051396.1:32592589-32600089 GCF_015228065.2 Penaeus monodon | reverse complement strand
GTATCTAGGTTCGATTTACCTAAAATTATTTAAATCAGTGCGCGTGCTTACATACGCGCGCGGGCGATGCGCGTGTGCATGGATGTACCCAAACAACTATACCCATACACACACACACACAAAACAACAATACAAAATAATCAAATATATAAAATTTTAATATATATATATATATATAATAATTATACATATATATACAACATATTATATATAAATATATATATATATATATATTAATATATTATTATATATAATATATATATATAATGTGTGTGTGTGTGTGGGTGTGTGTGTGTGTGTGTGTGTGTGTGGTGTGTGTATATGTATATATTATATATATATATATTATATTTATATATATAATATATATGTATCTTCTTTTTCTTTAACGGTGGTTCATGTCTGGGGGCCCCCTGGTACGCATGAAATTGTATTTTTTTTCATTTTGTGAGCTCTTGGAGTAGTACGGGTAGGGCCCCAGTTCCTTTCCACGGTTTTGGGCCCCAAACCTGGGTTCGGGGTCCCTTTTTAGGAATCATTCTCTCTATTTCGGGTTTGGGGGACCAGCATTTGATTTGGGCGGTTTGGCCCCCCAGGGGTGTAGACAATCAAGGTGAAGTTCCTTCCCAAAAAGGGAAACAACCGGGGGCGGTGACCAAACCCTCGAATTCAGATTGCCGTCGTGACAGTTTTGAGCCGACCTTAACCATTGGGCCCACCGGGGCCCTTTATAATAGGGTATATTTTAATTGAATATAATAATAAATATAAATATATAATACACACCACATACAATACATACACACACACACACACACCAACAACAACAACACACACAACCCCAAACACACACACACACACAAAAACACACCACATACCATACACATAAAACACAACACACCACACACACACCACACACACCCCCGCACACGCACCACACACACGATACACACAAACACACAAAACAAACACACACACACAAAAATAAAAAATATTATTTTTATTAAATATATATTATATAATATATATAAACATATATATATATATACATATTATAAATAAAATAAATATAAAATTTTATAATATAAATATAAATATATATATTATATATATATATATAACACACCACCACACACACACCCCCACACACACACCAAACACACACACACACACACACAACACAATACCAAACAACAAAAATTTACACAAACAAATTTACACACACACACACACCCCAAAATCCCAAACACAACACCACACACACACAACACCACACACACACACACCCAATATATAGGAGAGAGATAGATAGATAATAGTAATAGATAGATAGAATATGATATATAAAGTATATTATTATATATATATAATATATAATATATATAATTTAATATATAAAATATAGGGTGTGTGTGTGTGTGTGTGTTGTTGTGTGTGTGTGTGTTGTAAAATAGACACATATACATCTGTTAGTATAACCACACACACACACAACCACACATTACAAAACCACAACACCACACAACCACACACACATATATTATATAATATAATATATTATATAGAAAATATATAATTTTTAAAATTTTATATAATATATATATACATATAATAATTTTAATATAATTATATATATATATATATTATATTAAAAATTATTTATATATATATATATAATAATAAAATTATAATACATATATATATATATATATTTATATAACACAACATAAATATATACTACAATATATACAATATATATATATATATTATATAATATATATATATATAAATAATTTTATATATATGTGTGTGTGTGTGTGTGTGTGTGGTTTTGGTGTGTTGTGTGTGGTTATTATTTAAAAAATATATATATATATAATAATATATAATATTAATATAAAAATAAATATACCACACACACACACACACACACCACACAACACACACAACACACATACACACAACACACACACACACAACACACACACACAAACACACGTACACACAAACACACCAATACACACACACACACACAAATTGTATATTATATAAATATATTATATATATATATAATAATATTATATACTTATTATATTTTAATATATATAATAAAATAATTATATAATATATATAAAATATAAAATTATAGGGGGGATGCGGTGGCCGAAGGGTTTAGAGCGTCGGACTCAAGACTGTCCGCGGTAATCTGATTTTCGGGGGTTTCGGTCACCGGCCGGCGCGTTTTTTCCCCTTGGGCAAGGAATTCACCCCGATTGCCTACCTAGCCACTGGGGGCCAAGCCAGCCCAAGTCAGGCCGGGGGGAAATAGAGATGGTGACCCTAAACACCCGGGGGGAAGGGAATGGAAACCACGATCTAAATTGCCAAAAAAAACTGGAAGCCCAGATCGCCAAGGGCCGCGGGGGCGAAAGGTAGAGCACGGATCAACACCGTCACGACGACAATGTGAGTTTGGGGGTTCGAGTCACCCCCTGCGCGTTGTTCCCTTGGGCAAGGAACTTTCCCTCGAGCCTACTAGCCATGGGTGGCCAAACCGCCCAAAGTCAGTGCTAGTCCCAAGCCCCGGATAAAAAAGAGAAATTTTACCTAAAAAGGTAACACCGGCACTCTCCGTGGAAAGAATGGGGGCCTACCCGTACTCATTCCAAGAGCATCACAAATGAAAACTAAATTAATATCAGCTGTGACCACGGCGGCTTCAACATGAACCTACCGTTAAAAAAAAGATATATATATAATATAATATATATATAATTATATATATTATATTATATTAAAATTTTAAAACCCCCCATAACACACACACACACCAACACACACACAACACACACACCAAAACACACACACACACACACAATACAACATACACACACACAATACACACACAACACACCCCACACACAAACAAAACCCCACACACCACACACACAAACACACACACACCACCCTATATATATAAAGTAGAAGATAGATAGATAGAAGATATGTTATAATATATATATATATATATAATATATATATATTAATATTATATATATATTGGTGTGTGTGTGGGTGTATGTATGTATATATATTAAAATATATATATAATATTATATATATATATTAATATATATATATATATAGGTGTGTGTGTGTGTGTTGTGTGTGTGTGGGTTTTTGTGGTGTGTGTGTATGTATGGTGTGTATATATAATTAATTTTTATATATATATATAATTTATATAATATATATATTTTAAAGTACACATAACTCTGTGTGTGTATAACACACCCCACACCAACACACACACACACACCACAACAAACACACACACACACACACACCCCCAACCCCACAAACACACACACATAATACAACAACAACCAACACACACACAACACACACCCACACACACACACACACACACAATATATTATTAATATTATATATATATAATATATAAAAATTATGTGTGTGTGTGGTGTGTGGTGTGTTTTGGTGTGTGTGTGTGTGTGTGTGTGTGGGTGGGTGTGTGTGTGTGGTGGTGTGTGTGTGTGTGTGTGTGTTTTGTGTATATATAAAGATATATATAATATAATATATATATATATATATATATTAAAATATATATAATATATAAATATATATCCTTTTCGTGGCTGCTCGTCCCCGTGTCCCTACCTCCTGGGCCCTGGTGTAATTGCTGTCCTCGATTCCCCAAATTCTCGAAAAATCTCGCACAGGCCCTTGACTTCGGAATCGTCTAGACTCCTTTTAGTCCTCGTTTCCAGGCCTAAAATGGCGGCGTCCTCGTCCACACTCCCCACAGATCTCGCCCAGGCGTCCGCCGGGGCGCCTAGGGCAGCATCCGGGGCGCTGGTACCGCGGCAAAAGGGGCTGGTTCGCTGGACTAGGGGGAGTGGGCAGAAACGCCGTCCACTACACGGGGGCGGTTTAAACCCCTTTTTCGACGAAAATTTTGGTTGTGGGCTTAAGGCGATTTTCGAGGCCCTTCCCACGGCCCCCTAAGGGCCGGGAACATAGCAGGATCTTCCTTCGGTGTGTGTCGGTCCAACTGAATATATAGGGAACCAGATCATAAGAAAGGGCCAGAGTAAGAGAAAAAGAAAGGCAACAAGAAGAAAGGGGGTTTTATCTACCCTCCCAGTTTTTAAAAAAAAAAAAAAATTGCGTTTTTTAATTTTGGTTTTTTAAGATTATTTTTTATTTTTTTTTTTTTTGTTTTTTCCAAAGTAAAGAAAAAAATAGAAGAGGGAGACGTCAGTAGGGGCCCGCATGACCTAGCTTAAACTCCCAAACCCTTCGATAGATTTACTTGAACCACAGTCGTCCCCAGAGAAAAATAGAGGTAACTTGACATATTTCGACCCACTCGTCACAACAGATGCATTGTGAGTGAAGTAGTTTTAAATGAGAGGGAAACGAGAGTGACCTCACAAGGAAGAATCACAAACACGAATTTTAACGTAACTATAACAAAACTGAAGTACATTAGCAATGCTAGCTATTTAAGATTATTTCAAAACAATAAAATTCAAAAAAAATTAAATAGCGACAAAAATGTACGATGAATGAATAGTGACAAAAAAAAAATCCCCAACTTTTATAAGAAATTTCTCGGGGTCAGAAATTGAACTCCCGGGTACATGTCGCTTACATTTTTAAACCCATTAAACTCGAACAGGGATTAAAACCAAAAGCCTATATAAATGAGGCGACTCGAGCCAGGGAATGTAAAAAAAACCTGCTCTCTTCTGGTATCTTGATGGGCGCTCGCAAAATCCAAAGGGATATATAAATTTTCACGAACACACAAACGTTTGGGGGTTTACTAAAAACCTGCAAGCGATTTAGGAGGGTGGAAAGGTGTGATTAATAAGGAATAAGATTCTAGCTTAAACCCTAGTCCTACTTTAAATTAAGGACATAACGGGGTACACCGACTAAAAAAATTTTCCCCGAATGAAAATTTGGGTTTTATGACAATTTTCAAAATACGGAGCGCAGATTATTGGGGGTTTACGAAACCCCGGGGGCAATACGGGCAATCCTGTGCACTATGATAGGGGAAAGACCCTACGCTTATTCAAATAATCCCAATTAAGAAATTGCGTTACACCTTCGCTCTAGCGCCGATAGAACTTGTCACCAAAAGCAAGTAACTGCTAGGGTTTAAATTCCCAAGCGTCAAAAAAAAATAACAACCAAAATTTCGGGAACCAGATTCTCAGACCCTTCCCACGTCGCCCCCGCCCGGGAAAGAGAAAGTGGGGTCAGGTAAAGACGGGAAAAAATTTTTCAAAACCCAAAGTGACCGCAAGGAAGGAAAGGTACGGTCGGGTTTGGGCGGGGGGGAGGAAAAATGAAATGATATTCTGATAAAATAAAACCGAACGCGTTTTAAAATTTGTTCAGATGAAACAATATAAAACTTAAAAAAGAAGAAAAAAAATTTAAACATTTAAAACGAGCGATAAATTTAGGGTTTTTTGATTTCATACTCTCGCACGGGAAAGCTCTAGGTGAAGGAATAGTGTGAGAACGTGCTTTTGCTGTCATTAGCACCTTTTTCCCAAAAAAAAAAAAACAAGCTTAAAAAATTAGGGAGAAGGAAGGGAAAAAAAAAATAAGAAAAAGGGCCAAACGAGATTTAATGTTTTTTTTTTTTCTTAGCCATGTCTTTAAGCGGTCGAGCGGATTTTCTTCGGGGTATGCGTTTTTGCAGCCCCAAAAAGGATGCAACCCACCTGCCCCCAGATTGTAACAGTATAGAACCCTATTAATTTTCTTGCTGGGGATTGATTGGTATTCGGCTTGACCTTTATTTCTAAGTTGAACCACGCAGATAAGGACACACAAGAAGTCTAGTTAGGGGGGTAATCGCGGTATGCGAGTCGCAGCCAGCTCCCCGGGGGAGGGGAGGGCGGAGCTAAACCCTACCGCGTCGGGTGCTTCACACGAACCCCCGTAAACGAGGGAGATATGATGGACCTCCCCCCTCGCGAGCGAAAGGTTTATTTTGGGATTTTTGGGTCCACGTGGAAAACAGCCACTTGGTCCACTGGTAAACCCAAATAGAATTTTTCCACATCCTATATTGCCCGGCACCTTTCGCGCCTCGTCCCGAGGGCCTTCAAAGGGGGACCTAAACTTTGGGTGGTCGTCTCTTTCTGCGTTTTCCGGGCCTTTTTTGTGGTGCTCGTCCCGGCCTCATCCCCCTGGGCCCCCGGGGTAAACTGCTCGCCTGAGCCACAATCCTCGAAAGTCCGCACAGGGCCCTTGACTTGGAAAGTCTAGACTTTTGTACCCGTCCAGGGCCCAACTCCACGTGGTCCATGGTAACCGAAATGAATTACCACATCCCGTAGAATTATCCCATTATAATATTATATATATATATATATATATAAATTAAAAATATATATATATATTATATATATATAGATATTATTTGTGTGTGTGTGGTGTATTATATATAAATATATATATATATATATATATATATATATATATTAAAATAATAAATATATAATAGTATTATATATTAATGGTGTGGGTGTTGTTTATAATCATATATTTTAAATATATATATATAATTATATAAATATAAAATATGTAATATATTATAATAATAATATATATAATATATATTATATAATATATATATTATGAAACATATTTATATAACACACACACACACCAACACAACACACGTACATATATATAGAAAATCATATCCAGCAAGGGGGGAAAAGCCGACGGGGGGGCATGGCTTCCCAGCCAGAGGATTCCTTGAGGCGAGTCTCCAGTCAGGCCCACGGTCTCTTAATTCCCGCAAAAGGTCTTTTCGAGGCCCCAAGGGGCATGATCTCCTGTTTCATCCCCCAGGTCTCCTCCCCGGGGTTTTCTCGCAGAGGACAACCTGTGGGCAGGGCGTCCACAGGGAGACGAGCTAGGGGGGCCAAAAGCCTGGTTGGGGATCCTGGGTTAGCAAAAAAAGGGGCCCCTGCCAGTTCACGGGGTAACCCTCCGCCAACGAAACCTATGACCGGCGAAGGGACTTTTTACAAAAAGGGTCAAGGCGAGCCCAAGACACGACCCCCGAGATATGGACTATGAGTATAGCGCTATGCAGGTATGTAAAACCCTTTTTTAACTTCAACGTCTCGCCGCAAGCGGATCGAGAATCATTCCCCCAACAGGCCCCCCCTAGTCCTGAATTTTGGTCTGTCCAGGGACCTTAGGTCTGGGGGTTTACCTCATGCTAAATGCATCAAAAAGCCCCCACAAAGGGCTCCAAGGGCTCAGATAGGAGGCAACATAGGCAAAATCAAAAGGGCTGAGACCTTTATATTGCTAGGTTGCCCACCTAACTTTGGTGAGCTGCCCTTTTCCAGTCCAACAGGTGTTTTAAAAATTTTTTGGGAAGGACAAGCCTTTCCCCACCCCGAATTAACAGGGAAGAAGTTTTAAAAC
>NC_051396.1:32580459-32587959 GCF_015228065.2 Penaeus monodon | reverse complement strand
CCCAACCATAACCGCTCAAGCCGCCGCCCTTAAATCCCGTCCGTCTCTTCCCTACACCACCGATCAGCCCTTCTACCTTCCTTATCCCGTGGCTCCTCCCTTCCCTTCTCCCTCCCTTACTCCGTGGCTCCTCCCTGCCTCGCGCGCCCCACCCACTTGCCCCCAAGCGATGAGGCGACGTCCCTGACCGCCAGTCTGAGCGAAGTAACCACTGAGACAGGACCGTTGAATAAGAGTGTTTCTCTTTTCGTACAAGGACTGGGTCGACTTTCTCGTTAATCATGCCGATTCTTAGTGGATGTTGTTTTTGCTTCGACCTGAAGGTTAGTTTTCGTTTCATTGTGTGTTTTTTAGCATTATTAGTTCCGTCTCCCAATATCTTTGGAAGTTAACATCAACTTTCTCTCTCCCTCTCTTTATCTGTGTGTGTGTGGGGGGGGGGGGGGCGTGTGTTTGTTTGTTTTTTGTTATGTTCTGTCTATTTCACGCGCGTCAAGCCAGATGATTCGAGATGTTTAAGTTATCTGCAAGGCTGTGGCTTCCCTGACAACGTATCATACTTTGCCGGCCGAGGTTAAAGGCCGTTTGTTGTCAAGGTCCAGATTATTTTCATATTAGTGTAATTAACAACAAATGATCATACACCCGATTATCTACGAGTTGCCTTTGTGTAGGATCTTGTTTTATACATTGTTTATTTGTTTTATTCTACCGTGGACAATGGTTTTTCACCGTTGTCTCGAAACCAAACAATAGCAACGATCGTTTTATGTGACAATTCAACCATATATTCCACCCGGACTCTGAATAGCGAAAAAATCCTTTATAGAAACCCTGGCACTTTCATAACGAAGCCATCATCCACTCGGTACTATATATTTTGTGCATTCAGCTAACTATGGCCCTTTAGTTGAAATCCTTAAAAGCGGTCATTTCACAACCACTACAGCAAAAAGATGTTGTGAATGTGCTTCTCGGTGAATGGTGGATTAACCTGGTTGATACCATCGCCGATGAGGCTGCGGTTGTCAAGTGGTACAGACTTATCTTTCTTGGCTCGCCTTATCTGTATAGGGTTGATCTGTTTTACTTGAGCCATTTGGTAGAATTGTATGACCTCGGAATCTTCTTTCGGGCGAGCCTCACATATCGTGACTGAATGGGTCTTGTCTAGCGGTTGATGGCACAAGCGATATGTAGTTTACGTAATGGTAGAATCGTAACGTCACGGAGAATATCGTCGTTAATCCACAATAACATGGGTATGACTTGAAGAAATAAGAGATACGCCAGTTCGTATCGTACCATAGACCGGAAGTAGTTCCTGTTTGTTAGAAACAAACCAACAATTTATCTTGAGGTGCCATTTGGTAAATATTTTGTAGAAAAGACACACTCTGGTATGTGATGCTATCATCGATAGTGATACGATGTGTTATTTTCAAAGATTCTCGAAAATTGCCTTTCGCATTCTGATAAGTATTTGAATGTTGATAGAAAATTCGGATACTGTTGGTTAAAAAGTTAAACTATATATAGATTATTTCACCGCAAATCAGTAAAGATGCACGATACTAAAATCATATGAATTGTTATTTCTGCTGACCTGTTGTCAAAAACGTAACAAAGAGGCTTAACGGACAAGGAAAAATCGTTAGGCGTGCGTCGTCCTTTCCCTGACCTCTTTCACCGGCCCCAAACGACTCTTTTAGTTTAATACTCCCTGTCACTGATATTCTCATGCCCATTCACCATTTCATTCCCCTCCGCTCTCCCAGCTTTACTACTAAGTATCCCTCCCTCTTGTCTTTCTCTCCCCGATGACAGCCGATTGCCTTACCTAACCTTAACCCCCTTTCCTTTCTGTCTACCTCGCTCTTTTCCTTTCTTTTTTTGTCCTTCCTGTCTGCGACTTCCTCCCCTATACCTATCTGATTCCTCGCGCAACACCTGCCCGTAACTGTACGCGAGTGAAGGTTAAGTATATACTTCCCTGTGTATTAAAGTATAGGGTAGCTGGGTACGGGAAAACGGGGTATAGAGAGGGGACAGGGTTATAAAGAGACAGATCGATCCCCGTTTCGCCTTCCTGCTGTCGGGCCGAAGTTAACCTGATGATGAACGCCGAAATGCTGCGATTGTTAGTTACGCTTTTAAGAAATAGATACACGCAAAATTAGACGTTTGTGGATTTTTAGTTGTGTATATTTTCTTTCAGAAATGTTGACTCGTTTATATTGTCCAACTGTCCGTACAGAACTAGTCAGAATCAAATTTGAGTATTCTTAAATTATAAGAATATATTGTACATTGCTGCGTGCACCGGTTATGTTACCTGTTAATTCAACGACTCTTTTGTTAGTCATGCATATAAGAAATGCAGATACGCACAAAAGCATGTTCTGGTCAAGTTTGATTAAAGGGTTTTTATGAAAAGCTGATTTGTTGAATTTGACTAGGACAAGTTTAGAACATTAAAAAGTAATGTGTACAAGCATATTGCAATGTGCAACTGGCGCCGAATGTCTTGGCCGTCGGACCACTCCACAGCATACGCATGACCGGAAGTCCGACGCGGCGACTCGGTGCACACGCACGTGTCCCCCGGGGGAGGGGGAGTATTTTTTACTCGTCAAGCAGACCTCAAAAGGCGCCTCGGGCAACTGATCAGTGTTTTCCCGTCGCGTTTTTTTCCAACTTGCTACATTCGCGTTTCCTTAATCATATTAATTACCCACACTGCTCCGTCCCGCACACCTACTTTTTTATTTCTTCCTTAAATTTCTAGGTTGCTAGCTACCCTTAGCTTCCCTTCCTATCCTTGGACTAAGGATTCCTCCCCCTCCTCCCCCTTTAGTTCATTAGACTCCCGCACGCCTTCCACCGTACGCCGCACATGCATAGGGTGACAGGGAAGCCGTACTGCTGCAGGCGTCTTCCCTTTACGATTTTTCGCGTCTCGTCTGCTCTCCTTCGCCCCCTCTCTGTTCCCTTGCGTTCCATTGTTGAATTTTATTGTGTAGCTTCTTTTTATTGCATAATTATACTCTACTTTTACTTTATTCAGATCTACCTTTATACTCCTTTGATCCCTTGTCTTCAGGAAACTGTTTTTATGATTCTCTCTTCCAAGGTTTCCTCCGGCTGGCGTGACAATTTGTCACAGTAGGTGATGCAACTTCAGCCAGCAGTTGCATCTCTTGCACGTGGTCGTGTGAATATCGGGAAGCCTAGTCAACACTGTTGTGCTAAGAATGACTCCTTGTATCTTGATATTAGTTTCGTGAATTATAGGTTCTTCATTATTAAATGAAATGATTCATGTATATCGATAGTC
The DNA here is from genome assembly GCF_015228065.2 of Penaeus monodon. Lineage (NCBI taxonomy): Eukaryota > Metazoa > Arthropoda > Malacostraca > Decapoda > Penaeidae > Penaeus > Penaeus monodon. Next base: position 32,584,622 of record NC_051396.1, on the reverse strand, counting down.
ACAAACAATAGGTTAGGCCAGTGCCTAGATTTCCATACTTTACTGAGTACAACTAATTACTAAATTCTTTCCTCGGTGAGTGAGTGGCGTCCAAATAGCCTTCCCGCAGTTACAGCCGCCGATCCGCCGCCATAGAAACCGATAGTTTGACTCAATGACTCCCGGAACGCAGGCGGCTGCCGGATGCGCGATGAATCCGGTTTCGTCGACGGGGCTTGGCTAGATGGTCCCGTGTCTGGTAGGCGTTGGGAGGAAATTCTATACTGCTTTTAGTCGTCAGTATATAATTTTTACTAATGCACGCTGGATTGGATGAAGGGGATCAAGTTCGTTTATTCCGTCTGTAGAAACCGGTGGGGATGACGGGGAGGGGTCGGGACGCATGTTGCATGCAACAGGTCGACTGTTGCTCACCGCTTCCATCAATACTATCGTAGTAGCAAGGCACCTCTTACCCTTGGTTTCTTGGCTGATGGTGCCATAGCGTTACGTCTACCATTATGAATATGCTCTACACAGAATTATCGCTACGCTTGCGTGTTGGCCTGCACGTGAATAATGAATAATTCTACTATATCGAATTCTACATCAGACTAGAAGTCGAAGCAGCCGCAACGCACGAATACGCGGAAGAGAATCAATGGTTGGCGGTGGGGTAAATATAGGCACAAGAAGAATGAGCAGTCGTGGGGGAGACATACGATTGATGTGCGATGGACGGACAGTTGTAAATAGTAAGCTATTCTTCTTAACATATAATTATACGTCAAAGCGGGTGATGTATGCCAGAGTCAGAGGGGAAAAAGTACTGGTACATACATCGGCGCGCTCGCACAAAAGTGAATTTAAGTGTGAGCGTGAGTATATGAATGAATGAATGAGTGTGTGTGTGTGTGTGTGTGTGTGTGTGTGTGTGTGTGTGTGTGTGTGTGTGTGTGTGTGTGTGTGTGTGTGTGTGTGTGTGTGTGTGTGTGTGTGTGTGTGTTTGTATAAATGAATTAGTGTGTGTGGACGAGTGTGTGTTTGTGGCTGTTTCTTTGTGTTTTTCACTAATATATGTGTTATGGCTTCATAAATTTGAATTAAAGGCACCCGTTTTCCCAAGATTCCTAAAAAAATCGCTTTAAAAAGCGAGGGACCTATTGTGTTGAGCAGTTTTCCAATGTCTTTGGCGACGGCCAGCTTCTCGAATATAATCAAACGTTTGTGGAAACAATTGCGTGGATGTGTAGTGAGCCGATTCGTGACAGCTCCCTCCAAGTCCTCAAGGCTCCCCTCCCTTCCCCGAGGCACCCCTCTCCTCTCTGGAGGCCCCCTCTCCTCTCCGGAGGCCCCCTCCCCTCTCCGGAGGCCCCCTCTCCTCTCCGGAGGCCCCCTCTCCTCTCCGGAGGCCCCCTCTCCTCTCCGGAGGCCCCCTCTCCTCTCCGGAGGCCCCCTCCCCTCTCCGGAGGCCCCCTCCCCATCCTCAAGGCCCCCTCCCCATCCCCGAGGCCCCCTCCCTTTCCCCGAGGATCTCCCCTTCCCCCAGGCCCCCTCCTCTTCCCCGAGGCCCCCTCCCCCTCCCCGCTTTCCAGCCAGTCGCGGGAGGGCACCGACCCCCGCCGTCATCCCCGGCGGCGCCTTTCCAACGCTGACTTGTTATTCGCATGTTGGTTCGCTTCTCGCCTGATGCTCTGCGGAGGAGGCCGGAGCCGGAGCGAGGAACAAGGTAGAGCGGTATCGCGAGGCAAATTTGATTGGCAAAAGTAGCATCGGAAGGAACCTACCGCAGGTGTTCCTTGAAACGTCAAGCGGACATTCAGGGGCTGGCGGCTTATTATGGGCTGAGCCGTAGAAAGCGAGACAGACCGACAGAAGGAAACGTGAAGGCATAGGACGCTCCTCTCCGCAGGTGCTGATGACGGGGTATTCCTTATGGCAAGGGGAATAGGGCTGGGAATTGTATGGAGGAGCAGACCCGCCTGCACTCGCCTTTGGCCGTGTAGGTGTTGTATGTCCGTATATGGGAAGGCGTGTAGGGGGGCCGCGGGAGGGGGAGAGAGGAATGGATACTCCGGCCAACCCTACATTCCTGGGGCCCGGCGCTGAGCCTGTGCGGCGCGCGGAGGTCTGTCTAGTGCTCTTTGGGTGGAACTTTCTCCTGCCACCTGCGCTGCCATTCATAGTGCATTGGCCTGCGCAGATCTGCTTTTCTATATTACAGTCCATCTGCGCAGCGGTCTAGATGAGAAATGAGTCTAGGTCGGCTTTGTTACAGGTTATATACCTCTTGAATATGCATTCCATCGCCGTACAAACACCTGCTTGCCTTACTCCAGACACCTGCTTTTTACGCTACGAATACCTGCTGAATCACACTCCTACTTTGCCACTTTCCTTGAGTAGCGGTCTCTCGCTCTGCTTCCAGCGAGTATGTTTGTAAGAGTTCACGCTCGCAGTTTAGATTATGTAATGGACCTAGATTGTCGAAGTTGAAACTCTTCACACATATCATTAATTGAATTCCATACGTTGTCAATGCTTGTTTAAATTGCTGTCGAGACTGGTGATGTACAGGAATGAATATGGGCGAAAGCGAGAGACAAACAAACTGACGGACTGTGACAATCAAGCACCCAAGTAGAGGAAAATAGGATTTTACAGTTTATTTGCTCACCTACATTTCAGCATTATTTTTATGAGACCCTCTTACTAATTGTATTTATCTTCCTCAGGTCGGATCAACCATCATTGGCGCGCTGAACTTGGTAAGTCCTGAGAACCAACTTCAGTCACACTTGCATTTCTCGACGCTGTTTTCCTGTAGCAAAGCTGGGCCCGACGCCCATTCATCCTCACCACCTGACGCCGCGAGCCCAGCCGTCTGGCGGGCGGAGGAACACGAGGACGCGCTGGCAGCTCCTGGTGTTACTCGATCGTCGGACATACAAGTCGCCTCGGGCCTGGTGGTCAGTTCTCGATTTCCTCTAACGTTATGTTGATATTAACGTGGGGACAACTCTGTCGTCGTGTTCTGATAGCCCGTAATACTTCCAACTCCAGTCCCCTGTTTGCCCCACTGTTTCTTCTGAATTTGTGGGTCGTGATGGCCCAGATTCGTGTCATAGATTTTCCATATTTTGATAGACGTACTCTTGGCTATGTTTTTTTTCTGCATGAGGAGCTCTGACTTGTCTTTTTTCCAAAAAGTATTTACTTATCGTTTATTTGCGGGAAACAAAGGAGCGAAGAGGTATTACCAAGGTAATTGGAGATGCCATCTCGCCAGGCTGACAACGCCCACGCTCTCCCCTTCCTCTCCCGCCCGAGCATCCTGTATGCACACCGCCCATGACAGGTCTCCACTCTTGACACGTCACCACACCCTCACCTATGCATCTCCAAACATGTTCACGCCCGCATTCTCTCCCTTGTTTGTCCTCGAGAAGTTTCAGTTTAGCCATATCGTTCTTGCTCTTTTGTCGCCTCCTCCCTTGTGTTCCACCTCTTCCTCTTCCTCCACTTTTAATCTTTCGCCTTCCTCCTCCTTCCCTCTTCTTCCACTTCCCCCTTCCCTCCTCCTCCTCTTCCTTTCTCCTTTTCTTTTCTCTTCCCTTCTTTTCCTCTTCCTTCTCTCCTCTTCTTCCTTTCCTCCTCCCTCTCTCCTCTTCTTCCTTTCCTCCTCTCTCCTCTTCTTCCTTTCCTCCTCCTCCTCTCCTCCTCTTCTTCCTTTCCTCCTCTCTCCTCTCTCCTCTTCTTCCTTTCCTCCTCTCTCCTCTCTCCTCTCTCCTCTTCTTCCTTTCCTCCTCTCTCCTCTCTCCTCTCTCCTCTTCTTCCTTTCCTCCTCTCTCCTCTCTCCTCTCTCCTCTCTCCTCTTCTTCCTTTCCTCCTCTCTCCTCTTCCCTCTCTTCCCCCCAGTTCATGTTATCCTACAGGCTATACTTTTCGCAGAGAGCATTTCATTTCTCCTCATTTCCACGTATCAGACGAGGTCGCTTGATTTTATATTTCTGTCGTAAGAATACTTGATGAAAGTTGTCTTGAATCGCCCCCGAGCCACGCGACTGACTAAGGAGATGTATGTCATGCACTAGCTTTACCTACGAGGAGAGCTGTTGGGTGGAGTAGGTCGTCTCGTCATGCATCCGTTGAAGGAAGAAGAAATTTACGTAAAAGAACAAGAG
>NC_051396.1:32562959-32575459 GCF_015228065.2 Penaeus monodon | reverse complement strand
TTCACTTTCTCCTTCCCCCTCTCTCTTCCCTCTCCTCTTTCACGTTCTCTCTCACCCCTCTCACTTTTTCTTACTGTTGATCCTCCCATGTAAATGCAGGCGCGCGCGTTCGTACGTGCATCTCTCCCTCTCCTCTTTCACGTTCTCCCCCCCCCCCCCTGTCTCTTTTCCTCACTTCTGATCCTCCTATGTAAATGCATGCGGGCGCGTTCGTACGTGCTCTCGTATTAGTGTAAGTCCGTCGACTAGAGTAATTCGCTTCACTCATTCGCGTTGCTTCAGCCTCGTGGTTTGACAAGCGACTTTGCAGGTAGGACTTGCGTGACTGTTTGCGAGACCGCTCTCCGTTTTCGGTAAGCAGAGCGAAGGGTTCTGGAAGATTCACCTCGTCCATGCTAGCGTGAGCGCTATAAATAACCATTTCTCAAATAGATAAAGGATTATTTGTTCAAAAGCAATAAAAGACGTAAAATCAAATTCAGATATTACACGGCTGCAGTTACTTAACAACTATATGAAAATAATTTTATCAGTTCAAAGCTGGATTTACAAGTGCTCTCAAGTAAACGCAGCAGAATAAACAGGAAAGAGATATATCTAACTGTAATGTAGTTAATAGTCTTACTGTTGCAATTTTTAATTATGTTGACGATTCAGAAAACAATACTCTAACGAAACGCATTTCGCGAGTCTTATTTACTAAATATTTTATAGTATCAAAGTATTCATCGTGTTTTACAAAGCCACATTTTACACGCGATCAGTCAAAAAGATCTCACGGAGGATAGAGTTCTATTAAAGCCGATCGTCTACGATCCAGAGATTTTTTTTTAGAAGACGCAGGTATCGAGCAGAGGCATCGTTCATTTCCATCCTGTTTCTGTTTAGTTTTCATCCTAAGCCCTGGTTTTCACACCGCATAGTATGTTCTAAAACCATTTTAATACATAACATACTGTAATTATTACTTCCGTTGAGTTTGAAAGTGACGACCTGGTCCGTTGTCCACTGGTGCCGAGTGTGGTGGCCTGACCTTGGCAGCGGAGGAGGGGCAGGTAACCAGCAAAGTTTGCAGAGTTACAGAGTAGGAGGCTGTGATTAAGGGTTTTATTGTTACTGCACTTCTAAGAAATGATCGACAGATACCACTGGAAATTCCGTATGTGAATTTGTAATACAGTGGCTGGTATAAAGGCTGTTAGACGTTTATGCTGTACTGAAAGAGAAGAGTGATGTGAAGTACGTTACTTGGCAACAGTGTGAGTAACTCGCATGACGTCCCTTCCAGGGTTACGGCTGTATGAGCAGCGTATTTCCAGAGGATATGAAACGCTTCCCTCGAATATTTTAGATCCAGCTTATTGAAACGTTTGCACTGTAATCAGCGTGCGATGCCTTCAGATTTTGAGATTTTAAGCACAAGACCTTTAACACATCACCAGAACTTGGAAAGTAACCAACTGCAAGTAATGGTAGTCATGGCGAAGGTGACATTGCGGATGACCGTTTGCACATAATGACGCCGGAATACAGATGGTGCTTGTTTAGTGGCATTATCGTGCAAGGGCAGGGCTTGGCTTTCGAATGGAAAGGGCACGCAGCCAAGGCACTTGAAAGCCATGAAGTCAGTTCTGTCACCTTGGCTTTAATAACTTTCTAAATGTTATTTAGGTCCCATTCAATCTTAATTCCGCATTGAAGCGACGGTAGCGAGCGATTGCAATATATTTTTGCCCTCGAACCTTTCTTGAGGGGCCAGCAGGCACGAACGCTGTCTCCTCGAGGAGAGCTGGATGCTGCGGGAATCCTCTGCTGTTTCCATGCGTGCAGGCTGCACAGTTCCTTGGTGCAATTTTTGTTCTCTGGCATAACTGACTATTGGAAGAAGCATCTGTCTTTCTATATAGAAGCTCACCTACAGTTGATTATTTGCATTTCAATTTGATTTGACTTGGTTTCGTTATATAGAGGCATGTACGATATTTACTCCGCGTGGAATACCATTTTCCTGTTGCCATCAGAAGATCGAGTGTTTCTTTTTTCAAAAATGACCAGTTGCGGGTCTCCGCGCCGACCGGCTTCTTGCGCCCTCCCCTCCCCTCCCCTCCCTCCTCCGCACCACGGGAGAGAGCCCCAGGGGTAGATCACTGGGAACTAGCATGAGGATCCTTCTGGAATGATTTGTGAAATAGCGAATAGTCAGAAGTCATTGCTGTTATGGATTTAAATCCCGCCACATTACATTAAATTTAATGATCTTGAGTACTAACATGGGCTTGGCATCTTCTGGCAGCCCGTTGGTGCCGATGGCGGTTATTCACTCCCGGTCTTGCTTGAGACGCTTATAATTACACGAGGTACTGCTTGTGTGTGTGCCTTTGTACTCCCGTTTGCATTGATGCACATGACTGTATGTGTGCTTACTGAAGAAATAAGATTCGTAGTGACGAAAAATACTGAATAAATAGTATTTCCTTCCTTGTGGTTCGTTTGAGGTGATGAGGGAAGACATCAAGGAATCCGAGGAAAGCAGAGTATTAGGAATTATTAGAGGGACGCGAAGAAAGGAAGGAGAGGTGACGGGAGTGGAGAGAGGAGAGGGAAACGGAGGAGACCAGAAAGGAAGAAGGAATTATGCCGAAAGGGAGGAATGGGGTATGGAGAAAATAGACATAAAAAGTAAACAGGACGAGTCGGGACATCAAGCCCAGAGCGGGGACAGACCCCGAAAGGAGGGCCAGGCGCACGAAGGCATTAGGCAGCGACCGTAGAAGCGTATAGCCGTAGAGGGGCAGTAAAAGAGGCCACGAGAGCTGGTGGTGGGGGTGAGGGGGGACAAGAAGGACATCTGGTTCCTTGGGCCTTTTGGCAGGGCGACTCGGGGGCTGGGGCGATGTTGCCATATCTCCATCCCACTGGCGAGTCTTGAACCTCCCTTCGCACTGCCCACGACCATGGGCGCAGGAGGATTCTGCTTCTGGTGCACGCCTTCCTTCCTTCTGGAGATCGCGAGCGGGGAGGAGGGCTGTGGCCACGTGTATGAGGGAGAGAATGGGCCACGCGGGGCCGTTTTTCATGGCCAGCACTCACGGTTTACTTAGTGTGCAGACGTAAAGGGAAGGGAATGGCCGGGCGCCACTCCACGCTTTTCCCTCTTCTATGGTTCTTTGCACGACGCGCGCGCCACCCTGACGCCCTCGCTTCGCGTCGTGGCTCAAAGGGCGCCTCCTCTTCGCCTCTCCGTCCTTCCTGTTGCTTCTCCTTTTCTTTCTCATTCTTCTTTTTTCCCCTCCTCCTCCTATCCTTTCCCTTTCATCTTTTCCCTCTTACTTTCTCTTTATCTTTCGTTTTCTCTTTCTTTCTCTTTCTCTTTCTTATTCTCTTTCCCTTTCTCTCTTCTTTTTCCATCTTCCCTTCCCAATTATCTCTTTTCTCTTTTATCTTTCTCTCTCTCTATATATATATTTCTATTTCCATATTTTATATGTATTTCTATCTCTCCCTCTCTATTTCTCTCTCTCTCTTTCTATTTCTCTCTTTCCTCTCTTTCTCCATCTTTCCCTCCCTCCCTCCCTTTCCTCTCTCTTTGCCCCTCACTCTCCCAGGTATACAAGACTTTTCTGTAGTGAAAGCTCTTGTTCTCAAGTGTTGGTCGTTTTTCGCTGCGCATGTCTCACGGAATCGGTTGATCGAGGATGGCAATGTGAAATCCTCTGTTTCTGAGGAGAGATTGAGGCTGTTCATACTGGATATTTCGGATTAGATCTGGAGTGAAGTCACAAAAACAGCGAACCGCCGTGAATGCCATGGTGACAGATGCATTCCTAAAATTGCGTAGTCATCTTACTCGTCACTTCACTGCTAGATGGAGGTTTGTGTTCATTGCATCAAAATTGACGCGTTTAGAGAACCGATAATCTGACAGCGACCCAATGCGCCTGTGCTAGGCACACTCCAAATTCTTCAGGGTCCAGACACAAGGAGGCCAGCGAGCCAAAGGGACTCCAATTTCAAGCACTCATCTGACTCGCTCTCCTCCCTTCCCATAGAGGATCGTGCGTTGTCGAGACGAACCGCACACAACGCACATTTGTTGCGGCGAGTTGTGAGCGGGGTATTTTTAGAGGTAGGGGGCCGCATCCCCTACACCACCCACACACACATTAGGCTTGGCAGCTAACTTACATGCTATCGCATATGAATGTACGCTAGACACGATGCTGGTAATAAGGGTCGAGCATGCAACATGTCCCCATATCTCAGTTCTGTGGAAAAAGGTAACTACTCGGGGAAAGTGTTGTTGTGCGCTCGAGTTGGTTTGTTTATTTAAGGACGTCTTATCCCAGAGCATTCCCTCTAAAGTGCGCCTCAAGTTCTAGCCAAGTATATCCTCTAGGTGGGTATCGCGTTTCGTGAAGGGTGCTTCGAAAATCCCTTACGGGTGGTATGCGCAGTTAGTCATTTGGACATAACATTAATATAGTTATAATCGAATAGAGATCAGAAAACAACTCTGCCTACAAACGCAAATGAAAGTATAAACACGGCCAGAGGATTTCAACAGGGGCGTTACTGCCACGAAATCTTCACGCCCTCCTCCCCGCGCAGCCGCCCCGCCCAGCCGTCGCTTCCGGCTCGGCAGCTTTTGTCTTGTTGCGAGTCCCGTTTTGGGAAAACGTCACTAAAACGGCATTTTATATTCTTGGACTTGTGAAATCTTCTTCGGTGGAGGGACTTCTTTGACCACGGTTGTTTGCAATTGCATCTTGTTTACACTTGGATCGTGTTCCCCATATAAACAATGTATTAAAGTCTTCTTGTAAATATTTACTAGATTTCGCTTCGTAAGCTGTTCGAGCCATGACGTATCCCAGTCGTCAACACCGAGTGCAGTGTTATGGTAATTATGTTCACCAAAGGGTGGCCAAGAATTTTCAAAGGAAATATGATTTTTATCTTCCTAAAATATTTATACATTGCTAAATATTGGCATTACTGAATTAACTCCTGAAACTATCACAGCCGTTTCATTGCTGGAGCCAAAGTCATATTTCAGTTTATTTCGCTGCTATTTGAATAATTACAAATAATTTCCTAGTCACCAAAAGGGGGAAAAGGGGACACGAGAGTTCAGGTGAACTGACTGAATCAGAGCAGTTAACCTAAAACGTTACAGTGACTTGGTATCAAGCGTTCCTCTGTCAAGACCCGGTCTGCGTTCAGAAGCACGTTTGCGGTTTTAGTCCATGGGTAGCTTGTTCCTTGAAAGCGCGAGCCCCTGAAAGGGAAGGAGGGAGCGAGAGATGTATGGGAGGGGGGGGAGGAGAGAGAGAGGGGGAGAGGGACAGAGGGAGCAGGGGGAGAGGGACAGAGGGAGCAGGGGGAGAGGGACAGAGGGAGCAGGGGGAGAGGGACAGAGGGAGCAGGGGGAGAGGGACAGAGGGAGCAGGGACAGAGGGAGCAGGGACAGGGGGAGAGGGACAGAGGGAGCAGGGACAGAGGGAGCAGGGGGAAGGGGAGAGGAGAGTAGGAGGAGAGAGACAGAGAGGGAAATAGTGCGTTATGAAGGACATCCAATAGAAATTTTTGCGGAAACGGACATTCAAGACGCACTGGGTTTCTTTTGTCACGAAGACTATACTTTTCAGTTACAGTGATCGCTCTCTTCTTTCTTTCTTTCTATTGTTCTTTCTCTCCCACCATTCTTGTAGCACTCCACCCTTCCTATATACCATTTCTGTATTTCTTTCTTCTCCTTCATATCTTTCTTTCTTCCTTCTCATTCCCTTGTTCGATCTTTTTCTTCCCCATTATCTTTTTATTCCTCTCTTCCACTCGCTCTTTCTCTCTCGCTTCCTTTCCCCTTTTCTCTTTGTTTTCCTCTATTCCTCTTTCTCTCGTTCTCTTTCCCTCTCTTCCAGCATCTTTCCACCAGCATCTTCCCACTCTGCCGTCTCCCTCTCGGTATTTTAAGATATGAGAGCGATGTTATCAGCTCGCCGCGATGCTAGATAAGGAAGCACCACGAGGCCCGTGCATGGACGGACTCCCAGACCTCGCTCAATGAGAGAGATTGGTGCTCCTGGGTACGAGAGTGAAACCCAAAGAACTTCACTGCGCGTTTGATGAACTAAAGAACTTGACTATATATGCTTTTTTCGTCTTGTAGAAAATTTCTTTCTTTCTCAGTGTAAGTTTTTATAGTCGAAAGAAGACTGGACCTAAATATGTAGACAACCAGATGTGCCTGTTCTAATCCTTGACGTTCGGGCCTGACGACATCGTGACGTCACACCAACAGTGGAGTTGCTGTGGCCCGTCAGCACGTGGAGCTTGCCAGCAGTGACGGGTGCGATGATCAGCCTGGTTTGAGTGCGCTGCTCATGGCTGACAGACCATCCATTGTCAGAAGTGATTTGCCTGATGTCCCTCCCGTCCCAATTAATAAGGAAGAAATCTTGTTAGGGTCTGCAGTTTCTATGAAGTGAGAGCCGTGCGTGTCAGCAGTTGACGCAGACCAGCTCCATGGGTCTTAATCGGCAAGATAATTGTCGCATCGGGGTCGGGAAGGTATTGGACAGAGGCTACCCCTGCCTGCTGAACGATGATTAAAGAACGCATACATGAAGGTGTTTGAGATCTTCCCTCACCGAAGTGATTGAAAGCAAATGTGCTATGTGGCTGAAAACCAAATGACGACGATGGAATCTAGTTGATAAGGCAATAAAAAGACACATAACATTCAGTTATGCTGGCGGTCAATCGGTTCAAACTCGCTGAAGCACCTCTCGTCCCCGCTTTGGTTAGGTAACCATTCAGCATTGTGAAGAAAATTGACCTCTCATGCCATCCGAAGCCTCTTGTTGGTCGTGTATTTCCAAACACGTTTTTCAGTGAGGGGTTGCATTGGAACGCAAAGGAAACGCGCATAAATATGAACAGTAGCCAAAGCGAAGGACACGTACAGCTCGCCGCAGACCTTCTCAAATCAACGGTATAACCTGTTTGTTCCTTGAGATGACAAAGGTAAATGAACTTTGCATGTACTCTCGTGGATTCCAGGTTGCAGGAGGCGTAGAGCGCTCAGGAAACAGAAGATAAAGTGTAGGGAAGGAAGGCGGAGCCGGAGGCGCAGAGAATGAAGCAAACGCGAGCCCAGTGCAGAATGAGCTCAAAATGTTGCTTTGAGGATTGCGGATATGCCGTGGATGTGAAGCCAAGGGCACGTATGGCAGTGCCCTCAGTGGCTTTATTTGCCGTTTACCTTTTCGTAATGCTTCCCGTCACTTTGGAAGCATTTCGTATGCATTGCACAGCATTGCATGTCTTCCAATTGCATGAATGATATCTTGTACATGTTGCCTCATAATTTGTAGGTTATATCTTGTCAGTCTTATCAGTCGTATTGTTCCGAAGGTTCTAATCGCTGCGTGTTCTTAGACTGTATAACAGTATACAAATTTCTTCCATTGCCCCCACACGCCCGGGGAACTGGACGAGAGGAAAGCAATGTCATTTGGAAGAGTCAGCAGCACCTGACTCCGTAAAGGATTTGCATAGCGAGCAAGAGTGGTGAATACCGCAGTTGTAGAGTTGCCAATGTCGTCTTCAGTCGCAGCCGCACGCTGGCGTCTGAAAGGAATCCATCGAAAGCGGTGTTCGGGGGCGTCCCTGATGAGTGGTGTGTCCGATTCTGCCAATCCTTCGCGACCCTCCTCCTCGCGAAGATAAACCAGTCTTTTTTCTGCCACGGAAGAATAGCAGAAAAAATACAACTCGGTGGCCTTTGGCATTCTATTCCGTAGCTTCATTGAACAATAATATCAAAGCCATGACTTGCCTTGTACTCTTCCCACCCACCCCTTCACCCCGCCTGACCCTCCTCCTACAAAACAACTCTCCTCCGTCATCTTTTCTCCCCTTCTCACACTTATTCGCATAATAGTCTAAGATGTTATTTTTATACAAGCGTATAGCGTTGATTTAGCTATGCCATGACTATACACCATTCATAGGCGCCGCGTCAGTTACCTAATCCTCGTCAAGACAGACTAGGAAGGTGAAATATGTTTGCATATTTAAGTTGACACCATGGCGATGGCATGCGAGGAGGCAAATTACGCTCATTAGAGATCAATCGCCAGATTGTACTTCTATCAGTTTGTGGTGAAGCTTGACTAACATATTCGCCGGTTCGAAAAGATGGTACTGAAGATGGCAACAGCGTCGACATGACTGGCCAGCCTTGTTACCCCCATCCCCCCCCCTTCCCTGTCTGCCCCTTCCACCCCTGCCATCTGGCAACCTGAGAAATTTGCGCAATGGTTCAGAGGAATCTGTATGAAGCTTTCTGTGACTTAATCGTACATAGTAATGTTGCTCTCACTAAGTTTGACACTCATCGTGACTATGGCGAGGCCCGCACTCGTGCTCTTCAGTGACCATGTCCCCTTCAACAAAATCATTTTCTCACTTTGATTTACAAGGCGTTCCTTTATAATACCTTTGTTTGTATGGAGTACTATTATGTGAATTCTTTCTTCGTAAAGCAGCCTTTCCTGATGCCAGTGGCTTCTGTGGCTGCTGCATTGCCCAGGCGATAGCGTACTGGAACACGCGAACACGAAAACGCGTGAAGTATGCCTGGCTGCTTGCATAATTTTACCTAACATTTGCAGCTTTAATAAGAATATCTTATTAATTTCGGTTTCTAGTTTGTTTTGGAGAAGCGCAGCTGCTTTATTTTCTCCCTCCCGCCCCCATCTCTCCATTCTCTCTCTCTCTCTCTCTCTCCCTCTCCTCTCTCTCTCTCTCTCTCTCTCTCTCTCTCTCTCTCTCTCTCTCTCTCCCTCCCTCCCTCCCTCTCTCTCCCTCTCTCCCTCTCCTACTCCCCCCCCTACACACACACTGATGCTAGTAGTTTCTGCACGCGCGCATATTTCCATACATGCATGCATACATGCACGTGTAAACACACACACACACACAGTTATATTGTAATTATACTATCAGATACATTTAAGTATGAAGAGGCACTTAGAGTAAGAATATACCGCGTGCGTGAGTATGTGCGCCTGTTGCCAAGGGAAGCGGCACCGGAGCCAAGCCGCAGGACTGATGTCAGCGTGAGGAGGTATGGGTGCGCGGCGGGGGGCGGGGGGCAAAGGGGGAAGGGCTGGCGTGTAGGAGAGGAAAGGGGAGGAGGGACACTAACAAAGAGGTTGGCTTCGGGAGAGAGGAAAAGGGGTCAGTGGCGAAAAGAGGTGAGGGTGCAGGAGGGGAGAGGTGGAAGCGCCGATGGGGAGGGAGGGAGGGTGGAAGGGTTGAAGGGAAGGGAGGGGAGGGAGGGTGAGCCGAAGGGGAGGGAGGGATGGAGGGAAGGCTGAAACCCAATCCCCCTGAACATCTGCGAAAGTCATCATCACACATGTTTGGTTTCAAGGAATGGAGGTTGTGAAGGAATGGATTATATATTTTTTTGTCACGACCTTTTTTCAGCGGCGTTGGTATCAGTTTATTCAACAGCTAGGCCTAATTGAGTAAACAACAACAGAAGGGAATGTGGAGGTAATTCTAACGGATGGAAACAGAGCCGAAATTCTGAAGACGCGATCGAAGGCGTTGATCGCGCGTGTTCATCGAGGTCCGTAATGACTGGGATCCAACGAGTAAATGCTCATCAAATTTCATCCACTTTACATATACAGTCAAGGTCTTCAAGGTCTTACGTTCATTGTGTTTTTTGTAATTTCGGAAAATCGAATAAGAAAGTGGAAGTTGCACATCATGGTCCGACCATTCTTCGAGGCGGGATCCGCGCAGTTGTGCAGCGGGAGACGATGCGTAAACAGGCAAATGCATTTAAAAGGAAAATTTTCAGACTTAATACAATAAAAACTCGGCTTACTAGAACCACTTGCCTAATTGGAGACAAGATTTCGAAGGATATACAATCTTTGAACGCATGCAAGAGGTTGCGACAATGGACTTTAACACAATTTAATCGATATATGATTGTTCTGAATTGTTCAATTATGGTATTCTATAAATTATTTATATTTATACATGCTACACATACATACATATATGCATGAATGGTAAATACTCTTCCGTGTTGATACTATGGTAGAAAAGCCCACAATGCAAAAACTAGATTTATTCAACAAATCTAGTTTTTGCATTGTGGGTTTTTCTACCCAACATATATGCATACATGCATATATATATATATATATATATATATATATATATATATACATATATATATATATATATATATACATATACATATATATACATATACATATACATACACATACACATACACATACACATACACATACACATACACATACACATACACATACACATACACAATACATATAATATTATATAATATATATATATATATATATATATATACATATATGTATGTATATGTATGTATATCTATATGTATATATATATATATATATATATATATATATATATATATATATATATATATATTGTGTGTGTGTCTGTGTGTATGTGTATGTGTATGCATAATTACATACGTACATACATACGTGCATACATGCATCCTGTATAGTATTTATCTACTCGGATTCGCTTTGGAGAGTAAATTATTCCTTTTCGCGACCGGTCCGCCGAGGACGGCCGCCATGCTGGCGGGAGAGACAGCAGATGCCCCGAACGAGGCGGTGCTTCCGGAGGGCCGCCCCAAGGCTTCGCTGTTCGTCGCCGGCCAAGGGCTGTCATGGTTCTGCCATGTGATGCAAGTAAATTTAGTTCGTCTCCAAGTCAAGAACAGCATCTGCAAGCGCCAGGAGAAATGGTACTCGGGGAGATCGTAGGCAAACGCATGGCCACCCGGGGGGGGGGGGTGTTAGGTTATGTTGGTATGTAATTCTAGTCATTGAACTTATTTTTGTATTGATCTCTAAAGAGGAGTTCATAGACAAGGTCTTGCGACGGGCGTTGACATCGGGGGCCACGGCAGCGCGGGGCAACGGAAGGTCACGGCAGCGGCACGCAATTTGACCGCCGCGGGGAAGCCTCCAGTCGGTGGGATCGCCCTTTCCCGCGGTGCGAAGGTGAAGAGAATCCCGTGAAGGACATGTTAACAGATAATTTAGCATTTCTATGTGCTTCGTAGAATGTTTTAACTGAAATCGTTGACACAAACTTTAGATACGGAAATTGTTTACAAAGACGAGGCGTGTAAACTGAACGTAGGTCGATATTTCCCCGAAAAATGTGTTAATGAGGGGAGGTCCTCATGTTTTTATAACGCTTGCAGCAATGAACAGCACGCATGATGGCTCACGACCATGTACAGTTGTGTGTGGATTTTGAATAATTACAGTGTTCCCATTTCGTTGTCTGTTTTCTACTTCGTTTATCCTTGTTCTTCCTTCCCCTTTCATCTCATACTAGTCAGCCGCCACTCTGTATTAACCTCCATCCCTCTTGGTTCCTCTCCCTCTTCCTGTCCTCTTACCACCCGCCTCTACCCACCCACCCAGTGCCCACTCTTCCCCCTCCGTGTACCTCCGCGCCATACCTTCTTCTCAAGGTCGAAATACGAGCCGGTCTTCAAGGTCTTGTATGTAGTCCTAAGTAACGCTCACCCCGCGCACGGTCACAGGCTTTGTGTAGTTGCTTATGCACTGAATTGATGAATATTGAACTCAGCGTCTTCTTCACATAAAAAGATACGTTGAATGATTCTCTCTCCCTCCCTCCCTCTCTCTCTCTCTCTCTCTCTCTCTCCCTCCCTCCCTCCCTCTCTCTCTCTCTCTCTCTCTCTCTCTCTCTCTCTCTCTCCCCCCTTCCCTCCCTCCCTCCCTCCCTCTCTCTCTCTCTCTCTCTCTCTCCCTCTCTCTATCCTCTCCCCTCTCTCTCTCCCTCTCTATCTCCTCTCCCTCTCTCCCTCCTCCCTCTCTCTCTCTCCCCTCTCGCTCCCTCTCTCTCTCTCTCCTCTCTCTCTCTCTCACTCTCCTCTCCTCTCTCTCTCCGATCTCTCTCTCTCTCTCTCTCTCTCTCCTCTCTCTCTCTCTCCCTCTCTCTCTTTCTTTCTCCCCCCCCCTCTCTCTCTCTCCTCTCTCCGCTCTCTCTCTCTCTCCTCTTCTCTCATCTCTCTCTCTCTCTCTCTCTCTCGGTTTCTCTCTCTCTCCGTTTCTCTCTCTCTCTCTCTCTCTCGTTCTCTCTCTCTCTTTCTCTTTCTTCTCTCTTCTCTCTCTCCTCTCTCTTCTCTCCTCCTCTCTCTCTCTCTCTCTTCCCTCTCTCTCTCTCTCTCTCTCTCTTCTCCTCTCTTCTCTCTCTCTCTCTCTCTCTCTCTCTCTCTCTCTCTCTCTCTCTTTTCTCTCTCTCTCTCTGTTTTCTCTCTCTCTCTCTCTGGTTTCTCTCTCTCTCTCTGGGTTCTCTCTCTCTCTCTCTCGGTTTCTCTCTCTCTCTCTGGTTTTCTCTCTCTTCTCTCTTTCCCCCTTTTTTCCCTC
>NC_051396.1:32555790-32562859 GCF_015228065.2 Penaeus monodon | reverse complement strand
ACTCGCATCTGTGCAGACAATTGCCCCCGGCGAGATTTCACATTGTTCTCGGTGACTTCAATGCGGTATCCGGCTGTGACCGAGCGTGCGATACGATGTCTGTCGGCTCCCATGGCTCGGGAGCTGATCCCGCAGGAGAACAGCCTCCTTCTCCAGGACTTTGCTAGGTCCCAGAAAATGAGGATCTCGGCTCCTGGTACCAGCGCTCCAACCTGCTTCGCTGGACATGGTACAGCAATACGGGTACAGTGGCCAAGGAGATCGACCATATTCTTGTTAGGACGCGATGGAGGATCCTCCAGAACTGCAGGGTTTACCGGAGTGCCGAGTTCTGTGGCACCAACCATAGGCTGGTTGTGGCTACCCTGCGGGTCCACTTCAAAACTCCCCATCCCTCCAGTGGCCACCCTAAGGTGTTTCACCTGGACAGACTAAGGGAGGAGGAGTGTGCCCATGGGTTCACCATGGCAGTCTCTGACCGATTCACAGAACTCAACAACCTGACAGACCCAGTTGCTCTGTGGGAGCTCTTCAAGCGCGTAACACTCAAAGCAGCTCAGGAATCCATTGGAGTACACCCAAAGACAAGGCAAAATTCCTTCTCCCTGGAGATATTAGAGGCCACTGAAGTGTATCGCAAGGCTTGGCTGAAATGGGAATCAAGTCTTGCGTCTTCCATGGTGTGTAGGGCTCGGACACTGCTGAGAAGGGACAAAGAAGTGTTCATCAGGAATCTTGCTGAGGGGGTTGAAGGACATTTCTATGTAAATGACTTTCGCCCTACCTACCAAGCCTTGAGAAAACTGAACTCTAAGCCCTTCTCACAGATGATTGCAATCCGATCAGCGGATGGACGGATCATCTCAGATCATGTTGGGTTCGTGAATGTTGGGCTGAGTATTTTGAACAGTTGTACCATTAGACCCTCCAACAGTTAGCTTGGATGCAAGCGATGTCTCAGTGCCTGTACCGGACCCACCTATCAACCTCCTACCCTAACAGAGGTTAGGATGGCGATCTCCAAGCTGAAGAGTGGGAAAGCTGCAGGCATATGTGATATCCCTGCTGAACTGCTAAAGGCTGGGGGTGAACCTATGGCTCGGGGCCTACATACAGTCTGGCAGTCTGGTACCATTCCCCTTAACCTGCTAATGGGCGTGGTCATCCCTCTCTGGAAGGGGAAAGGGGACTGTTGGGATTGTAGCAACTACTGTGGCATTACACTGCTCAGCTACCAGGCAAGGTTCTCGCCCACATTCTTCTGAAAAAGGATCAGCCCAAACCCCTACTGAGGCATCAGAGACCGGACATTCCCCGGATTTACTCCTGGCAAGTCCCCATGGACATTTTACTGGCTTCGAGTAATTGTGGGGGCGCCGTCAGAGTTTTTGGGTTTTTGGTTGCTTGCACCCCACATCGACCCAAGAAGGGGTTTGAAATTTGGGCAAAAGGGGGTTGCTAAGGGGAGATCCTGAGACTCAGGGGAATTCCGCCCCAGATTATTTGGGCCCGATAGCGAGCCTTTAAACTGGGAGGGAAAATGGGGAAAAGTGGTTTTTGGGGGTATGTCAAACTTCTTCCCTGTTAATTTAGGGGGGAGGGAAAGGGTTGGGGTCCTTGGGACCCAAAACTTTTCAAAACTTGTATTGGGCTGGGTAATGGGGAGGAAATACTAGCCAAAATCCCGTGTTTAGCAACCTAGGCAAATATCCGGGGCTCAGACCTTACTTTCCCGCCAATTTTTTCCATCTTATCTGAGTCCTTGGAGTCACTTGTTGGGGGTTTTTTTTGATGCATTTTGCAAAGATGCAAAGCCCCAGGCCCGAGGGCCCCCTGGCCCTGCCAAAAATTCGGAAATTTTGGGGGGCCCGTTAGGGGGAAACCCCCTTTAGTCGATCCTGTTGCGGCGAGGTGGGTTTAAGTTTCCCCCAAAATTTTTCATACTTTGTAGCGTATTCCCTATCTTTTGGGTTGCCCAACCAAGAAGTCAAGACAGATTATTCTTGGGAACCCGGAGCCCTGAACTCGATCAAAAAGAGCATTTGAAAATGTCGGTTTTCCCATGCGAAGGCCAAACTGCATGTCTTCAAGGCCTTGATACTTTCCAATTTTTTCTCTTTTAGAAGTGAAACCCGGGGCGCTAAACCATGTCTTGGATTCTTGCCTTTAAAGCCTTTTTGTAACAATCCCTTCCGGGCCCCCTCATGGGGGGACAGTTGGCAGGGGCCACTTTTCCAAACCCCCCGGTTTACAAACCCTGGGACTGGGATGGGACCTTTTTTTACTTGCATAAAAATTTCCCCCGGGTCGCCAACCCCAGGCTATATGGCCACCCCCAGCTCCCTCCCCCCCCCCCCCCAGGGGGACGACCCTGCCCTCAGGTTATCTCTCTTTCAAGAAAAA
Organism: Penaeus monodon; assembly: GCF_015228065.2. NCBI lineage: Eukaryota > Metazoa > Arthropoda > Malacostraca > Decapoda > Penaeidae > Penaeus > Penaeus monodon. The sequence continues at coordinate 32,560,456 of NC_051396.1, read as the reverse complement.
CCCTGGTGGAGAAAATCTTGGGACAACCCCGGAGATCCCGGCTTTTGGGAACTCGCCCAAACCTTCCCCGGGTTAGAGGAAAGGACCCCTGGGCCTGCCTGGAGACTCCCCCTTTAGGGATCCTCCCCCGGGTGGAAACGATGGGGGGATTTCGGGCCCTGCCCCCCTTTGGCGTTAGCCCCCCCCCCCCTTTAAAGATGATTTATGATATACATACACACCCACAAACATATACATATATATTTTATATTATTATATATATTATTTAAAATATTTATATATAATTTAAAATATTATATATATAATTTTATTAATATATTAAAATAATATAAAATATATATTTTAAAATAAATATATATATTTTTTATATAATATATTTTATATATATATATATAGATATATTTTAAAATTTATATTATTAAAATTTTATAAAATATTTTAAAATAATAAAATAAAATATATCTATAATATATAATATATAACCTTTAATAATTATATTTATTATTTTATTATATATATATATTAAATATATTTTATAATTTTATATTTCTATTAATAATTTTATAATATATTTTATATGTTATATATAATTTCTAAAATGTTTAACATATATATATATAAAATTATTTTATAATTTATATATTAATTAGTATATTACCTACCTTTTTTCAACCCCCTATAGGAAACCCCCGGCCCCCGGAAAAAAAGGGGGGGAAAAAAGGGGAAAAGGGGGGGGGGGGGAAAAAAAAAAGGGGGGGGGGGGAAAAAAGGGGGGGGAAAGGGGGGGGAAAAAGGGGGGGGGGGGGGGAAAAACCCCCCCTTTTTAAAAAGGGAAAAAAAAAAAAAAAAAAAAAAAAAAAAAAAAAAAAAAAAAAAAAAAAAAAAAAAAAAAAAAAAAAAAAAAAAAAAAAAAAAAAAAAAAAATAAAAAAAATAATAAAAAAAAAAAAAATAATAAAAAAAAAATAAATAATATATATAAAAATTAAAAAAAAATTTTTTTTTAAATTTTTTAAAATATATAATAAAAAAAAAAATTTTAAAAAAAAAAATTTTTTTAAAAAAAAAAAAAAATAATAAAATTTTTTAGAATTATAAAAAAAATTTTTTTTTTTAAAAAAATTTTTTTTTTTTTAAATTTTTAAATTTTTTTTTAAAAAAATAAAAAAAAAAAAAAAAATATATATTTTAATTTTTTATATTTTTATTTTATTTTTATTTTTTAAAAATTTTTTTTTTAAAAAAAAATTTTATATTTTTTTTATTTTTTTTTTTAAAAAAAAATTTTAATTTTTAATATATATATATATATAAATATATAAAAAAAAAAAAAAAAAAAATTATATTTTTTTAAAAAATATATATAAAAAATTTATTTATATTTTTTTTTTAAATATAAAAATTTAAAAAAATTTTTAATAATAAAATTTTTTAAATATATTAAAAAAAAAAAAATTTTTTTTATAAAAATTTATATATATTAAATATATATTTTTTTTATTATATATAAATTATCTATTTTTTTTTTTATAAAAAAAAAAAAAAAAAAAAAAAAAAAAAAAAATTTTTTTTTTTTTTATATATTTTTAAAAATTTTTTAAAAAATTTTTTTTTTTTTTTTTTTTTAAAATTTTATAAAAAAAATTTTTTTTTTTTTTAAAAAAAATTTTAAATTTAAAATAAAAATTAATTAAAAAAAATTTATTTTTAAATTTTTTTTTTTAAAAATTTTTTTTTTAAAAATTAAAAATTTTAAAAAAAGTTTAAAAAAAAAAAAATTTTTTAAAAATTTTAAAATTTTTTTTTAAATTTTTTAATATTTAAAATTTTTTTTAAAAATTTAAATTTTTAAATTTTTTAAATTTAAAAAATTTTAAAAAAAAATTTTTTTTTTTTTAAAAAAATTTTTGGGGGGGGGGGGGGAAAAAAAAATTTTGGGGGGTTTTTTTTTTTTTTTTTTTTTTTTTTTTTTTTTTTTGGGTTTTTTTTTGGGGTTGTGTGTTTTTTTTTTTTTTAAAAAAAATTAAAAATATATTATAAAAAAAAAAATTTTTTAAAAATTTAATTTTTTTTTATATATATATATATATAAAAATTTATTTTTTTTTAAAAAAATATAATTTTTTTTTGGGGGGTTTTTTTAAATTTTTTTAAAAATATATTTTTAAAAATTTATTTAAAAAAAAAAAAATTTTTTTTTTTTTTAAAAAAAATTATAATATATATTCCCCAAATTTTTTTTTAAAAATTTTTTTTTTTTAAAAAATATATATATTATTTTAAAAATTTTTAATATTATATTTTTTTTAAAAAAAAAAAATTTTTTTTTTTTCCCCTTTTTTTTTTCCCTTATTGAAAAAATTTTTTCCCAAAAAAAAAAAAATTCCCCCCAAAAATTTAAAAAAATTTTTTCCCCCAAAATTAAATTTTCCTACAAATAAAAATAAATAAATAAAATTAGAACACCTAAAATGATAAAAAAGTTAAATTTTTGGGAAGAGCTTATGAAAAGTGATTTTTAAAGACAATTTGGTAACGATTATGAGGAAAAAGGGTGATAAAGTATTATAAACCCGTGCAGCGGTCTGAAAAAACCGTCCGGGAAATTTTTTAAATTTCATTTCTCCCCATATTTGGGATCTCTTCAATGCTTCCAAGTCTCCCTTAAATTTTTCTCTAAATTATTCCTTTAATTTTAATGTTTTCTAAATTTTAGCAAAATTTACTAACACTTGAGTCCCCAGGGGAGCCTGCTTATATCCCTTTAAAAATTTTTAAAAATTCAAATTTTTTTTTTTTTCCTTTTTTTAAAGGGGGTTTCCCTTAAATTTTTGGAAAACGTTGTATGAAATTCAGAGATGACTTTTGGGAAATGTATTAACTTATTTATACATGAAAAAACCTTTTTTATTTTAAAATTAAAAACCCTTTAAAATATTACATGATGAGATTAATTTTTATATCAGCACTTAAAACCCTCAATCACGTAAAACACGATATGTGCAATTATATTTTAATATATATATATTTGATTTTAAAAATCTAAATATTTTATATATATAATATATAATTAAAATATATATATATATAATATATAATTTTTATATATATAGATTTTAATTTTTATATTATATATATATTTATTTTATATATATATTTATATATATATATTAATATATATTATTATATTATATATTAAAAATTATTTTATATTATATATCTTCTATCTATATATATAAAATATATTTATATATTTTTATATATATTATATAAATATAAACTATATATATAATTTTATATTTTGGTGTTTTTTGTGTGTGTTGTGTGTGGGGGGTTGGGGTATATATTAATATATATATATACATATATATATATATTAAAATTTTATAATTATATACTTAAAGTTAATTATATATCCCCCAAAATTAAATTAAAATTTTATATTATTCTATTAAAATAGTATTATAATATATTGATATCATCAATTTCATATATGTGTAGAAATATTTAAAAGATTTATTATGATATTTATATATAAAAATGTATATAAAATTAATTTTATTATATCTTTTACTAATATATATATTTTAAAATTTTTATATATTATGTGTGTGTGTGTGTTTTGTGGTGTGTGTGTGTGTATATTTAGTTATTTTGTAAATATTGTATGTATATATATTAAATTTTTTAATATATATATATTAAATTTTTATTTAATTTAGATTTTTTCTCCCCATTATGGTTTTAATTACCTATTTATTTTATATAAAAATATATATAAATTTTAATTATATAGATTTAATATTAAAAAAAACAATAATTTTAAATTTCATATAAAATTTTTGTAATTGATTTCGATTATTTTATATTCTTCTATGTATAAAATATATAATTTTTTATATTATTATATAAAATTTATATATATTTCTGAAAAATTTTGTATCAAAAATTTTTTTTTTTTATATGTTTTTAAAATTTGATATTATCCCTAATATATAATAAATATATAAGGGTTTTTATAGTATAAAATATAGTTCTTATTAATATATATATATAAAAATATATTTTTAAGGGGGTAGTATTTATATATATTTAATATATATATTATATATAATATATAATATTTAATTTATTGTATCTTATATCTTAAAATATATTATTCTTAAAATTTTAATTTTATTTTATTTTATTATATATTTTTAAAAATTTTGTATATATATATTATAAAATTATATTTTTTTATGTTATATTATATTTATATATTATTTTTTTTTTTTATATACCTTTTATTTTATAATTTTTATATTTTAATATTTCCTTTTATATTAACATATATATATATTTTTTTTTTTATTATATCTCTCATAAAAACTTTTCCCCACCTTTTGGCCATGGGTTTTAATCCTTCCACCCCAAGGGTCCCCCGGGGGAGGCCCACCCCCCACGGCCCCCCCCCCCCCCCCCCCCCCCCCCCCCCCCCCCCCTCTAATTCCTTCCCCCGGGGCAGGGTTTTCCCGTTCGAAGGGGGGTTTTGGGCCCAAAATCCCATGGGTCTCCGGCCCGGTTTGGTTCCCAAAAAGAAATTTTTTTTTTTCCCCCCCCCCCCCCCCCCCCTTTTCCAAAAACCCAAAGGGGGTTTGGGTTTCCTTTGCAGAGGAAAAAAGGGT
>NC_051396.1:32533956-32555690 GCF_015228065.2 Penaeus monodon | reverse complement strand
GGCCGATCTGGACGATCACTCTGGGCCTTGACTACCTGACGCAGAGTAAGGCGTGTGTCGACCTTGGACGGAAGCTGGTGAGGGTGCACGGTGAAGATGTGCCCTTGCTTCCAGAGGTTGGCTGTGCAGAGGTAGTTACGGCTGAGCGACTGCACCTTGCCCCCAGGACAGAGTCTAGAATCCGGTGTCGACTGTCAAGAATGAAGCGTGGAGTAGAGGGCCTTGTGGCGCCCATTCAAAACCTGCAGCTGGCTGATGGCTTAGCGGTTGGGCGGAGCCTTGTTGGACCAGAGGAGGGGTTAGTTACAGTTTTGGTAGCTAACTTCTCCAATAAGGACCTGAAGGTGCCAGCTGGTGCAAAGCTGGGCACTTGTGAGGAAGTGGAGCGTCCAGAAGAGTCGTCGGGGAGCGAGGAGTTGATTGGTGTGGGGCCGTTGCCTGACTTCCTCGAGGACTTGGTGCACTGGCTGTGGCGTTACCATGGGCCAGGAAGCTACTCGTGGGGCCATGGTGAAAAAGAAGATGACGTTAGCCCCAGTAGCGGCGATGAGGACGTGGCAAACGCTGACCGAGATGAGGACGAGCATTTGGACGGTGAGGGCGATGCAGCAGACGTCAATGGTGACCATGAGCCAGGTCTTGGGACAGGAGATACCCCTCTGGGTGCCACTACCAATCTACCGCCGCCCACTCCTCCTCCAGAGCGACCCCAGCGAGAGTGAAGAAAGCCGCGCTGGATAAAAGATTTTTGTTTCTGACAACTGATTTACAATTACGGTTACTTTTGTTTGAAAGAATTTTGTTTGTTCCTGAGGACTAATTTTATTTAAATTTTCTGTAGTTTGTTTCAGGTTTAGGTATGTCAGAGCAGACGGGTCGTCTGCTTGATAGGGGGGGATAGTGCTACGCCAGTGGGTCTTTGTCTCTGTGCGAAACATGTGTTAACATGAAAAGGATGACCTGGGCATGTGTTAACATGAAGGTACCTGGGCAAACATGACGCAACTGGCTGTGAGTGGAGGAGAGGAGGAACAAGCCAAGAGAGAGACGGAGTTGGGTGCTGTTCCTGTGAAGACCTCGTGTGTGCCCTTGTGACCTGATAAACTTTGAGTTGCCCTGTTATAAGCTGTATCGTGCAGTGTGACATGCTGGTTTCCCCCTGTAATGTGCCTATAGAAAAGTGTACGGGTAAATAACTTGTGTAAATAAAGGAAAGACTGTCATTTTGTGTTTATTTCGTGCCCTGCCTCGCCACTTGGCGTTTCCCCTCGTGGTGTTCTGGGACGCTGTGGTGCTCGGTGCCTCTTGGAGCTGTTCAGTGTTCACGACCCTGTGGATAGCACGCCGTCTGCCTAGCCTGCCTTGTGTTGGTGGCAGAGAGACGAGGCGGCCGGTGTAACAATATATATATGTATATATATATAATATATATATATATATATATATATATATATATATATATATATATGTATGACACAAACACAGTAATGTGTATACAAAGATGAAAAGGAAAACATCCACAGTAAGAAATGAAAATAAATCGTGACGTTTTGGAGTCTTCATGAGTTCTTCTTCAGACGAATAATAAACCGAAATTGATATAAGGAGAGATAAGGATAAGTCCGATATGCGAAGCTTAGCCTTGCCCGGGCTATGCCATGAGGGGAGCCCGGCCTGTGTCGACTAATGCCGACTCGCTCATGTGTGTCAGCTGGTGCTGACTCGGCTGAACCTAGTCCTTACCCGCCGTGGTACCCAGCCACAGCAGTAACCTCCGGGCGACAATTGCAACTTCTCGCGCCTGGGCGGAGCGCGAACCGCCGACCCCTCGGATGAGAGGCCGACAGTTACCATTGTACTAACCCGGAGGCTATAAGGAAAGAATTTTGATAAGAATATATAGTGGTAGAGCGCCAGAACGAACAAGAGCTGAATCAGGTCTCAGGAGGAGGGTCAAGGTCGAAGAGTCTGGGGAAAACTTTGCTAACTACCGAGCGGTAATCTTGAGGGAGGGTACCAGATTTATTGGGCTTCAGGAAATTGAGAATAAGGTCATGAATACGGTAGTGCCTTCGTGGGGAATTGACACATGGGATTATATGAAGAAAGGATATGGTAAAGATCAGATCTGTAAGAACGGAAACCGCGAATATTCCGGTGTAGAGGAAGCATTATGAAAGCAAGTGATAAGGGTAAAAACGGGCGTTGGAGAAGTTGGAGAGGAAACAATCGTGGGAATGAGACAAGAAATCAGGGGGAGGAGGTGAGGTATCAGGAGGAATGTCAGGGAGGAGAGGATCCTAAGAAGGGCACTGTTGTGACAAAAGTGAGTCCCATATGCATCCAGGAGGGATAACGGGGAAGGAAGAGGGGAAGTACAAATGGAGCAGGAGTATGTTGGGAGGGAATGGGAGAAGAGGGTAGAGGGAACACGAGAAGGAGGAGGATAGATGTCACTCTGAGTGCAGAGCGAATGAGAGCAGAGAGATAGGAATGTGGGTGAGGGATAGGTGTGTTTTTTTGGGTCATAATCAGTGTTTTGAATGTTCACAAGACGTTAGAAACAAAGGTTTTCTTATAAGAGGAGAAGAATCAGACAGACGTTTGAGGAGCAGAGGAAAAGGTAGGTATAGGAGAGGATGTGAGAAGAAGGGATGGAACGTTTAGATTATCTGATGCAACGGGTAGAGAGATAAGAATGAGGGGATTGGATTTAGAATAAAAAAAAAAGAAAAAAGAAAAAAATACATATATATGTATGATATATATTATATATAATATATATTATATATATTATATTATATATATATATATATATATATATATATATATATATAGAATATTATATATATATATATATATTATATATATATATATATATATATATATATATATATATATACATACTATTGGGAAAGGGAGGGGGCAGAAGTGGAGGAAGTTGTAGGAGGAAGAGATACTGGGTGAACTGTAGACACAGGCACTAGAATAGGGAGAAAGAGAAAAACCTATTTGAATCTGGGAAATACCATCTCGGACTTAAACTTGTAGGAAGGACACCATAAAAAATATATTGGGACACCACAATTGGTACGTGATAGTGCAGTGCATTTTTGAACAAGCATGACCAGGCTTGGTATATAAATGGCAGCGGGCTGTGAAGTGAGTTTTCTTTTTTTTTTTGCAGGGTGGCCAAAACGCCAACATTTTTGGCACTGACGGGAGGGGGGATGATATGGTAAGACCTTTCCACCAATATAAACATCATGAGGAGGTCATTTCTACGAAACTAATTCTAGAAATATTGGTGGGGGAAACTTCCATCGGCCTCTCGGGGGAATAGTAGTACTGTACTGATACTACAACATAATCAAAAAAGCAGGCATGAAAGTTGTTTCCACCGTCTGACCAACCTTGTCATCGATAGGGCAATTTTCCGGAAGTGGAGACATTCCGGCACCAGTATTAAGGGAAGAAGGAAGCAGGAGCCAGTGAAGTAGACAAGGTAGACATGCTGAGTTTGGGATTTGGATGTTCTATGACAAGGCATGAGAACCCTGTGGAAAGAAACTGCCTACTTGTTTTTGGAGACTTGTTAAAGAGGAGAGTGTAAGTGCTGGAGGGGGATTGAAAAATTCGAACCATTTGGGCTGGACTAAAAAGAGTACTCCAAAGGTTTGTAGGGTGGAAGTAGCATGGTGTTAGTTGAGGGGTACTGCGTAAAGGGGGGAAGGTTTTGGGGAAAGGCAGACAATAAGGATGAAGAGTAGTAATAAGGGAAGAGGGGGTAGAAAATGGAGAAGACGGTGGAGAAAAAGATGGGGTGGAGGATGACGGGAGAGAGGAAGGACTGTGTTCTTAAGTTTGGTCAATGCTTACAAAGGGAAATAAATGTGCTAGAGATCAAAGATTATATAGCACTTTAGAAAGGTGTAGAATGAAAAGGATGATCCTTAAATGTGCTACACACCAAAAGTCGTACAGCAGTTTAGGATAGATACTGAAAGGAGTAAAGAAGGGCAAGGTTAGAAAGGGTGAGTAAAGGTTCATTAGATCAAAGTTGTCAAAGGAAAAAGTGTGGGATTCTAAGAGGATGTTCATGGGGTAAGGCTGGGATCAGCAAAGGAGAAAAGGTAGTTGGTTAAGTGAAATTTAAATGAGCAGTTTCAGGAGAAATGTCAGGAGGGAGGATCCAGGAGGGTATTAATGTGATAAAAGGGATAAAGTAAATAATAGTCTCATGTGTACCACGAGTGAGCGGAAGGGATAATAGGGAAGAGGGGGGGGTGATGGGAGGGATGGAAGGAAGGGGTCGGGAGAACATGAGGAGGAGGAGGAGGGATGTTGGCAGTTACTTTAAGTGTAGAGCAAATATGAGCAGGAGATTGAGGGTGGGTGAAGTGTAAGCATGACGTTGAGGGCAAAGGAGGAGATAGATGTAGGAGAGGGTGCGGTAGGAGAAGAGGGGGTGGAACGTTTAGATAGCGATATGGAGAGCGAGAAGGAAGAGGGGTAGGCACTGGGGGAATAGATATTGAGGTTTTGTGGATTTAGAATGGTAAATGAATTTGAATAGCAGAGGGGGGGGGGGCAGAAGTGGGAACGTGTGGAGTAGTTACTGGGGGAGATGTAGAAACATCCTGGGGAGAAGGGGAGGGGCAGGGCAAAGGGCAGCAGTGAAGTACGGAGTCAAAGAAAAACCTTGTCTGCATGCTTCTTGCCTGGCCTAGCAAAAAGTGAGGCCAAGCATGAATCTGAGGTTTGCTACCTCAGACTCAAATTTGTAGATGCACTATAAAGTATACTAGGGGAACCACCACAATTTTCCTTGTACATGACTGAGCGTGCAGTTGTATTATCATGCCCAACCTGGGCATGATCATTCATATTACTGACATTGAACGGGGAAGGAGTCGATATGGTCAGACAAGGAAGGACTCTCCACCCGGTATAAACTTTATGGAGGAGGTCTCTTTATGGAAGGTAATTTTGCAAGGTTGGTGCAGGCCTTTCGGCAGCCTCTGGGGGGAATAATGTAGCACTGTACTTATACTGCTCCATAGTCAATGAGGCAGGGAAACAGTGGGCAGGGCAGTAGGCTGGAGAGATAGAAAAATTCCAGTACATGTGTTAAGGAAGGAGTGGGCTGGGCAGGAATAGGTTTGCCAGTGACAGTCAGGGTAGATAAGGTACGAGCTTGGTAGAAAAGTGTGAACGATCAGAAAACTGCAGAAGGAAATTTTGCCTACTTGATTTTTTGAGACATTGCTGAAGAAAAGGGGTTATTGTCAAATAAGGGCTGTGGGAAGAATAAACAAAAAATCGATCCCTCTTAGCGGGGCTAAAAATAGTACTAAAACGATTTTTTTAAGGGGGAAAGTAGTTAAAAGGGCGAAAAGGGGACTGGTAGTTGCTTTGGAATAGACTGCGTGACATCAGGTTCAAGGAGGGGGAAGTAGTCGTGTTCAAAATTGCGATCAAAGGAGACCCAGGGTTGGGGTATTGGAGAAGATTAATGTCACTAGGGCTATTTAAATAGAGGGTGAAGCGTCAATGCCCCTAACAAAGGTACAAATCATTACTGGTCATGGTAAGCCGGGTGTATGTGGGGAAGAAAAACGGTTCACCCATCAGGGTCCCCATGGAGGGTAAGGGATATAAAAATAAACGGGAATACCGTACCTATGGTTTCCTGAGGCCGTTCAGGACTGACCCAAAGCCAGCCAAAGGAAGAAATTTTGGGTTTTTTGCAAGGATGCCCCTTAGGGTAAGGTAGGGATTAGAAAAATGAGAAAGGGTTTAAGGGTGATTAGAGTACAGATTCGGAAAAAAAAATCAAGAGGGAGATAATGTAGGGAAGGAGGTTGTTGTGACATATGTGTATCCAGACGGAATGGAAAGGATAATGGGAAGGAAGGGAGGGGGTGATACGGGGGGAAGGGGAAATGTACTGGGAGAGAGTAGGAGGAAGGACTATAGGGGAAATGGTTGTCGGCAGTTACTTTGAGTGTAGAGGCAACTTAAGCAAAGAATTGGAGGATAGATGATGTGTAGGCATGATATCTTGGGTCATGATTAGTTTTGAATGTTGGTTGAGGAGGTCTGAGAAACGAGGTTTCCTTTATAAGGAGGAGAACAGGGACAGACTGTTGAGAGACAAAGGAAGGGGTTTAGACACAGGAGATTTAAAAGTGGTGTTGGTTGGGGAGGTCTGAGAAACAAAGGTTTTTTTATGAGAGAGAAAAGAGGGACAGGCGTTTGAGGGGTAGAGGAGAGGTTTGATGTAGAAGAGCATGCGTAGAAAATGGAGTGAAATGTCTAGCTTGTCTTGTCGATGAGCTGAGCCAGAGGTAGGCATCGGGGAAGTAGAGTAGAGAGTCTGGAATGGTTGGGGGTTTAAAAAGCAAAAAAAATGTACTAGACATTTGGGGTCATGTAGCCCTATAGGAAGGTACAGTACAGGGGTGTGAAGCATAGTTGACTTAGTAGTTAGTTGCTATGCCCAACTACTAGATTAATATTGAGAAGGTTAAAGTGGGTAAAGAAATGAGTAAATGGGTTAAGAAAGGGGGATTACATTAAGTGAAGGATATATATGCATCTGAGGAAGGAGAACAGGTTGTAAAAGCAGAAAGTGTGAGATTCTATAAGGAGGGTCGATAGGTTGGGAGGTCAGTAAAGAGAGAATAGGTGGGGGAAAGCAAGGTACGGCGCATCAAGTGTGGACAGGAGAAAAGAATGTGTAAACTGAAAGGGGGACATTGCATAGGAAGATAGGGGTGGTCAGATGTGACAGTAGATAGGAGCGTGTTAGTCAGGGGGTGGCCAATACAACGTCTGTTCCAATAAAATGGAGCTGACTAGAGATTACAGTACGTAATTTATCAGTGCGGAGACTTGACCATAAAGCTGCATCGGTTTTTAAAAGAAGGTCTTAAAGTGGGGTAATAATCTGTGGCTGGAATGCATGAGACACGTGTTGGTGTGATGTGGAATAGCAGTGTAGTGTGCTAGAGTGTCTGTCTCTTCATTGCTAGTGATTCCAACATGGCTGGGCACCCCAGCAAAATCTAATAGTTTATGGCGTGGGGGATAGGTAGAACAACCAGTTCTGGATCTTACAGACTATGGGGTTGGTTGAGTATATTGACTTTATGAGTGTTAATGAGTTACAGGAGTCGGTAAGAATAGTGAAAGAGGAAGAAGGGAACGAGTATATATGTTGGAAAGCAAAAGAAGTGTGTACAGTACTGTGGAAAGGACAATGGATTCAGGAGGGAGAGGGTATTTGAAAGTGCGAGTTGGGAAGGTTGCTGCAAAGAAGTGGATTTAGAGCCATCCATGTAAACATGAACTGGAGGAACGAATGGAGACATGGTCAAGGAAATGGGTGAGAAGGACAGTGGGGGGGGGGGGGGGGATATCTGATTTTGGTGGGTCAGGGAAAACAGAGGAGCAAATATGGGGGCTTATACCATGGAGGGACAGAATGGACAGAAAATGGAAGAGGTCGGAGATGGGGAAAAGGAGAATGGGAGAGGAGGCGAATGGAGAAAGGAGTAGGTAAACGTGGAGAAGAAGCAAAGGTAGGGAGCAAGGATCGTGGGATACTTAGTTTAGTGAGGGAAAGTTGATGGAATCGAGCATAGCATCAGAGAGAGAGATGGCATGTCGGGTTCAGTGTACAGGCTCTAAATTGGAGGGGAGCAGAAGACCCCTAGGGCTAAGCAAAGACCACAGTGGTGGATTGTGTCAAGATGAGCAAGGAGGGAGGTTGAGACAGATGAGTAGATATGGTATCCCTAATCGAGAGTGGAGAGGATCAAGGTAAGATGAAGATGGAGGAGAGTTTTGCAATCTGAGCCCTAGGATATATATGGCTAGAGTTTGTAAGATTCGGAGGCAGCGGCAAGCTTTTGTGATGTAAAAGGTAGGTCTCACCAAGACAATTTAGAGTAAAAAATAATGCCAAGGAATTTGCCAGAGAAACGGTATTGGAGTGGAGTGCCATAAAAGAAGAGTGGAGGTTGGGGACCTACACTTATGCGAGAAAAAAGGATGGGAAAGATTTGGAGGTAAAAGCGGAAGCCATGGTTAGTGGCCCAGGAAGATATTGTTGATATTGCAAACTGAAGGAATTGGCGAAGAGTTGGTATGGATGTGCCAGAGGCGAAGATGGCTAAATCATCAACATATAGTGATGATCGAGCTCCTAGTGGTAAAACTGAGACATTTTAATTTAAACGGCAAAAAGGGAATAAAGTGGTGCTGAGCACACTGCCTTGGGGAAACCGCCTTCGACGAGGAAATGTTTGATGATATTGAAGAGGCAATTTTGACCAGGAAAGTGCGTTTGGAGGGGAAGATTTTAAAAAGACACCATGTTTCCATGGATGCCTAGGGAGGATGGGGGGGAAATCTTGAGGGAGGGTACCCGATTTATTTGGGTTTTCAAGAAGGGGGATAAAGCTTCTACCCAAATGAGAAGGGAAATTTCCTGACGTCCATATGTGGTTGAAAATAGTTAACAGGGGATAGAGAGGAAGATGGAAGTTGTCGGAGCATACGGTAGTAAATACCGAAAAGGCCCTCGTGAGTGTTGGGGCATGATTGTAAGCAGCATTGAGTTCAGGGGAAAAAAAGACATTATAGGACTTAGCAGAGGATAAGGTGAAGATGATGGTGGTGCATTCCATGATGGCCTTAAAAGAAGAGAAATGTAGGATGAGTAGGTGAGAACCACTACTCATTTAGTTCATTAGCGACTTGGAGAGGATCAAAGACGTGAGTATCTTGAATATGGAGGACGGGGGCTGGATTGGGGGGGGGGGGATTTTTGCCTGATAATTTATGGATCCGGTTTTGAATGGCAAAACGATCTGTGTGTGGGGGGCGTTCTGAATTAATTTTCAGTTGTGGAGAGGAAGCATTCTACGGGAGTTGGTAACAAAATCACCCCAAAGAGTGGGGGCGGCATTTTAAAATGACCAACAATGAGGAAAAGTGCAGAATTTGGGGAAAATTTAGATTTTCATAGGCCAACAAAGTAAATTTGAGCTGAGAAGGGGATAGACTGAAATAACTGTGATCCAAGGGCGAAAAAAGATGCGAATAATCGTGCACGGGACAGTGGCTTGGAAGGGAGGTGTGACATAAGGTGTTTTCTGATGGATAAGTATAGACGAGACACAAAGGGAGTGTGAAGAAGAGACAAAATGGTAGTTGGGGATTGGAATAGGAGGATGTGTAAGAAAAGTCTCTTGGAGACAAATAATGGATGGATTATAAGAAGAAAGGATATGTCAGGTCTATGAGAACGGAAACAACGAATATCCCAATGTAGGAGAGCTATACTTGATCTATGAGTCATAATGGTTATAGTGCGTGTTGGAGAATCTGAAGGGGAAGGAGCTAGGAGGTGAGAGGGGGAAAGTGGTCTTGTATCAGAGGGGGTATCAGGAGGTGGAGGATCTGGGGAAGGGCATAGTTGTGACATAAGGGATTCGCGTGTGCATCCAGGAGGGAGTGAAAGGGATAGAGGGGATGGAGGGAGGGTTAATGTAGGTGGAGTTGGAGCTAGGGGGGATGGGCTGTGTTGGGAGGGAGTAGGAGGAAGGGGTGTAGGGGGAATATGAATAGGAGGAGGATGGATATCGGCAGTCACTATGAGTGTGGAGGGGGTGGAAGTTGTGGGATTTGCAGGATGAGTGGTTTCGGTGTCAGTTTGGGACTCAAGTAGATAATTTTGAATATCTTTAAGAGTTTTTGTAAAGGAGTTAGTTGGGGGGTTTTGTGAGAGAAAGGTTTTCTCATGAGGGGGGGGGGAGAGGAGACTAGTGTCTGAGGAGTAGAGGCAAAGGTAGGTGGAGTTGAGTGTGTGGTAGGGGAAGAGGGGGTGGAATGTTTAGTCTGTCTGCTTTAGGTAGTGCGGGGGGGGGGGGGGGCTGCAGTAGAGATTGGAGTGTCTGGGTTTAGAATGGCAAAAAACTTTAACTGAGGAAGGTAGGAGGTAGAAGTGGGGAAGTAAGATGTAGGAGGGATAGGTATAGGGGAGGGTGTAGGAACGTCTTGGGAGGAAGGGAGAGGGGCAGAGCAAGCGACATTACTGGAGTAGTGAGTAAGAGAAAAACCTCGTCGACCGTACTTCTTGCCTGGCTTCGCATGAGAGACCAAGTCTGAATCTGAGAATTGCCACCCCAGACCCAAATTTGTAGGTGGGAAAGCCCCTATAAAATACGTTATGGGGGCCGCCACAGTTGACAAATATGCGTGACTTTGCAGAGCAGTTTGATACAGTATGACCAGGTTGGGCACATAGAGGGCATCTGGCTGTAGAACGGCAATGTTTGGCAGGATGTCCTAAACGCCAACAATTTTGGCACTGACGGGGAGGAGGTCGATGCGGTCGGACAGGGAGGGATTCTCCACCAATGTCAGCATTAAAGGAGAGGTCATGTCTACGAAAAGTAATTTTGGCAATGTTAGTGGGGTTCTTATGATGACCCCTGGGAGGAATGGAGTAGCACTATACTGATATAGCATCATGGTCCATGAGGCAGGTGAGTAAGTCTTCTGCACAATCTGACCAATTTATAGATAGGGTAGTTTGTTGGGGAGATAGAGACAGTTCCAGTGCAAGAGTTGAGAGTTTGGTGAGGTTCTGCAGGAATGGGGTTACCAGAGAGATCAGTTAGAGCTATAGCTTGTGTTCAGATGTTACTTAACGGGGACGGGAACGGTCGGGTCGGCTAAGACTTTGCCTACTTGTTTTTTGGAGGCATTGCTGGAAGAGAGGAGAGCTTTTGTCAGAAGTAGGAGCTGGGGAGGGATCCGAAAATCGGTCCCATTTGGCTTGGTTAATAAGTTTTAAGATATTTGTGAGATTGGTGGTAGTAGAAGGACGGGGGGGCGTGTAGAAGAGGGAGGTAGTATTATAGAGAGATGGACAATAGGACTATAAAGTAGTATTAAGCGAGGATGTGGTAGTTGATTAAGAAGATTGTACAGGTGATGCAGTTGAGCATGTTGGGAGAGTAGAAATGTCTCCTAGAGACTGAGTATTGATTTGTGTGAATAGCGTACTAATAGGTATTGAGGAGGGGGTAGTAGTTTTAGTGTTTGGAGAGTTTGAATTAGTGGGGCTATTTGATGAAGGGGCAAGCCTCATTGCCCTTAATAAGGGTATAACATCTTCATTACTGGCCATGGTAAGCCTGGAGTATGTTGCAGAGGGAAACAGACCTGAGGGTCCCCTTGAGGGGTAAAGGGCTAGACAACAAAAACAGGGGAATACCGTGCTCGTGGCTCCCCCAGGGCCGTTCAGGACTGGCACAAGTTTAAACCTTTCATCCTTTCAGCCCGGTTCTCACACTTACGAAGTAGAGAGTAGAAGAGGTTGGGGAAAGGGACGGAGACGAAAAAGCAGGAGGGGAAAAAAGACCATGCAAAATTAGTTGAGTCGAGGGCTGAGGCCTAAGGCAGGGGAGATCCCTAGCATTGGCTCCCGGTCCTCGCCTCCTAAGCCCCTCCCCCCAACGGCAACAACGGGCAAGAGATTGGGGGGATGGCGTAAAGTGTCTGGAATAGTGGTGGAGATTGACGTGTATGGATTTACAATGGGTAAAGAATCTGACTGGGAGAAGGAGGGGGTAGAAGTGGGATGAGGAAGAGGTACTGGGGGAGATGTAGAAAAATCTTGGAAGGGAGGGAGAGGTGCAGAGCAAAGGGCAGTATTGGTGTAAGGAGTAAGAGAAAAATCTGTTTTGTGTCTGACCTCACAAAGTAAGGGCAAGTTTGAATGAGAATTGCAACCTCATACTCAAACTTGTAGGTAGATCAGCCTCTACAAAATTCATTGTGGAAGCTACCACAGTTGCCCCATGTAAGTGATTGTGTAGAGCAGTTTGATCTGTCATGATCAGGCTAGCCATGGGGCTGTAAACAGCAGTGTTTGGCAGGGTGGCCTAGAAGCCAGCCAACAGGGGTAGGTTAATATGATCGGACAGGGTGGGACTCTCCATCAATATAAACAGTAGTCTTGACAATAATGTTGGAGGCCTTACATCGGCCTCTAGGGGAAATGATGTAGGACTGATGCTGCATTTTAGTCCATGAGGCAGGCAAGTAGGTCCTTTCCAAAATCAGACCAATCCATG
Source organism: Penaeus monodon (assembly GCF_015228065.2). NCBI lineage: Eukaryota > Metazoa > Arthropoda > Malacostraca > Decapoda > Penaeidae > Penaeus > Penaeus monodon. The sequence continues at coordinate 32,543,535 of NC_051396.1, read as the reverse complement.
TTGGGGAGATGATGACAAGTCCAGCACAAGTATTGTGGGAGGGATGAGGCTGGACAGGAATGGGTTTACCAGTGAAGCCAAAAGGGTTTGATAGTACTTTAAATTGAATTCGGATGTAACTGACAAGCGGGAACACAGGGGCGGCTGCAAAGGAAACTTTGCCTACTTGTGTGTGGAGGCATTGCTGGAAAGCCCATATGCTGGGCCAAAAAGAGTATTCAGGGTTTTTAGAGTTGGGGTTAGTAGAAGGTCGGGGACATGTGGAAGGAGTAGTGCTGAGAGAGATAGTACTTCGGAGAGGTTGACAATATGGCTGTAGAGTAGTTAAAAGAGAGGTGGTGGTATTAGATGTAGCAGTAGTATTCAGGGTCGTGGTCAGAGGAGAGCCTGGGGTCGGGGAATCAGTTAAATTTAAATGTGTGTGACTAACTGATGAATTTGGGCCTCAGTAAAGGTACAAAATCTTAATTACTGAAGTATGTTGGGGAGAGACACAATTCAACCCCTCAGGGTCCTCTGAGGGGTAAGGGCTATACAACTAAACGGGAATACCGTGACCATGGCTCCCTCAGGCTGTTCAGGACTGGCACAAAGTCAGACTGTCATCCTTTCAACACGGCTCTCACACCTTAGGAAGTGGATAGTAGGAGTTGAAGAAGAGAAAGAAATGGAGAGGGGGAGAAGACCATCTCAATTTTTTTGAAACGAGAGCCGAGGCCCTAGCATTGGGTTGCAGTTTCTTCCTCTTAAGCCCTCCACAGTAACAATGCCATGGGATTGGGGGGGGGGGGGGTTAATGGTTAATGGTTAAAAGCAAGAGAAATGTGCTAGACATCTAAGGTCATGTAGCACTATAGTTAATGTTTGGGAAGGGTGGTTGAGTTAGTGATTAGTTGTCTAAGCTGGGCAAAGGAATTGGTGAGTGAAAGGGTTAGGGTCGGGTGTGGTAAGGAGTTAGATTAGATGAAGGATATGTATACGTTTGAGGAAAGAGAATAGGTTTGTTGAAGCAGAAAATGTGGGATTCTGAAAGGATGTCTGATAGGTTGGGAGGTCGGTGAAGGGAGGATAGATGGGGGAAAGCAGAGGTACGAGTTGTTTCAAAACGTGGGCACGATAATAGGATGTGTGGGATTGAAAGGGGAACATTACATAAGGAACATAAGGGTGGATCAGATTGTGACTCAGATAGGAGTGTGTTAGACGGGTGTGGCCAAAGCGTAAGCGGGCGAGAGCAGTCTCCCAACGTCTGTTCCGGAAATGGAGCTGGGCCCGGAGGAGATTGATAGTTTTAAAGAATGTAATTTATTAGTGCGGAGGCTTGACCAAAAAAATTGCCATCGATTATACAAGAAGGTCTTAAAATGTGGGTAAAAATCCGTGGCTGGGATATGGGGAGAAGCGTGGTTGGTATGTGTGGACATAGAGCGTGGCGTGCTAGTGTATCTGCCTGTTCATTGCCGGGGGTTCCAACATGGCTGGGCACCCAGCAAAATTTGATTGTTTTTTTGGCGTGTGGACAGGGAGAACAACCAGTTCTGGATCTTACAAACAAGGGGGTTGGTGGTGTGTATTGACTTTATGAGAGTTAATGATTACGGGAGTCAGTAAAAATTGTAAAAGAGGAAGAGGAAAGTGAGTATATGTGTTTTAGAGCAAAAAAGGAGTGCATACAATTCTGTAGTAAGGACACTGGATTCAGGAGGAAGGGAGTATTTTGAAAGTACAAGTTGGGAAGATTTTCTGCAAAACCAGCACCGGAGGTGGTTTGGAGCCATCAGTATATACGTGAATACTAGAGGAATGAGTGGAGACATGGTCAAGGAAATGTGTGAGAAGGACAGTAGGAGGGATATTTGATTTTGGTGGGGCGGGGAAACAGAAGAGCAAATATGGGGGGGAGGTATGAGCCATGGAGGGACGGAATGGACAGAGAATGGGAGAGGTTGGAGATGGGGGAAAGGGGAATGTGAGAGGAGGGTATCCCATGCGTGTTGAGAAAGGAGTAGGTAATCGTGGAGATGAAACTAAGGTTTAAAAAGTAGGATTGTGGGTAGTTGTTTAGTGAGGGAAAATTGGTGGAATCGAAAATAGCATCGGAGAGAGAGAAGGGCACGACGTCGAGATAGAGATGGTATGCCTGATTCAGTGTACAGGCTCTCAACTGGGGAGGAGCGAAAGGCGCCTAGTGCTAAGCGAAGACCACAGTGATGGATTGTTTTCAAGATGGGCAAGGAGAGAAGTTTTAGGCAGAGGAGTAGATTGGCATCCATAAACAAGAGTGGAAGGATCAAAGTAACATGAGATGAAGGAGGAGTTTTGCGATCTGAGCCCCCTGATATATGGGAGAGAGTTTTTTAAGATTCGAAGACGGCGGAGAGCTTTTTCTTTAATGTTTTAGAATATGGTCTCGCCAGGACAGTTTGGAGTAAAAAAAGACACCTAGAATTTGCCAGAGGAACGGCATTGGAAATGGAGTGCCCTATAAGAAGAGTGGGGGTAGAGGACCTACACGTGAGCGAGAGAAAAGAAGGGAGAAAGATTTTGAGGTAGAAAAGCGGAAGCCATGGTTTGTGGCCCAGGAAGATACTGATGGAAATTGCAGATTTAAAAAATTGGTAGAGATTTGGTATGGATGTGCCAGAGGCATAGATGGTTAATCATCAACATATAGTGATGACCGGGTTCCTGGGGGTAAAACTGAGACAATATCATTAACAGCAAGAAGGAATAAAGTGGTTTCTGAGCACACTGCCTTGTGGGACACCTTCGATTTGGGGAAAGAAAGATGATGTGGGGAAGGCGATTTTGACCTGGAAAGTGCGTTGGGAGAGGAAGGACTTTATGAAGACACCCATGTTTCCACGTATGCCTAGAGAGGACAATTGTTGGAGGATATGGTACCGCCATGTCGTATCATATGCTTTTTCTAGATAAAAAAAAATAGCTAGTACAGATGGCGTGCAAATGCAGATGTAATATATGTCTCAAAATGAGCAAGGGGGTCAGCTGTGCTTCTGGCACGGCGAAAACCGAATTGGGAAGGAGAGAGAAGATTGTGAGATTCAAGATCCCACATTAGCGGAAGTTCACCATTCGCTCTAATAGTTTTGCACAAGCAGCTAGTTAGTGCGATGGGGCGATAGTCTTGAGGAAGGGTACCCGATTATTGGGTTTTAGGAAGGGAAGGATAGAGCTTCTCGCCAATTAGAAGGGAAATTTTCCCGATGTCCAAATGTGGTTGTAAATTTTAATAGGAAGGATAAGGAGGAAGATGGAGTTGCCGGAGCATACGGTAGTGAAAACCGTCAGGGCCTTCATGAGTGTTACGGCACGATTGTAGGGCAGCAATGATTTCAGAGGAAAAATGGGGCTATAGGGCTCATCGAGGATGGGGTGAAGGTAATGGGGGTCGTTCTCTGGTGGTCTTAATAGAAGAGAAGTGTGAAGATAGGTGAGAACCACTACTGACCTGGGTGAAATAATCACCCAGTTCATTAGCGACTTGGAGGGGATCAAAATGAGGGGATTTTTGAATATGGAGGACAGGGGCAGGATGGGGGGATGTTTGCCTGATAGTTTATGGATTCGGCGCCAACATTTGAGATAGATGTAGAGGATGTAATTGATGAAACAAATTTCGCCAGCTATTTGTTTTAAATATTCCGGGTTGTACGACGGAGATAGGCAGATGCTCTTTTAAAGGGGATTTAAAGGGGTGATAGTTGATTTTTGGGGTACCTCTCTTGTAGCGGTAACTGTTCCAGGCTGCACGTTTTAAGCGAAGTGCTTTAGTGCAATCAAATTCCACCATGGAACACATTTGGAGGTATATGGTCTTGAGGTTCGAGGGATAGCTGTTGTGCAGCTCTTAAGACTGTATTTGTGAAATACTGTATCATTTCTGAATGGAAGTGAGGGAGGATGGAGGGGTATGAATAGCAGAGAGTGAAGTGAAAGTATGCCAGTCAGCTCTATCAAAACACCAGCGTGGGAGTTAGGGAGTGGTACGTATGAAGTAGGGAAAGGAGAACGGAAAGTGGGCACTATAGGGAAAGTGGTCTAAGACTGACCAGTGGAAAACTAAATGAAAAGAAGGGAGCATAGAGAGAGGTCAATGCATGAAAAAAGATTGCGTGCGTTTTATCAAAGTGTGTGGGCGATCTGAATTTAGTATAGTAAGGTCAGCTGTGGAGAGGAAGCGCTCTAGAGATCGGCCTCGGGAGTTTGTGATAGAATCACCCCATAGAGTGTGGGGCAGTTAAAGTCACCAACTATGAGGAAAGGTGGTGAAGTTGGAAATTAGATTTTCAAAAGCAACAAAGTCAATGGGGTGGGATGGGGAGAAGTAGACTGATATCACTGTGATCCAACGATGAAGGAAGATACGGATAACTGTGCAAGGGACATTGGTTTGAAGGGAGGTGTGACATAAGGTGTTTTCTGTTGATAAAGTATGGTGAGAGACTAAAGGGGGAAAGTGGGGATGAACAAATGATAATTGGGGATTGGTATTGGAGGATGGGGTTTTGAAAAGGGCTCTTGAAGGCATACAATAGATGGACTATAAGAGGAAAGGATATGACGAAGGTCAGGTCTGTGGGAGCGGAAACCGCGAATATTCCAATGAAGGATAGTTATACTTTAATGATTTTGAGGGGGGAAGCAGCTAGAGGGTGGGAAAAGGACTGAGAGGTCTGAGATGGGAGAGGTGGGGAGTTGGTGTTCTACTAGGGGGGGGATTAGGAGATGGAGGGTCTGAGGAAGGGGATACTTGTGACATAAGGGATTCACGTGTGTATCCAGGAGGGAGTGGAAGGGATAGAGGGGATGGTGGGAGGGATAATGTGGGTGGGGTTGGGGTCGGGGGGGATGGGGTTGTGTTGGGAGGGGGTAGGAGGATTGGGTGTAGGGGGGATATCGTTAGGAGGAGGATGGATATCAGCAGTTTTCTTGGAGTGTGGAAGGAGCAGGAGTTGTAAGATTTGGAGGGTTGAGCGTCAGTTTTCATTATGTAATCTTGAATATTTTTTAATGGTTTCTTCTAAGGAGTTGGTTTGGGAGTTTTGGGGGATATAGGATTTTTTTGGGGGGGGAAGAGAGGACTGGTGTCTCAAGCAAAGGAGTAAAGGAAGGTGGAGGTGATTGTGTGGTAGGGGAAGAGGGGTGGAACATTTGTTCTGTCTGTTACGGGTAGTGCAGGAGGGAGAGGGGAAGGTGTTGGGGTTGTGGTGGTGTTGAAATATCTGTAGTAGAATTGGAGTGTCTGGATTTAGGATGGCAAAAAAGTTTGACTGGGGAAGGTAGGGGGTAGAAGAGGGGGGTTTAGATGTAGGGGGGGGGGGTTTTGGATAATTGGTTAAAAAAAAAAAAAAAAGCATATTACTGGAGTAGAGTAAGAGAGAAACCCCCGTCGACGTGCTTCTTGTCTGGCTTCACGTAGTGTGAGTCCAAGTTTGAATCTGAGAGTTCTACCTCAGACTCAAATTTTTTAGGTGGGACAGCCCCTATAAAATACATTATGGGGGCCGCCACAGGTGGCACATGTGCGTGATTGTGCAGGGCAGTTAGATAGGGTATGGCAGGTTGGGCACATAGTGGGCATCTGGCTGTGGAACGGCAATGTTTGGCTGGGTGTCCTTGACGCCAACAATTTTGGGACTGACGTGGAGGAGGTTGGTATGGACGAACAGGGAGGGATTCTCCTCCTATATAAGACGTTAAAGGGAAGGTCTGTCTACGGAAGTAATTTGGCTATGTTAGTGGTTTTTTTTCGATTACCTCTGGGGGGAATGGAGTAGCATTGTACTGACGTTGCCATCATAGTCTGTGAGACAGGCAAATAGATCTTCTCCACAATCTGACCAATCTTTGTCATAGATTGGGCAATTTGCTGGGGAGATTGAAACTGTTCCGGTGCAAGTATTGAGGGTTTTGGATGGGGTTCTGCAAGGATGGGGTTACCATATATGTGTTAGTTTTGTTAATGCTATAGCTTGGTTTTCGGAAAGTTACTGTACAAAACGGGGGCGGTCGGGTCGACTATAGAAAGAGACTTTACCTACTTGTTTTTGGGGACATTTTTGGAAGAGAAGGGTGTTGTCAGAGTAGGGAGCTGTGGAGGGATCACGAAAATCGGTCCCATTTGGCTGCGCTGAAGAGGGTATTCAATATTGTTGTAGTGATAGGGGTAGTCGAAGGGCGGGTGCGTGACGATGGAGTAGTGTTGAGGGAGGTAGTGTTATGGGGAGGTGGGCAATAAGGCTGTAAGGTATTAATAAGGGGGGATGGGGGGGTTGATTTGGAGGTTGTGGGGGTAGAGGTGATGAAGTTGAGCGTGATGGGAGAGTGGAAATGTTCTTAAGATTGGTTGTTGGCTACTGTATAGTAGCATGTGAGGGGGTAATTGTTGCAGTGTTCGGAGCCGTGGTCAAAGGAGAGCATGGGTCAGGGAAAGAATCGGTGGGTTTTACATCGTGGGGATATTTGATAAAGGGGCAAGCCTCATTGCCCATAATAGTGGAGATAAGTTTTTCATTACTGGCCATGGTAAGCCGGATTATGTTGGGGATAAAAAACAGTCACCCCAGGGTCCCTTTAGGGGTAGGCTAGATAAAAATAAGGGGAATTACCGTGCCCATGGCTCCCTCACAGCGTTCAGGACTGGCACAAAGTCAGCCTTCATCCTTCAGGCACGCTCTCACACCTTAGGAGGTGGATAGCAGAAGGGTTGGTGAAGCCGACAGAAACGAAAAGAGGGAAGGAAGTAAAAGCATGCAAAATTAGTTGAGTCGAGGGTCTGAGTCCCAAGGTTGGGGAGTTCCCCATCATTGGGGTCCCAGTCTCCGCCTCCTAAGCCCCCCCACGACAACAACGGGCAAGGGATTGGGGGGGTGGGGGGGGAATACCTTATCTTAATGCACTTATCTGGACACAATAATTTGCTATGGTCCAGAAAATCTGTGTTATACATTTGATAAGGCCTCTTTGTGTATCCATTTTCAGAAACTATCCAGGTAACCTTAAAAGATTCTTTTTACATATCCAAAAGTATCCTTGTCTTGAGTTTCATCTTAACCATTTGAATCTGTTTTAACCCACACAACTTTTTATTTAAAAAATATCAGGTTTTGCTTTACTATGAAGTAAACATTTCACAAATTGTTGATTTATCTAAGTAGTCCATTTCAAAATATAGGTTTGTTAGTACTGATACTGATGTATTAATTACTATTTTCTTCAGTTTTCAGCTTTGAGATAATACATTGATAGGTCTAATGCTACTGTTATTGTTGTAGAGGGATGTTCATGCAACTTCTTGTCATGATTAATGTGTCCTCTAATAATCTTGAGTTTTTGGTATATCAATCTATGGTTGCTATTAGCATCTCACTCCATATCTGCCTTTACCTTTCCCCATAATAAAATTTATTTGGTTTACTGTTCACTTATTTACATGTGCTAGTTATATCACGTTGTCTACTGTATGACAATGTTCAATATTCAGATTACAAAATGACAAGATTAAAAATTTTAAGGACATTTTAAAAATGTTAAACATGCAAGGAATTAAAGAAAATACTGGGTATAAATCAGGCTTATTCATACATCTTTAGACTTTGCCTCAAATACATCTTTTAATATCTTCACAAAAGATATCTTTAAAAAGCATCCAAACTGTGTGTTTAAGGCTTCATCTTATCATACAGAACAATGTAAATGCTATTTATCTTGTGAAAAAATGGACAGCAAGGAACATATCATTAAGTCTTTGCGATCGCGAATATATGAGGTGTTATTCCACAATCCTGAGATGCTGATTTCTTGAACACTCCTTAGTGCACCCCTCGGCATTTTAAAAACGTTTTCTGATACCTATTTAACAATTCCATAACTCAAATTTCTAAATGCTGTGTGTAATTTTCATGTACAAATTTTAATACTGGAAAATGTTTCAATGAACCCACAGCCTGATTCATATTATCAGTCAAAATTGGTATCATTTTGAAATGGATGCTACGGGTTCTGTCATAGGAGCTGGGAATCAACGGAGGTTAGGCTGGGAGGAATGAGCCTGGCACCAGTCTCTATTCCTACCATCTTATATACAGATATTGCTGACCTACCAATGATTTTATACACTTTTTAACTATTCCTATAAACGATTATATGTATGAAATTTGTAATGAAGTGGATTTATAATCAAATATGAAAAAGCTAGATTTAATTCTGATGTCTGCAATTATTTGGGAAAAAAATCAAAAGGATATAAAAACACTAATCAGAAGGTGAAATCAAAGTCATACATTACAACATAATCTTACATTATTTGTACATGAATCCGTGAAGTGTTGACAGAAAAAAACAGTGCTCAGAATCGCATGAAATATGCATAGCATAGGGTTTAAAACTTCACAAATTCATTACAAAAGTATTACAAGCTCTACATAACATGTATTTGTATTATCCTCATACTGACAAAATATATCTCAATAACAGAGCAAAACTAATAATTAACTATAATCCTATCTGCAGCATTTTCATCTTAGCACAGTCAACATACCCCATATATTCAGACCAAATATTTGGGTATTTGACAGAATAGACACCTTTATCAACAACATATGAAACATACATCTTTACAACTATAAACAAAATTACATTGTATGATGAACAATAAATGCAACTTCATATGTAACATAAAATACAAACCAAGGAGCTAAGTAGACACAAAAATAGTGTCAAATAAATTGCAAAATGGAGTCCATTGCCTTAAGAAACTGAAATTACATGTTATCCACAAAAATACTTAATATAAAGAGTAAAGAACTAGTGACAATCAAAACTTTTTCAGATCATTCTCCATACTTATATTGCATTAAACTTTAGCTGATTCCTCTTATAAACACAAAAAATAAATGTGTTACAGTACTAAATGGTAACTGTAAGTTCTAAGTATTAAAATATAAATGTAGTTTCTTCTATTTTCTGTAACATGAATCAAACCTAATTATTATGAGGTTCACTGGAGAAAAATACTGAATATTCTATAATTTGAAAATTGCTTTTATAGGTCTCTTGAAAGCTATAGAAATAACATTCAAAAAGATCATTATCTTTTAGAGTGTATAGAGTGCTTAATCCCTTCAAACAAGTGAAGGATTTCACTTCTAACATACATAATGATTGTTTTCTTTATTATTTAGCACCCCAAAGATTACTTCATACTGATCTCTTCATGCATGCGAATGAGACCAAGAGCTTGGTATTGAGAGATCACCACAAGCATGAAGTAAAGATGCACAAAAAGGCCGACTATGACCCCAATGACTGAAGAGACAACAACTCTGTGAGTGCCAAGGATGACCAAAGCTCCAATGGTCAAGGCAATGAAAATGATGATGTTGATAACTTCCTGAACAATGTAGGGCAGGAGGAGACCACGCCGCTTCTGAAAATGAAAATCAGTATTATTTACAAAATATAAACACATACAACTCTCTAGCTACTGTAAAGGTCTGGTAGAAGTCACTACAAAAAAGGTTGGTAATTGAAAGCAGGGGAAAATTCACCGATTAG
>NC_051396.1:32520975-32533856 GCF_015228065.2 Penaeus monodon | reverse complement strand
TTTTTGGGATAGGAAAATTTAATGGCAAAACCTTTATTGTTGTAGACTGATCATGAAACTCTTGTCAGTTGAGATATACATTGATAGGTCAATGCTACTGTTATTGTTTAGAGGATGTTCAGCATTCTTGGTCATGATTTGCCTCTAAACTGATTTTTGGTATATCAATCTATGGTTGCTATTAGCATCTCACTCCATATCTGCCTTTACCTTTCCCCATAATAAAATTTATTTGGTTTACTGTTCACTTATTTACATGTGCTCAGTTTATAATCACGTTTGTTCTACTGTATGACAATGTTCAATATTCAGATTACAAAATGACAAGTGATTTAAAAATTTTAAGACATTTTAAAAATGTTAAACATGCAAGGAAGTTAAAGAAAATAATGGGTATAAATTCAGCTTATTCATTACATTCTTTAGACTTTGCCTCAAATACATCTTTTAATATCTTGTCAAAAAGATATCTTTAAAAATCATCCAACTGTGTGTTTTAAGGCTTCATCTTTATCATACAGAACAAAATGTAAATGCATTTATTGTGAAAAAATGGACAGCAAATGAACATTATTCATTAAGGTCTTTGCTATGGAATATATGAGGTGTTATTCCCACAATCCTGAGATGCTGATTTCTTTAACACTTGCCTTAGTGCACCCCTCGGCATAAAACGTTTTCTGATACCTATTTAACAATTCCATAACTCAAATTTCTAAATGCTGTGTGTAATTTTCATGTACAAATTTTAATACTGGAAAATGTTTCAATGAACCCACAGCCTGATTCATATTATCAGTCAAAATTGGTCTCATTTTGAAATGGATGTCTCCGGGTCTGTCCATAGGGAGCTTGGACTCAACTGAGTTAGCTGGGAGGGAATGATGCCTGGCACAGTCTCTATTCCTTACATCTTATATACAGATATTGCTGGACCCTACCAATGATTTTATACACTTTTTAACTATTCCTATAACAGATATTATGTGAAATTTGTAATGAAGTGGATTTTATAATCAAATATGAAAAGCTAGATTTAATTCATGTATAGTCTCAATTATTTTGGGAAAAAAATCAAAGGTATAAAAACACTAATCAGAAGGTGAAATCAAAGTCATTCCATTACACCATAATCTTTAATTATTTAGTACATGAATCCGTGAAGTGTGAAAGAAAAAAAAGTGCTCAGAATCGCATGAAATATGCATAGCATAGGGTTTAAAACTTCACAAATTCATTACAAAAGTATTACAAGCTCTACATAACATGTATTTGTATTATCCTCATACTGACAAAATATATCTCAATAACAGAGAAAAACTAATAATTAACTATAATCCTATCTGCAGCATTTTCATCTTAGCACATTCAACATACCCTATATATTCAGACCAAATATTTGGGTATTTGACAGAATAGACACCTTTATCAACAACATATGAAACATACATCTTTACAACTATAAACAAAATTACATTGTATGATGAACAATAAATGCAACTTCATATGTAACATAAAATACAAACCAAGGAGCTAAGTAGACACAAAAATAGTGTCAAATAAATTGCAAAATGGAGTCCATTGCCTTAAGAAACTGAAATTAATGTTATCCACAAAAAACTTAATATAAAGAGTAAAGAAACTAGTGACAATCAAAACTTTTTCAGGATCATTTCTCCATACTTATATTGCATTAAACTTTAGCTGATTCCTCTTATAAACACAAAAAATAAATGTGTTACAGTACTAAATGGTAACTGTAAGTTCTAAGTATTAAAATATAAATGTAGTTTCTTCTATTTTCTGTAACATGAATCAAACCTAATTATTATGAGGTTCACTGGAGAAAAATACTGAATATTCTATAATTTGAAAATTGCTTTTATAGGTCTCTTGAAAGCTATAGAAATAACATTCAAAAAGATCATTATCTTTTAGAGTGTATAGAGTGCTTAATCCCTTCAAACAAGTGAAGGATTTCACTTCTAACATACATAATGATTTTTTTCTTTTTTATTTAGCACCCCAAGATTACTTTATACGATCTCTTCATGCATGCGAATGAGACCAAGAGCTTGGTATTGAGAGATCACCACAAGCATGAAGTAAAGATGCACAAAAGGGCCCACTATGACCCAATGACTGAAGAGACAACACTCTGTGAGGCCAAGGATGACCAAAGCTCCAATGGTCAAGGCAATGAAAATGATGATGTTGATAACTTCCTGAACAATGTAGGGCAGGAGGAGACCACGCCGCTTCTGAAAATGAAAATCAGTATTATTTACAAAATATAAACACATACAACTCTCTAGGCTACGTGTAAGGGTCTGGTAGAAAGATCACTACAAAAAAAAGGTTTGGTAATTTGAAAAGCAAGGCGAAAATATCACCCGATTAGTAGCTGTGTGGCCTCTTTCAATTATATTATCATCTAAACATAATAAATGGTTTCTCAAACATGGCTTTATAAAGGACCAATGTACATCACAAATCTCTACATCTGAACTCATACTGTACTACATAATTTAATAATTATTACGAATTACATGAAATTAAAGATTTGAGGACATCAATATACCGTTTTCTCTGGTAGAGTAAATAAATGCCTCACTTGGTGGACGTAATGTAGCATGTGCAATGAAAACAATACAGAAGAAAATAGCACCACAATTATTTTTTTCCCTGTGATTAACGTGCATAACTGAGTATTTGCCAAGCATTTACTTTTGTTCTGGACAAAAAAATCTTTACAAAGAATATCAGTTTGAAGCGTCAAATTAAATCTGTCCATGAACTTTCCTTAGTTGCTTTTTGTTTGGCAATGACAACCTGAGTTTATTATTAGGTAATAAAGTTCAAATATATAAAAATGAACACAGGGATCTTAATCACATATGGAAATAAAATATGAACATGTCAAATAAAATAAAAAACACAACACCAAACAACAAAAGCAAAAGGCCAAATTCACCCGAAAAAATGTTCAACCAAACATCCCCAGGATAACAATTTTCTAAACATAAAACGAATTTGTTTTTAAAAAAAAAATTAAAAATTTTAAAAAAAAAAAAAAACAAAAAAAAAAAAAAAAAAAAAAAAAAAAAAAAAAAAAAAAAAAAAAAAAAAAAAAAAAAAAAAAAAAAAAAAAAAAAAAAAAAAAAAAAAAAAAAAAAAAAAAAAAAAAAAAAAAAAAAAAAAAAAAAAAAAAAAAAAAAAAAAATTTTTTTTTTTTTTTTTTTTTTTTTTTTTTTTTTTTTTTTTTTTTTTTTTTTTTTTTTTTTTTTTTTTTTTTTTTTTTTTTTTTTTTTTTTTTTTTTTAAAAAAAAAAAAAAAAAAAAAAAAAGGGGAAAAAAAGTTTTTAAAAATTTTTTTAAAAAAAAAAAGGTTTTTGGTAAAAAAATTTTAAAAAGGGGGGAAAATAAGGGTATTTATTTATATTTTAAAAAAATATTTAAAAACATTTAAAAGGGAAATTTAAAATAAATTTTAATTTTTGTTAATTTAAAATATATTAATTAATTTAAAATTAAAATGAAAAATTTTTAAAAAAAAATTTTTTGGGAAATTATTTTGAAGAAAAAAGAAAAAATAAAAAATTAAAATTTTTTGGAAAAAGGGAATGATAATTTTAAAAAAAAAAAAAATTTAAAGAATAAATTTATTTAAATTTAAATTTTTAAAATTTTTATTTTTTTTAAAAAAATTATTTTTGTAATTAAAAAATTTATATAAAAATAAATTTTAAAAATATTACATTAAAAATTTTAATTAAAAACAAAACCAAAAAACACAAATTTTATTAACCCCAAAAAATAAAATTTAACTTAAAATTTTAAACAAAATACATTATAAACAAAAAAATTTCATTACAATTATAAATAAAAAAATTTTTAATTTACAATAAATTAATTATAATTTTTTATACATTATTTATACATATATTTTAAAAAATATAATATAATATAATTTGTTATAATTTAATATTAAATTAACAATAAAAAATTAAAAAAAAGTAAAATTAATTTATATTTAAAAATTATTTAAATTTAATTAATTTTAAACAATATATTTAAACAAATAATAAAAAAAAAATTTCATTATGATAATTATTAAAATATTAATAATATATATTATAATATATTATATATATTTTTATTAGGTATATTAAATAAATTAATAATAAAATAAATTTTATAAATTAAAAATTATAAAAGTAATATAAATATAAATAAAATTTAATATAATTATTATAAAATATATATAAATATATATTTTTAAATATACATTATATATAATATATATATATATATATATATTTTTATATTTTAAATATGTTTTTAATTATATATATAATATATAATTTATTTTTATATTATATTATTATAAGGTTATTATATGTATATTTTAATGTATATGATATATTATGTATATTATAATAAAAAAAATTAAATATATAGTTATTATATATATATAGTATATTACATATTATATATATATATGAATGTTTAAAATATATATATATATTATATTGAAATTTATATATATTATATGTTATATATTTAATAATAGTATATTATATAATTAAATTTATTATTAAATATTATTGGTAAAAATTTTAATTAATGATATATTAAAATCCTATAAAATATTGTATTAGTTAAAAATATATATATAATTAAAATATATTATAGGATAATTAATGATAAAATTATATATATAAAATTATATTATATATAATATAATATATAATATGATATATTTTATATAATATATCTATATATTTTAATATATATATATATAAAAAGTATATAATGATATATATATGTATAAAATTTTAAGTATTTTATTTAAAATATATTTATATATTATTAAAATATATAGATATATAAGGAATAAATAAAATTAAAATATAAAAGGAAAATATATAATATTATTTATATAAAATATTAGATATATATAATAATGTATATTTTAATAATTTTAAATTATATATGTATATATATATATTTTATAAAATTTTATAAAAAAATATAATATATTAATATAATATGTAATTTTAATTATATGTAATATTATTTATTTTATATATTTATAATAAGTATATTAATATTAATTTATAATTATTATATTTTTAATATATATAAAAATTTATATATAATAATTTATATATATATATATATATTATATATATATATATATATTATTAATATATTATATTATAAAAAATTATATTATATTATATATATTTTTATAAAATATTTTTAAATATTATATTTAATATATATATGATATATATTTTAATTATATATTTTATATATATTATAAATTTATATATAATTATTAATTTTAATATATATATTTTTAATTTTAAATTTTAAAATATATATATATGTATATTATAGGGATATATATATATTGATATATTATATATAAAAATTAGATAAGTAAATGTGATTATGATATATTGAGATATATTATAAGTATAAAAGATGATAATTAAGTAATTTAAAAAATAAATTATTAATTATTTTATATGATAATATAGAAAAATAGAATAAAAGGAATTAAATTAGATAGGAAAGATAAAAATATATATAGAGAAAATAAAATAAGATATGATAGAAGAATAGCTATATAATAATAGATAATAATAATAATAAAAATATATAGAAATTATTTTAATATATAATTACATATAAAAGTATATATAAATATATAATAAAATATAAAATATAAATAGAAAATATAGATAAGGTATAATTATATAGATAGTATAAAATATAGTATATATAATATATAATATAATTTTAGTAAGATAAGATAAAAGAATAGAAAAATTTATATATAAAAATAGATATTTTAATATAATATTAGGAAGATAAAAATAAAAATAATAGATTAAATATAAAATAAAATTAGATAATAATATGATATAAAAAAATATAGATAAAATAAAAGTATAAAATATGTAAAAATAAGATAGGGGAATATAAAATATAATAGAATATAGTAGAAAATAATATATGAATAGATATAAAAATATATAAAATTATGGGATAATATAGATATATTATAAGATAAGATAATATATAATAATATAATAATTAAAAAATAGATTATATAGAAATATAAAAAAATATAAAAATATAATTTAAATAAATTTATATAGGTATATATAAAAAATATAAAAAAATATATAATATAATAATATATTATATATAAATTAGAATATAAGTATTAAAAATATATATATTTTTAAAAATATATAATAATAGATATTATATATAAGATAGTATAAGATATAATAATTTTATATAAAATTATTTATTATTTTAATTAATTATAATAAAAATATAGAATAATAAGAAATGTATAAAGTTAATAAATAATATAGATGAGATAGTAAATTTATATAAATATATGATATATAATTATATAAAAATATAGATATAATTAAAATATATATATATAATATAGATATTAAATTTTTAATATATATAAAATTTAGTAATAAAAAATATAAAAAATAAATAATAAAAGTAATTAAATTTTTATATATATGTAATATTATAAGATTTATACAAAAAATATAATAGAATATATAGTAAAATTATAATAAAATATAGAAATGATAATTATATATAAAGAAGATATAAGATATAAGAATAGATATAATAAGATATATTATTTTAAGTATATAGAATATAAATATAATATATATATAAAAATTATAATAAATAATACAGAGATGATATATATAAGATAAAGATTAAAATAAGAAATAGTATATATATTATATATCAGAAGATAAATAATTTATATATATATATAGAATAAAAATCGATATATATAAGTTATGGGGGATATATTAAATATATAAATATAAATATATAATATAAAATGGTATATAAATAAAGATAAAGAGAAAAAATAGATAGAAGAGAATAATAATTATAGACATATTTATATATAAGATATATTAATTAGATAGAGAGAATATATATATATATATATAAGATAGAATAGAATAAAGAATATAAGAAGATAGAAATAAATAGAAGAATAATAGAAAATATATATAGAAGAATTATATATAAATAGCTAGAAAAGATAATAGAAGTATATAAATAAATATATATAAAATAGAGATCATAAGGAAATATATTATAATAAAAGACATAAATATAAGATAACTTTAAATTTATATAAAAGATAATTTAAAAATTTATAAAATCAAGAAACGATATATAAGAGAAAATATATATATAGATGAAATATATAAAATAATTTTTTTAGAAGATAATAGAATATATATATAAAAATATATCAAAGAAAAAAAATTCTAGATAAGATAATATAGAATATATATATTTTATAGAAAATAATACATATATATATACATAATAAATATATAATATATAATGAGATAAAAAAAATATAAATATACATATACAGAAAGATATATTTAATATATAGATAAAATATAATAATAATATACAAAAATATAATATATAAATAATATATTTTAAGATAATATATAAAATAATATATAAATAATATATAATATACATATTAATAAAAAATAAAGAAATAAATATAATAAAAGAAAATATATAAACCCTATGAAAAATTTGATATAAAAAAAAATAATTTAAAATCAAATATAATTATATATATAAAATATAAATAAACATAAAATATATATAAAAAGAAGAAAGAAATAAAAAAAAAAATAAATAATATATAAATATAGATATAAAAGAGAATTAATTCTAAAAAAAAAAATACTATAGAAATAAGAACAAAATTTAAATATAAAATAATATATGAATATAAATATACAATAAAAAAAAGAGATAAAAAAAGTTTTAAATAAAGAAATTAAAATAATATTAAAATTAAAACAATTAAGTAAATAATATATAGATATAAATAGAAAAAGATATATATAAATAATAATAATAAAAATATATAAATATAATAAAAAATAAATTTTAAAATAATAATACATATATATAAATAATATATAAAGAAAAAAAAGTTAAATAAAGAAAAAAAATATATTTTTAATAATAGATTAACATATATCAAAAGATAATATATACTTTTAAAATTCTATAATAAATAAAATAAATAATTAGAATATTACATTATAATATATTAATTAATTTATAAAAGATATAAAAATTCTAATAAATAATTTTTATATAGACCATATATATATAATATATATGAGGATAATAAGAATATAACAATATAAATATATAAAAGTATATATAGATATAAAAAATATATAAAATTATATATATAAATATTATATATATAAATACATATAAAAATTTATATAATATATATAATAAGTAGAGATAGCAATATATACATTATAATATATAACATATTAATATATATAATTTAATAATAATATATATATAATACCTATAATATATATATATATAATTATATATATATAAAATTATATATATACATATATAATATATATAATTATATAATACTATATATAAAGTATTATATAATATATATATATAATATATATATATAATAATATATATCTAATATATATATAAAACATTATATATACATATATATTTTATATATTATATGTATATATATATTAATATGTATAATTAAATTAATGTATATTAAAAATTATATGTATATATATATGTATATATAATGTAATAATATTGTATAATATATTTATAATATATATATAAAATTATATTTATATATAATATATATACATATCATTACATTTTACATATATATATATTACAAAATTATATTAATTAAACTATACATATATTATATATATATATATATTATATTATATATATACTATACATATTTTATAGATTACATATACATATACATATACATATATATATATATATATTATATATATTATATATATATATATTTTATATATATTATTATATGTATATAGTATTATATATTGTATATATATGTTTTATATATGTAATTTTATGTTATATATGTATATATATTTATATATGTATATTTTGTAATAAGTATATATATTACATATTTATAATGTATAAAATGTATTATTGTATATATATGTATATATATGTATATATATATATATATTTTAATTATATTTTAATTTTTATTTTATATTATATATTATATTAATTTTGTTAGACATACAATATACACTTCCCATTATATGATATGATATGTGTGTATGTTATATATGTGTATGAATATAATTGTGTGTATATGTATATGTATAGACATACATATACATATATATGTCTAAATGTGTGTATGCGTTTGTGTGTGTGTGCATGCCTGCATGCCTGTGTGTCTATCTGTGTGCGCACATTTTATAAGTATGCAGGGAATTCAAGTAATCTAAATCCTATATCCCTTATAGCTGTAATATTTTTTGTGAAAATGGCATTATTTTGGCTAGGGTATCAAGCAGTCACAGTGATGATAAATAAATAAACACAGTTATTGCAAAATCCACAGAAGTATAGAATTTACCTTTTAACCAACTAATTCTGTATGTTTTCAGTAAAACTGGCGCTGTATATCCTGCTGGGGGTGTCTTTTCGGTTTTCATTCCTATCCCGCTTTTTATGGTGTTAGGAGGGAAGTTAAAATTGTTTTACGTATTTTGGTGGAAAGCATGCTGGATTGCCCTTTGGTTTTGTGTTTGGTTTTATTTTATTTTTCGTTTAATTTTATTTATAGTGATTAAGATCCCCGGTTCATTTTATATATTGAAATTTTTACCTAATAATAAAAATCAGGTGTATTGCCAAAAAAAAGCAATAAGAAAGTTCATGGGCAGATTTAATTTGAGCTTCAAACTGATATTTTGTAAAAAATTTTTTTTCCCCAAAAAAATAAAGTTGGCAAATATCGTATGCAGTTAATCACAAAAAAAAATAATTGTGGTGCTATTTCTTTGTATTGTTTTCATTGACATGACATTAGTCACCAAGGAGGCATTTATTTCTCTACCAGAGGAAAAAGGTATATTTAGTTTAAATTTAATTTCAGTAATTCGTAATAAATTTTTAAATTATTAGTACGTATGGTTCAGATGTGAGATTTTTATGACATGGTCCTTTTTTAAAGCCATGTTTGAGAAACCCTTTTTTTTTTTAGAGATAATAAAATTTAAAGAGGGCCCCACAGCTACAATGGGTGAATTTCGCCTTGCTTTTTCAAATTACCAAAAATTTTTTTTTTAGTGACTTTTACCCGACCCTTTCACGTAGCCCAGAGAGTGTAGTGTTTATTTTGTAAATAATAGATTTTTTATTTTCAGAAGCGGCGTGGGTTCTCCTCCTACATTTTTCAGGGAAATTACAAAACCATTTCCCTTTTGCCTTGACCATGGAGCTTTGGTCATCCGGCACTCACGAGTTTTTGTCTTTCAGTCATTGGGGTCATGTCGCCTTTTTGTGCATCTTTACTTCATGTTGTGGTGATCTCTCAATACCAAGCTCTTGGTCCATTCGCATGCATGAAGAGATCAGTTGAAGTAATCTTTGGGGTGCTAATAATAAAGAAAACAATCATTATGTATGTTAGAAGTAAAATCCTTCACTTGTTTGAAGGGTTTAAGCACTCTATACACTCTAAAAGATAATGTTTTTTTTTGAATGTTATTTCTATAGCTTTCAAGAGACCTATAAAAGCAATTTTCAAATTATAGAATATTCATATTTTTTTCTCCAGTGAACCTCATAATAATTAGGTTTGATTCATGTTACAGAAAATAGAAGAAAATAATTTATATTTTATACTTAGAACTTTACAGTTACCATTAGTACTGTAAACACATTATTTTGTGGGTTTAAAAAGAGGAATAGCTAAAGTTTAATCAATATAAGTATGGAGAATGTCTGAAAAAGTTTTGATTGTCACTAGTTGCTTTACCTTTATATTTAAATTTTTTGTGGAAACATGAAATTTTAGTTTTTTAAGGCAATGGGCCCATTTGAAAATTTTTTGACACTATTTTTTTGTTACTTAGCCCTTTTGGTTGTATTTAGTTACATATGAAATTTTTATTTTTGTTACAACAAGTAATTTTGTTTATAGTTTTAAAGAGATGTTTCATTGTTGTTGAAAAAGGTGTTATTCTGCAAATACCCAAATATTTGGTCTGTTTAGGGTTTTTGACTGGCTAAGATGAAAATGGCAGATAGGTTTAAGTTAATTATTTTTTTTGCTCTGTTTTGAGATATATTTTGTCAGTATGAGGAAATACAAATACATGTTATGTAGAGCTTGTAATATTTTGAATGAATTTGTGAAGTTTTAAACCCTAGCTATGCATATTTCATGCGATTCTGAGCATTTTTTTTCTTTCACATTTCACGGTTATGTATAAATAATTAAAGATTATGGAAATGGAATGACTTTGTTTTCCCCTTCTGATTAGTGTTTTTAAAACCTTTGTTTTTTTTTTCCCAAAAAAATTGAATATACATAATTTTAAATCTATTTTCTATTTGATTAAAAAATCCACTTCTTACAAATTTACAAAATATCGTTTGGAATAGTTAAAAATGATAAAATCTTTGGTAGGGTCCAAAACTGTTTTAAAGATTAAAGGGAATAGGACTGTCCCAGGCATCATTCCCCCCAGCAAACTCAGTTGAGTCCAAGCCCCTAGGACAGACCGGAGCACCCTTTTTCAAATGAGCCCAATTTTTGACTGATAATAAAATCAGGCGGGGGTTTTAAAACATTTTCCAGTTTTAAAAATTTGTACTAAAAATTACACAAGCATTTAAAAATTTTGATTATGGAATGTTAAATAGGACAGAAAACTTTTTATGCCGGGGGGTGATAAGGAAAGGGTTTTTTAAAGAAATCAGCATCTAGATTGTGGGAATACACCTCAATATTCCAAGAAAGACCCTTTAAGAAAAATGTTATTTTCTGTCCATTTTTTTACAAAAAAGCATTTACATTTTTTTTCTTATGATAAAGATGAAGCCCTTAAAAAACACGTGGAGATTTTTAAAAAATACTTTTGACAAATTAAAAGATGTATTTTTATGGGAAAGTCTAAAAATGTAATATAATATTTATCCCAAATTTTCTTTCTTCCTTCATTTTAACATTTTTAAAAAGTTTTAAATTTTTTAAACCTTGATTTTAACGATATGAAAAAAAAGTCTACAAAACAAATGTTATAAACTGACACATTAAAAAATGAACAGTAAACCAAAAATTTTATTTAAATAAAGGGGAATTATAAGGAAAGAAAACCCAAAAAAAAAAATAAATTTTTTAAGGGGGAAAAAAAGCAAAATTGTGAAAAACCCTAAAACAAAACGAGATTAACCTTTTAAGATTTTTAAAACTAAATAAGACAAAATAGAAATTAAAAATGAGTATAGACCCACAAATATTTTTGAAAGGGGCATTGATAAAAACAACAATTTTAAATGTTTATTCTAGTAAACAAAAAATTTTTTTTTAAAAAAAATTTTTTGGGTTAAAACAGATTTAAATGGTTAAAATGAAAAAAAAGACAAGGATTTTTTTGGATAGTAAAAAGAATCTTTTAGGGTTTTCCCGGAAGTTTTTGAAATGGATACACAAAGAGGCCTTATCAAATGTATAACACAGATTTTCTGGACCATAGCAAATTATTGTGTCCAGATAAGTGCATTAAGATAAGGTATTCCCCCCCCACCCCCCCAATCCCTTGCCCGTTGTTGTCGTGGGGGGGGAGGGGGGGAGATGGGAACCCAATGATGGGGAACTCCCCCAAACCTTTGGGGCCAGCCCCGACTCAACTTTTTAAATTTTTTTTTTTTTTTTTTTCCCCCCCCCCCTTGGGGTCTTTTTTTACTTTTTTT
>NC_051396.1:32503850-32520875 GCF_015228065.2 Penaeus monodon | reverse complement strand
CCCCTACACCCCTTCCTCCTACTCCTTCCAACACAGCCCATCCCCCCTAGCTCCAACTCCACCTACATTAACCCTCTCTTCCCCTCTATCCCTTTCACTCCCTCCTGGATGCACCCGAATCCCTTATGTCACAACTATGCCCTTCCCCAGATCCTCCACCTCCTATACCCCCTCTGATACAGACCACTTTCCCCTCTCACCCTCTAGCTCCTTCCCCTTCAGATTCTCCAACACGCACTATAACCATTATGACTCATAGATCAACTAAAGTATAGCTCTCCTACATTGGGATATTCGTTTTTTTCCGTTCTCATAGACCTGACATATCCTTTCTTCTTAAAATCCTCCATTATTTGTCTCCAAGAAAACTTTTTCTTACACATCCTCCTATTCCAATCCCCAACTACCATTTTGTCTTTTCTTCACACTCCCTTTGTGTCTCGTCTATACTTATCCATCAAAAACCCTTATTTCACACCTCCCTTCCAAGCCACTGTCCCGTGCACGATTATTCGCATCTTTCTTCGCCCTTGGATCACAGTTATTTCAGTCTACTCCCCTTCTCAGCTCATTGACTTTGTTGCCTATGAAAATCTAATTTCCCAAATTCTGCCACTTTTCCTCATTGTTGGTCATTTTAACTGCCGCCACACTCTTTGGGGTGATTTTGTTACCAACTCCCGTAGAATGCTTCCTCTCCACAACTAAACTTAATTCAGATCGCCCCCCCACCAGATCGTTTTGCCATTCAAAACCGATCCATAAATTATCAGGCAAAAATCCCCCCCCCCCCAATCCAGCCCCCGTCCTCCATATTCAAGATACTCACGTCTTTGATCCTCTCCAAGTCGCTAATGAACTAAATGAGTAGGGGGTTCTCACCTACTCATCCTACTTTTTCCTTTCTTTTAAGGCCATCATGGAAGCACCACCATCATCTTAAACCTTATCCCCCGGGCTAAGTCCTATAATGCTCCTTTTTCTTCCTCTGAACTAAATGCTGCCTTACAATCATGCCGCAACACTCACGAAGGCCTTTACGGTATTCACTACCGTATGCTCCGACAACTTCCATCTTCCTCTCTATCCCTCCTGTTAACTATTTTCAACCACATATGGACGTCAGGAAATTTCCCTTCTCATTGGCTAGAAGCTCTTATCCTCCCCTTCTTGAAACCCAATAAATCGGGTACCCTCCCTCAAGATTACCGCCCCATCCTCCCTAGGCATCCATGGAAACATGAGTGTCTTTATAAAGTCTTTCCCCTCCCAAACGCATTTTCCCCTGGTCAAATTGCCTCTTTCAATATCCATCCTTTCCTCATTTCGAAGGCGTTCCACAAGGCAGTTTTTGCTCAGCACCACTTTATTCCTTCTTGCCGTTAATTACATTGTCTCAGTTTTACCACTAGGAGCTCGATCATCACTATATGTTGATGATTTAGCCATCTTCGCCTCTGGCACATCCATACCAACTCTTCGCCAATTCCTTCAGTTTGCAATATCAACAATATCTTCCTGGGCCACTAACCATGGCTTCCGCTTTTCTACCTCCAAATCTTTCTCCATCCTTTTCTCTCGCATAAGTGTAGGTCCCCAACCTCCACTCTTCTTTTATGGCACTCCACTCCAATACCGTTTCTCTGGCAAATTCCTTGGCATTATTTTTTACTCTAAATTGTCTTGGTGAGACCTACCTTTTACATCACAAAAGCTTGCCGCTGCCTCCGAATCTTACAAACTCTAGCCATATATATCCTAGGGCTCAGATTGCAAAACTCTCCTCCATCTTCATCTTACCTTGATCCTCTCCACTCTCGATTAGGGATACCATATCTACTCATCTGTCTCAACCTCCCTCCTTGCTCATCTTGACACAATCCACCACTGTGGTCTTTGCTTAGCCCTAGGTGTCTTCTGCTCCTCTCCAATTGAGAGCCTGGGACACTGAACCAGACTGCCATCTCTCTCTCTGATGCTATGCTCGATTCCCTCAACTTTCCCTCACTAAACTAATTTTCCCACGATCCTGCTCCCTAAACCCTTTTCTTTTTCTCCACGTTTACCTACTCCTTTCTCCATTCGCCTCCTCTCCCATTCTCCTTTTCCCCATCTCCGACCTCTTCCATTTTCTGTCCATTCTGTCCCTCCATGGTTAAGCCCCCATATTTGCTCCTTGTTTTCCCACCAAGGAACCCCCTTTCTCCTCTGTTTTCACTGACCCCCCCCCCCCCCCACTGTCCTTCTCACCCATTTCCTTGACCATGTCTCCATTCGTTCCTCCAGTTCATGTTTACATGGATGGCTCTAAATCCACTTCTTTGCAGCAACCTTCCCAACTCGCACTTTCAAATACCCTCTCCCTCCTGAATCCATTGTCCTTTCCACAGTACTGTACACACTTCTTTTGCTTTCCAACATATATACTCGTTCCCTTCTTCCTCTTTCACTATTCTTACCGACTCCTGTAACTCATTAACACTCATAAAGTCAATATACTCAACCAACCCCATAGTCTGTAAGATCCAGAACTGGTTGTTCTACCTATCCACACGCCATAAAACTATTAGATTTTGCTGGGTGCCCAGCCATGTTGGAATCACTAGCAATGAAGAGACAGACACTCTAGCACACTACACTGCTATTCCACATCACACCAACCACGTGTCTCATGCATTCCAGCCACAGATTATTACCCCCACTTTAAGACCTTCTTGTATAACCGATGGCAGTCTTTATGGTCAAGTCTCCGCACTGATAAATTACGTACTGTAATCTCCTAGTCAGCTCCATTTCATTGGAACAGACGTTGTATTGGCCACACCTGACTAACACGCTCCTATCTACTGTCACATTCTGATCCACCCCTATCTTCCCTATGCAATGTCCCCCTTTCAGTTCTACACATTCTTTTCTCCTGTCCACACTTTGATGCAGCCTGTACCTCTGCTTTCCCCCACCTATTCTCTCTTTACTGACCTCCCAACCTATCAGACATCCTTATAGAATCTCACACTTTCTGCTTTGACAACCTGTTCTCCTTCCTCAGATGCATATATATCCTTCACTTAATGTAATCCCCTTACTTAACCCATTTACTCATTAACTTTACCCACCTTTAACCTTCTCAATATTAATCTAGATAGTTGACATAGCAACTAACTACTAAGTCAACTATGCTTCACTACCCCTGTACTGTACCTTCCTATAGTGCTACATGACCTCAAATGTCTAGTACATTTATTTTGCTTTTAACCCTCAACCATTCCAGACTCTCTACTCTACTTCCCCGATGCCTACCTCATGGCTCAGCTCATCGCACAAGACAAGCTAGACATTTCACTCCATTTTCTACTGCATGCTCTTCTACATCAACCTCTCCCTCTACCCCTCAAACGCCTGTCCCCTCTTTTCTCTCTCATAAAAAATCCTTTGTTTCTCAGACCTCCCCAACCAACACCACTTTAACTCTCCTGTGTCTACCTCTTCCTTTGTCTCTCAACAGTCTGTCCCTGTTCTCCTCCTTATAAGGAAACCTCGTTTCTCAGACCTCCTCAACCAACATTCAAAACTAATCATGACCCAAGATATCATGCCTACACATCATCTATCCTCCAATCTCTTTGCTTAAGTTGCCTCTACACTCAAAGTAACTGCCGACAACCATTTTCCCCTATAGTCCTTCCTCCTACTCTCTCCCAGTACATCCCATTCCCCCTGTATCACCCCCTCCCCCTTCCTTCCCCATTATCCTTTCCACTTCCGTCTGGATACACATATGTCACAACAACCTCCTTCCCTACATTATCTCCCTCTTGATTTTTTTTCCTGAATCTGTACTCTAATCACCCTTAAACCCCTTTCTCATTTTGCTAATCCCTACCTTACCCTAAGGACATCCTTGCAAAATCCCACATTTCTTCCTTTGGCTGGCTTTGGGTCAGTCCTGAACGGCCTCAGGAAGCCATAGGTACGGTATTCCCGTTTATTTATATATCCCTTACCCTCCATGGGGACCCTGATGGGTGAACCGTTTTTCTTCCCCACATACACCAGGCTTACCATGACCAGTAATGATTTTGTACCTTTGTTAGGGGCATTGACGCTTCACCCTCTATTAACTAGCCCTAGTGACATTAATCTTCTCCAATACCCCAACCCTGGGTCTCCTTTGATCGCAATTTTGAACACGACTACTTCCCCCTCCTTGATACCTGATGTCACGCAGTCTATTCCAAAGCACCTACCCAGTCCTTGTCGCCCTTCAACTACTTCCTCCTTAACAAATCGTTTTAGTACTATTTTTAGCCCAGCTAAGAGGGATCGATTTTCTGTGATTCTTCCTACAGCCCCTTATTCTGACAATACCCTTCTCTTTCAGCAATGTCTCAAAAAATCAAGTAGGCAAAGTTTCCTTCTGCAGTTTTCTGATCGTTCACACTTTTCTACCAAGCTCGTACCTTATCTACCCTGACTGTCACTGGCAAACCTATTCCTGCCCAGCCTCACTCCTTCCTTAACACATGTACTGGAATTTTTTCTATCTCTCCAGCCTACTGCCCTGCCCACTGTTTCCCTGCCTCATTGACTATGGAGCAGTATAAGTACAGTGCTACATTATTCCACCCAGAGGCTGCCGAAAGGCCTGCACCAACCTTGCCAAAATTACCTTCCATAAAGATGACCTCCTCCATAAAGTTTATACCGGGTGGAGAGTCCTTCCTTGTCTGACCATATCGACTCCTTCCCCGTTCAATGTCAGTAATATTGAATGATCATGCCCAGGTTGGGCATGATAATACAACTGCACTGCTCAGTCATGTACAAGTGAAAATTGTGGTGGTTCCCATAGTATACTTTATAGTGCATCTACAAATTTGAGTCTGAGGTAGCAATCCTCAGATTCATGCTTGGCCTCACTTTTTGCTAGGCCAGGCAAGAAGCATGCAGACAAGGTTTTTCTTTGACTCCGTACTTCACTGCTGCCCTTTGCCCTGCCCCTCCCCTTCTCCCCAGGATGTTTCTACATCTCCCCCAGTAACTACTCCACACGTTCCCACTTCTGCCCCCCCCCCCTCTGCTATTCAAATTCATTTACCATTCTAAATCCACACACCTCAATATCTATTCCCCCAGTGCCTACCCCTCTTCCTTCTCGCTCTCCATATCGCTATCTAAACGTTCCACCCCATCTTCTCCTACCGCACCCTCTCCTACATCTATCTCCTCCTTTGCCCTCAAACGTCATGCTTACACTTCACCCACCCTCCAATCTCTCTGCTCATATTCGCTCTACACTTAAAGTAACTGCCAACATCCATCCTCCTCCTCCTCATGTTCTCCCTGCACCCCTTCCTTCCACTCCCTCCCATCACCCCCACCCCTCTTCCCTATTATCCCTTCCGCTCACTCGTGGATACACATGAGACTATTATTTACTTTTATCCCTTTTATCACATTAATACCCTCCCTGGATCCTCCCCTCCTGACATTTCTCCTGAAACTGCTCATTAATTGCACTTAACCAACTACCTTTTCTCCTTTGCTGATCCCAGCCTTACCCCATGAACATCCTCTTAGAATCCCACACTTTTTCCTTTGACAACTTTGATCTAATGAACCTTTACTCACCCTTTCTAACCTTGCCCTTCTTTACTCCTTTCAGTATCTATCCTAAACTGCTGTACGACTTTTGGTGTGTAGCACATTTAAGGATCATCCTTTTCATTCTACACCTTTCTAAAGTGCTATATAATCTTTGATCTCTAGCACATTTATTTCCCTTTGTAAGCATTGACCAAACTTAAGAACACAGTCCTTCCTCTCTCCCGTCATCCTCCACCCCATCTTTTTCTCCACCGTCTTCTCCATTTTCTACCCCCTCTTCCCTTATTACTACTCTTCATCCTTATTGTCTGCCTTTACGCAGTACCCCTCAACTAACACCACTTCCTCCTCCTCTCGTCCTCGTCCTTCTGCTACTTCCACCTCTACAAACCTTTGGAGTACTCTTTTTAGTCCAGCCAAGTGGTTCGATTTTGCAATCCCCCTCCAGCACTTTACACTCTCCTCTTCAACAATGTCTCCAAAAACAAGTAGGCAGTTTCTTTCCACAGGCTTCTTCATGCCTTGTCATAGTAACATCCAAATCCCAAGCTCAAGCATTGTCTACCTTGTCTACTTCACTGGCTCCTGCTTCCTTCTTCCCTTAATACTGGTGCCGGAATTGTCTCCACTTTCCCGGAAGATTGCCCTATCGATGACAAGGGTTGGTCAGACGGTGGAAACAACTTTCATGCCTGCTTTGTTGATTATGTTGTAGTATCAGTACAGTACTACTATTCCCCTGAGAGGCCGATGGAAGTCCTCCACCAATATTACTAGAATTAGTTTCGTAGAAATGACCTCCTCATGATGTTTATATTGGTGGAAAGGTCTTACCATATCATCCCCCCTCCCGTCAGTGCCAAAAATGTTGGCGTTTTGGCCACCCTGCAAAAAAAAAAGAAAACTCACTTCACAGCCCGCTGCCATTTATATACCAAGCCTGGTCATGCTTGTTCAAACTGCACTGCACTATCACGTACCAATTGTGGTGGTCCCAATATATTTTATATGGGCTGTCCTTCCTACAAGTTTAAGTCCGAGATGGTATTTCCCAGATTCAAATAGGTTTTTCTCTTTCTCCCTATTCTAGTGCCTGTGTCTACAGTTCACCCAGTATCTCTTCCTCCTACAACTTCCTCCACTTCTGCCCCCTCCCTTTCCCAATATGTATGTATATATATATATATATATATATTATATAATATATGTATATATATATATATATATATATATATATATATATATATATATATATATATATATATATATATATATATATTATATATATATATATATATTATATATATACATACATATTGGGAAAGGAGGGGCAGAAGTGGAGGAAGTTGTAGGAGGAAGAGATACTGGTGAACTGTAGACACAGCACTAGAATAGGGAGAAAGAGAAAAACCTATTTGAATCTGGGAAATACCATCTCGGACTTAAACTTGTAGGAAGGACAGCCCATATAAAATATATTGGGACCACCACAATTGGTACGTGATAGTGCAGTGCAGTTTGAACAAGCATGACCAGGCTTGGTATATAAATGGCAGCGGGCTGTGAAGTGAGTTTTCTTTTTTTTTTTGCAGGGTGGCCAAAACGCCAACATTTTTGGCACTGACGGGAGGGGGGATGATATGGTAAGACCTTTCCACCAATATAAACATCATGAGGAGGTCATTTCTACGAAACTATTCTAGTAATATTGGGAGGACTTCCATCGGCCTCTCAGGGGAATAGTAGTACTGTACTGATACTACAACATAATCAACAAAGCAGGCATGAAAGTTGTTTCCACCGTCTGACCAACCCTTGTCATCGATAGGGCAATCTTCCGGGAAAGTGGAGACAATTCCGGCACCAGTATTAAGGGAAGAAGGAAGCAGGAGCCAGTGAAGTAGACAAGGTAGACAATGCTTGAGCTTGGGATTTGGATGTTACTATGACAAGGCATGAAGAAGCCTGTGGAAAGAAACTGCCTACTTGTTTTTGGAGACATTGTTGAAGAGGAGAGTGTAAAGTGCTGGAGGGGGATTGCAAAATCGAACCACTTGGCTGGACTAAAAAGAGTACTCCAAAGGTTTGTAGAGGTGGAAGTAGCAGAAGGACGAGGACGAGAGGAGGAGGAAGTGGTGTTAGTTGAGGGGTACTGCGTAAAGGCAGACAATAAGGATGAAGAGTAGTAATAAGGGAAGAGGGGGTAGAAAATGGAGAAGACGGTGGAGAAAAAGATGGGGTGGAGGATGACGGGAGAGAGGAAGGACTGTGTTCTTAAGTTTGGTCAATGCTTACAAAGGGAAATAAATGTGCTAGAGATCAAAGATTATATAGCACTTTAGAAAGGTGTAGAATGAAAAGGATGATCCTTAAATGTGCTACACACCAAAAGTCGTACAGCAGTTTAGGATAGATACTGAAAGGAGTAAAGAAGGGCAAGGTTAGAAAGGGTGAGTAAAGGTTCATTAGATCAAAGTTGTCAAAGGAAAAAGTGTGGGATTCTAAGAGGATGTTCATGGGGTAAGGCTGGGATCAGCAAAGGAGAAAAGGTAGTTGGTTAAGTGCAATTAATGAGCAGTTTCAGGAGAAATGTCAGGAGGGGAGGATCCAGGGAGGGTATTAATGTGATAAAAGGGATAAAAGTAAATAATAGTCTCATGTGTATCCACGAGTGAGCGGAAGGGATAATAGGGAAGAGGTGGTGGGGTGATGGGAGGGAGTGGAAGGAAGGGTGCAGGGAGAACATGAGGAGGAGGAGGATGGATGTTGGCAGTTACTTTAAGTGTAGAGCGAATATGAGCAGAGAGATTGGAGGGTGGGTGAAGTGTAAGCATGACGTTTGAGGGCAAAGGAGGAGATAGATGTAGGAGAGGGTGCGGTAGGAGAAGATGGGGTGGAACGTTTAGATAGCGATATGGAGAGCGAGAAGGAAGAGGGGTAGGCACTGGGGGAATAGATATTGAGGTGTGTGGATTTAGAATGGTAATGATTTGAATAGCAGAGGGGGGGGGGCAGAAGTGGGAACGTGTGGAGTAGTTACTGGGGGAGATGTAGAAACATCCTGGGGAGAAGGGGAGGGGCAGGGCAAAGGGCAGCAGTGAAGTACGGAGTCAAAGAAAACCTTGTCTGCATGCTTCTTGCCTGGCCTAGCAAAAAGTGAGGCCAGCATGAATCTGGGGATTGCTACCTCAGACTCAAATTTGTAGATGCACTATAAAGTATACTAGGGGAACCACCACAATTTTCACTTGTACATGACTGAGCAGTGCAGTTGTATTAAATCATGCCCAACCTGGGCATGATCATTCAATATTACTGACATTGAACGGGGAAGGAGTCGATATGGTCAGACAAGGAAGGACTCTCCACCCGGTATAAACTTTATGGAGGAGGTCATCTTTATGGAAGGTAATTTTGGCAAGGTTGGTGCAGGCCTTTCGGCAGCCTCTGGGTGGAATAATGTAGCACTGTACTTATACTGCTCCATAGTCAATGAGGCAGGGAAACAGTGGGCAGGGCAGTAGGCTGGAGAGATAGAAAAATTCCAGTACATGTGTTAAGGAAGGAGTGAGGCTGGGCAGGAATAGGTTTGCCAGTGACAGTCAGGGTAGATAAGGTACGAGCTTGGTAGAAAAGTGTGAACGATCAGAAAACTGCAGAAGGAAACTTTGCCTACTTGATTTTTTGAGACATTGCTGAAAGAGAAGGGTATTGTCAGAATAAGGGGCTGTAGGAAGAATCACAGAAAATCGATCCCTCTTAGCTGGGCTAAAAATAGTACTAAAACGATTTGTTAAGGAGGAAGTAGTTGAAGGGCGACAAGGACTGGGTAGGTGCTTTGGAATAGACTGCGTGACATCAGGTATCAAGGAGGGGGAAGTAGTCGTGTTCAAAATTGCGATCAAAGGAGACCCAGGGTTGGGGTATTGGAGAAGATTAATGTCACTAGGGCTAGTTAATAGAGGGTGAAGCGTCAATGCCCCTAACAAAGGTACAAAATCATTACTGGTCATGGTAAGCCTGGTGTATGTGGGGAAGAAAAACGGTTCACCCATCAGGGTCCCCATGGAGGGTAAGGGATATATAAATAAACGGGAATACCGTACCTATGGCTTCCTGAGGGCCCTTCAGGCTGACCCAAAGCCAGCCAAAGGAAGAAATGTGGGATTTTGCAAGGATGTCCTTAGGGTAAGGTAGGGATTAGCAAAATGAGAAAGGGGTTTAAGGGTGATTAGAGTACAGATTCAGGAAAAAAAATCAAGAGGGAGATAATGTAGGGAAGGAGGTTGTTGTGACATATGTGTATCCAGACGGAAGTGGAAAGGATAATGGGGAAGGAAGGGGGAGGGGGTGATACAGGGGGAATGGGATGTACTGGGAGAGAGTAGGAGGAAGGACTATAGGGGAAAATGGTTGTCGGCAGTTACTTTGAGTGTAGAGGCAACTTAAGCAAAGAGATTGGAGGATAGATGATGTGTAGGCATGATATCTTGGGTCATGATTAGTTTTGAATGTTGGTTGAGGAGGTCTGAGAAACAAGGATTTTTTATGAGAGAGAAAAGAGGGACAGGCGTTTGAGGGTAGAGGAGAGGTTGATGTAGAAGAGCATGCAGTAGAAAATGGAGTGAAATGTCTAGCTTGTCTTGTGCGATGAGCTGAGCCATGAGGTAGGCATCGGGGAAGTAGAGTAGAGAGTCTGGAATGGTTGAGGGTTAAAAGCAAAATAAATGTACTAGACATTTGAGGTCATGTAGCACTATAGGAAGGTACAGTACAGGGTAGTGAAGCATAGTTGACTTAGTAGTTAGTTGCTATGTCAACTATCTAGATTAATATTGAGAAGGTTAAAGGTGGGTAAAGTTAATGAGTAAATGGGTTAAGTAAGGGGATTACATTAAGTGAAGGATATATATGCATCTGAGGAAGGAGAACAGGTTGTCAAAGCAAAAGTGTGAGATTCTATAAGGATGTCTGATGGGTTGGGAGGTCAGTAAAGAAGATAGGTGGGGAAAGCAGAGGTACAGGCTGCATCAAAGTGTGGACAGGAGAAAAGAATGTGTAGAACTGAAAGGGGGACATTGCATAGGGAAGATAGGGGTGGATCAGAATGTGACAGTAGATAGGAGCGTGTTAGTCAGGTGTGGCCAATACAACGTCTGTTCCAATGAAATGGAGCTGACTAGGAGATTACAGTACGTAATTTATCAGTGCGGAGACTTGACCATAAAGACTGCCATCGGTTATACAAGAAGGTCTTAAAGTGGGGGTAATAATCTGTGGCTGGAATGCATGAGACACGGGGTTGGTGTGATGTGGAATAGCATGTAGTGTGCTAGAGTGTCTGTCTCTTCATTGCTAGTGATTCCAACATGGCTGGGCACCCAGCAAAAATCTAATAGTTTTATGGCGTGTGGATAGGTAGAACAACCAGTTCTGGATCTTACAGACTATGGGGTTGGTTGAGTATATTGACTTTATGAGTGTTAATGAGTTACAGGAGTCGGTAAGAATAGTGAAAGAGGAAGAAGGGAACGAGTATATATGTTGGAAAGCAAAAGAAGTGTGTACAGTACTGTGGAAAGGACAATGGATTCAGGAGGGAGAGGGTATTTGAAAGTGCGAGTTGGGAAGGTTGCTGCAAAGAAGTGGATTTAGAGCCATCCATGTAAACATGAACTGGAGGAACGAATGGAGACATGGTCAAGGAAATGGGTGAGAAGGACAGTGGGGGGGGGGGGGGATATCTGATTTTGGTGGGTCAGGGAAAACAGAGGAGCAAATATGGGGGCTTATACCATGGAGGGACAGAATGGACAGAAAATGGAAGAGGTCGGAGATGGGGAAAAGGAGAATGGGAGAGGAGGCGAATGGAGAAAGGAGTAGGTAAACGTGGAGAAGAAGCAAAGGTAGGGAGCAAGGATCGTGGGATACTTAGTTTAGTGAGGGAAAGTTGATGGAATCGAGCATAGCATCAGAGAGAGAGATGGCATGTCTGGTTCAGTGTACAGGCTCTCAATTGGAGAGGAGCAGAAGACACCTAGGGCTAAGCAAAGACCACAGTGGTGGATTGTGTCAAGATGAGCAAGGAGGGAGGTTGAGACAGATGAGTAGATATGGTATCCCTAATCGAGAGTGGAGAGGATCAAGGTAAGATGAAGATGGAGGAGAGTTTTGCAATCTGAGCCCTAGGATATATATGGCTAGAGTTTGTAAGATTCGGAGGCAGCGGCAAGCTTTTGTGATGTAAAAGGTAGGTCTCACCAAGACAATTTAGAGTAAAAAATAATGCCAAGGAATTTGCCAGAGAAACGGTATTGGAGTGGAGTGCCATAAAAGAAGAGTGGAGGTTGGGGACCTACACTTATGCGAGAGAAAAGGATGGAGAAAGATTTGGAGGTAGAAAAGCGGAAGCCATGGTTAGTGGCCCAGGAAGATATTGTTGATATTGCAAACTGAAGGAATTGGCGAAGAGTTGGTATGGATGTGCCAGAGGCGAAGATGGCTAAATCATCAACATATAGTGATGATCGAGCTCCTAGTGGTAAAACTGAGACAATGTAATTAACGGCAAGAAGGAATAAAGTGGTGCTGAGCACACTGCCTTGTGGAACGCCTTCGAACTGAGGAAATGATGATGATATTGAAGAGGCAATTTTGACCAGGAAAGTGCGTTTGGAGGGGAAAGACTTTATAAAGACACTCATGTTTCCATGGATGCCTAGGGAGGATGGGGCGGTAATCTTGAGGGAGGGTACCCGATTTATTGGGTTTCAAGAAGGGGAGGATAAGAGCTTCTAGCCAATGAGAAGGGAAATTTCCTGACGTCCATATGTGGTTGAAAATAGTTAACAGGAGGGATAGAGAGGAAGATGGAAGTTGTCGGAGCATACGGTAGTGAATACCGTAAAGGCCTTCGTGAGTGTTGCGGCATGATTGTAAGGCAGCATTGAGTTCAGAGGAAGAAAAAGGAGCATTATAGGACTTAGCAGAGGATAAGGTGAAGATGATGGTGGTGCATTCCATGATGGCCTTAAAAGAAGAGAAATGTAGGATGAGTAGGTGAGAACCACTACTCATTTAGTTCATTAGCGACTTGGAGAGGATCAAAGACGTGAGTATCTTGAATATGGAGGACGGGGGCTGGATTGGGGGGGGGGGGATTTTTGCCTGATAATTTATGGATCCGGTTTTGAATGGCAAAACGATCTGTGTGTGGGGGGCGATCTGAATTAAGTTCAGTTGTGGAGAGGAAGCATTCTACGGGAGTTGGTAACAAAATCACCCCAAAGAGTGTGGCGGCAGTTAAAATGACCAACAATGAGGAAAAGTGGCAGAATTTGGGAAATTAGATTTTCATAGGCAACAAAGTCAATGAGCTGAGAAGGGGAGTAGACTGAAATAACTGTGATCCAAGGGCGAAGAAAGATGCGAATAATCGTGCACGGGACAGTGGCTTGGAAGGGAGGTGTGACATAAGGTGTTTTCTGATGGATAAGTATAGACGAGACACAAAGGGAGTGTGAAGAAGAGACAAAATGGTAGTTGGGGATTGGAATAGGAGGATGTGTAAGAAAAGTCTCTTGGAGACAAATAATGGATGGATTATAAGAAGAAAGGATATGTCAGGTCTATGAGAACGGAAACAACGAATATCCCAATGTAGGAGAGCTATACTTGATCTATGAGTGATAATGGTTACAGTGCGTGTTGGAGAATCTGAAGGGGAAGGAGCTAGGAGGTGAGAGGGGGAAAGTGGTCTTGTATCAGAGGGGGTATCAGGAGTGGAGGATCTGGGGAAGGGCATAGTTGTGACATAAGGGATTCGCGTGTGCATCCAGGAGGGAGTGAAAGGGATAGAGGGATGGAGGGCGGGTTAATGTAGGTGGAGTTGGAGCTAGGGGGGATGGGCTGTGTTGGGAGGGAGTAGGAGGAAGGGGTGTAGGGGGAATATGAATAGGAGGAGGATGGATATCGGCAGTCACTATGAGTGTGGAGGGGGTGGAAGTTGTGGGATTTGCAGGATGAGTGGTTTCGGTGTCAGTTTGGGACTCAAGTAGATAATTTTGAATATCTTTAAGAGTTTTTGTAAAGGAGTTAGTTGGGGGGTTTTGTGAGAGAAAGGTTTTCTCATGAGGGGGGGGGGAGAGGAGACTAGTGTCTGAGGAGTAGAGGCAAAGGTAGGTGGAGTTGAGTGTGTGGTAGGGGAAGAGGGGGTGGAATGTTTAGTCTGTCTGCTTTAGGTAGTGCGGGGGGGGGGGGGGGCTGCAGTAGAGATTGGAGTGTCTGGGTTTAGAATGGCAAAAAACTTTAACTGAGGAAGGTAGGAGGTAGAAGTGGGGAAGTAAGATGTAGGAGGGATAGGTATAGGGGAGGGTGTAGGAACGTCTTGGGAGGAAGGGAGAGGGGCAGAGCAAGCGACATTACTGGAGTAGTGAGTAAGAGAAAAACCTCGTCGACCGTACTTCTTGCCTGGCTTCGCATGAGAGACCAAGTCTGAATCTGAGAATTGCCACCCCAGACCCAAATTTGTAGGTGGGAAAGCCCCTATAAAATACGTTATGGGGGCCGCCACAGTTGACAAATATGCGTGACTTTGCAGAGCAGTTTGATCGAGTATGACCAGGTTGGGCACATAGAGGGCATCTGGCTGTAGAACGGCAATGTTTGGCAGGATGTCCTAAACGCCAACAATTTTGGCACTGACGGGGAGGAGGTCGATGCGGTCGGACAGGGAGGGATTCTCCACCAATGTCAGCATTAAAGGAGAGGTCATGTCTACGAAAAGTAATTTTGGCAATGTTAGTGGGGTTCTTATGATGACCCCTGGGAGGAATGGAGTAGCACTATACTGATATAGCATCATGGTCCATGAGGCAGGTGAGTAAGTCTTCTGCACAATCTGACCAATTTATAGATAGGGTAGTTTGTTGGGGAGATAGAGACAGTTCCAGTGCAAGAGTTGAGAGTTTGGTGAGGTTCTGCAGGAATGGGGTTACCAGAGAGATCAGTTAGAGCTATAGCTTGTGTTTCAGATGTTACTGTAACGAGACGGGAACGGTCGGGTCGGCTAAAGACTTTGCCTACTTGTTTTTGGAGGCATTGCTGGAAGAGAGGAGAGCGTTGTCAGAGTAGGGAGCTGTGGGAGGGATCACGAAAAATCGGTCCCATTTGGCTTGGTTAAATAGAGTATTTAAGATATTTGTAGAGATGGTGGTAGTAGAAGGACGGGGGCGTGTAGAAGAGGGAGGTAGTATTATAGAGAGATGGACAATAGGACTATAAAGTAGTATTAAGCGAGGATGTGGTAGTTGATTAAGAAGATTGTACAGGTGATGCAGTTGAGCATGTTGGGAGAGTAGAAATGTCTCCTAGAGACTGAGTATTGATTTGTGTGAATAGCGTACTAATAGGTATTGAGGAGGGGGTAGTAGTTTTAGTGTTTGGAGAGTTTGAATTAGTGGGGCTATTTGATGAAGGGGCAAGCCTCATTGCCCTTAATAAGGGTATAACATCTTCATTACTGGCCATGGTAAGCCTGGAGTATGTTGCAGAGAGAAACAGACCTGAGGGTCCCCTTGAGGGGTAAGGGCTAGACAACAAAAACAGGGGAATACCGTGCTCGTGGCTCCCCCAGGCCGTTCAGGACTGGCACAAAGTTAACCTTTCATCCTTTCAGCCCGGTTCTCACACTTACGAAGTAGAGAGTAGAAGAGGTTGGGAAGGGACGGAGACGAAAAAGCAGGAGGGGAAAAAAGACCATGCAAAATTAGTTGAGTCGAGGGCTGAGGCCTAAGGCAGGGGAGATCCCTAGCATTGGCTCCCGGTCCTCGCCTCCTAAGCCCCTCCCCCCAACGGCAACAACGGGCAAGAGATTGGGGGGATGGCGTAAAGTGTCTGGAATAGTGGTGGAGATTGACGTGTATGGATTTACAATGGGTAAAGAATCTGACTGGGAGAAGGAGGGGGTAGAAGTGGGATGAGGAAGAGGTACTGGGGGAGATGTAGAAAAATCTTGGAAGGGAGGGAGAGGTGCAGAGCAAAGGGCAGTATTGGTGTAAGGAGTAAGAGAAAAATCTGTTTTGTGTCTGACCTCACAAAGTAAGGGCAAGTTTGAATGAGAATTGCAACCTCATACTCAAACTTGTAGGTAGATCAGCCTCTACAAAATTCATTGTGGAAGCTACCACAGTTGCCCCATGTAAGTGATTGTGTAGAGCAGTTTGATCTGTCATGATCAGGCTAGCCATGGGGCTGTAAACAGCAGTGTTTGGCAGGGTGGCCTAGAAGCCAGCCAACAGGGGTAGGTTAATATGATCGGACAGGGTGGGACTCTCCATCAATATAAACAGTAGTCTTGACAATAATGTTGGAGGCCTTACATCGGCCTCTAGGGGAAATGATGTAGGACTGATGCTGCATTTTAGTCCATGAGGCAGGCAAGTAGGTCCTTTCCAAAATCAGACCAATCCATGTTGGGGAGATGATGACAAGTCCAGCACAAGTATTGTGGGAGGGATGAGGCTGGACAGGAATGGGTTTACCAGTGAAGCCAGATAGGGTTGATAGTACTTTAAATTGGAATTCGGATGTAACTGACAAGGCGGGAACGACAGGGGCGGCTGCAGAAGGAAACTTTGCCTACTTGTGTGTGGAGGCATTGCTGGAAGCCCATATGGCTGGGCCAAAAAGAGTATTCAGGTTTGTAGAGTGGGGTTAGTAGAAGGTCGGGGACATGTGGAAGGAGTAGTGCTGAGAGAGATAGTACTTCGGAGAGGTTGACAATATGGCTGTAGAGTAGTTAAAAGAGAGGTGGTGGTATTAGATGTAGCAGTAGTATTCAGGGTCGTGGTCAGAGGAGAGCCTGGGGTCGGGGAATCAGTTAAATTTAAATGTGTGTGACTAACTGATGAATTTGGGCCTCAGTAAAGGTACAAAATCTTAATTACTGAAGTATGTTGGGGAGAGACACAATTCAACCCCTCAGGGTCCTCTGAGGGGTAAGGGCTATACAACTAAACGGGAATACCGTGACCATGGCTCCCTCAGGCTGTTCAGGACTGGCACAAAGTCAGACTGTCATCCTTTCAACACGGCTCTCACACCTTAGGAAGTGGATAGTAGGAGTTGAAGAAGAGAAAGAAATGGAGAGGGGGAGAAGACCATCTCAATTTTTTTGAAACGAGAGCCGAGGCCCTAGCATTGGGTTGCAGTTTCTTCCTCTTAAGCCCTCCACAGTAACAATGCCATGGGATTGGAGGGGGGGGGGGGTTAATGGTTAATGGTTAAAAGCAAGAGAAATGTGCTAGACATCTAAGGTCATGTAGCACTATAGTTAATGTTTGGGAAGGGTGGTTGAGTTAGTGATTAGTTGTCTAGCTGGGCAAAGGAATTGGGGGTGAAGGGTTAGGGTCGGGGGGG
>NC_051396.1:32496813-32503750 GCF_015228065.2 Penaeus monodon | reverse complement strand
CTGAGTGGGCTTACCATACATC
Source organism: Penaeus monodon (assembly GCF_015228065.2). Lineage (NCBI taxonomy): Eukaryota > Metazoa > Arthropoda > Malacostraca > Decapoda > Penaeidae > Penaeus > Penaeus monodon. Next base: position 32,503,728 of record NC_051396.1, on the reverse strand, counting down.
CCCCCTCGTCAGTGCAAAATGTTGCGTTTGGCCACTGAAAAAAAAAAAAGAAAACTCACTTCACAGCCCGCTGCCATTTATATACCAAGCCTGGTCATGCTTGTTCAAACTGCACTGCACTATCACGTACCAATTGTGGGTGGTCCCAATATATTTTATATGGGCTGTCTCCTACAAGTTTAAGTCCGAGATGGTATTTCCAGATTCAAATAGGTTTTTCTCTTTCTCCCTATTCTAGTGCCTGTGTCTACAGTTCACCCAGTATCTCTTCCTCCTACAACTTCCTCCACTTCTGCCCCCTCCCTTTCCCAATATGTATGTATAATATATATATATATATATAATATATATATATATATTATATATATATATATATTATAGTATATATATATATATATATATATATATATATATATATATATATATATATTATATTATATATATATATATATATATATATATATATATATATATATATATATATACATACATATATATGTATTTTTTTTCTTTTTTCTTTTTTTTTTTATTCTAAATCCAATCCCCTCATTCTTATCTCTCTACCCGTTGCATCAGATAATCTAAACGTTCCATCCCTTCTTCTCACATCCTCTCCTATACCTACCTTTTCCTCTGCTCCTCAAACGTCTGTCTGATTCTTCTCCTCTTATAAGAAAACCTTTGTTTCTAACGTCTTGTGAACATTCAAAACACTGATTATGACCCAAAAAAACACACCTATCCCTCACCCACATTCCTATCTCTCTGCTCTCATTCGCTCTGCACTCAGAGTGACATCTATCCTCCTCCTTCTCGTGTTCCCTCTACCCTCTTCTCCCATTCCCTCCCAACATACTCCTGCTCCATTTGTACTTCCCCTCTTCCTTCCCCGTTATCCCTCCTGGATGCATATGGGACTCACTTTTGTCACAACAGTGCCCTTCTTAGGATCCTCTCCTCCCTGACATTCCTCCTGATACCTCACCTCCTCCCCCTGATTTCTTGTCTCATTCCCACGATTGTTTCCTCTCCAACTTCTCCAACGCCCGTTTTTACCCTTATCACTTGCTTTCATAATGCTTCCTCTACACCGGAATATTCGCGGTTTCCGTTCTTACAGATCTGATCTTTACCATATCCTTTCTTCATATAATCCCATGTGTCAATTCCCCACGAAGGCACTACCGTATTCATGACCTTATTCTCAATTTCCTGAAGCCCAATAAATCTGGTACCCTCCCTCAAGATTACCGCTCGGTAGTTAGCAAAGTTTTCCCCAGACTCTTCGACCTTGACCCTCCTCCTGAGACCTGATTCAGCTCTTGTTCGTTCTGGCGCTCTACCACTATATATTCTTATCAAAATTCTTTCCTTATAGCCTCCGGGTTAGTACAATGGTAACTGTCGGCCTCTCATCCGAGGGGTCGGCGGTTCGCGCTCCGCCCAGGCGCGAGAAGTTGCAATTGTCGCCCGGAGGTTACTGCTGTGGCTGGGTACCACGGCGGGTAAGGACTAGGTTCAGCCGAGTCAGCACCAGCTGACACACATGAGCGAGTCGGCATTAGTCGACACAGGCCGGGCTCCCCTCATGGCATAGCCCGGGCAAGGCTAAGCTTCGCATATCGGACTTATCCTTATCTCTCCTTATATCAATTTCGGTTTATTATTCGTCTGAAGAAGAACTCATGAAGACTCCAAAACGTCACGATTTATTTTCATTTCTTACTGTGGATGTTTTCCTTTTCATCTTTGTATACACATTACTGTGTTTGTGTCATACATATATATATATATATATATATATATATATATATATATATATATATATATATATATACATATATATATTGTTACACCGCCGCCTCGTCTCTCTGCCACCAACACAAGGCAGGCTAGGCAGACGGCGTGCTATCCACAGGGTCGTGAACACTGAACAGCTCCAAGAGGCACCGAGCACCACAGCGTCCCAGAACACCACGAGGGGAAACGCCAAGTGGCGAGGCAGGGCACGAAATAAACACAAAATGACATTTTTTCCTTTTTATTTACACAAGTTTTTACCCGTAATTTTTCTATGGCAATTACAGGGGGAAACCGCATGTCACACTGCACGAACATTTTATAACAGGGAACTCAAAGTTTATCAGGCCCAAGGGCACACCGAGGTTTTTAAAGGGAACAGCCCCCAAACTCCGTCTCTCTCTTGGCTTGTTCCCCCTCCCTCCACTCACACCCGTTGCGTCATGTTTGCCCGGTACCTTCATTTAACACATCCCCAGTTCTTTTTCTGTTAACACATGTTTCGCACAGAAAAAAACCCCCCGGGGGCGTAGCACTATCCCCCCCTATAAAGCGACACCCGTCTGCTTGACATACCAAAACCTGAAACAAATACAAAAATTTTAAAAAAATTGTCCCGGAACAAACAAAATTCTTTCAAACAAAGAAACCGAAATTGTAAATCAGTTTCAGAAAAAAAAATCTTTTATCCGCGGGGGCTTTTCACTCTCGTGGGGTCGCTCGGAGGGGGAGTGGGCGGCGGTAGATTGGTAGTGGCCCCCAGGGGGGTATCTCCTGTCCCAAGCCCTGGTCAGGGTCACCATTAAACGTCTGCTGCATCGCCCTCCCGTCAAATGTCTCCTCATCTCGGTCAGCGTTTGCCCGTCCCATCCCCCGCTACTGGGGCTAAGTCATCTTCTTTTCACCAGGGCCCCCAGTAGTTTCCGGCCATGGTAACGCCCAGCCATGCACCAAGTCCTCGAGGAAGTCAGGCAACGCCCCACCCCAAATCAACTCCCGCTCCCCGACGACTCTTCTGGCGCCCATTTCCTCAAAAGTGCCCAGCTTTGCACCAGCGGGCCCTTCAGGGCCCTTTATTGGGAAGTTACTACCAAAACTGTAACTAACCCCCTCGGGCCCAAAAAAAGGCTCCCCCCAAACCCCGCTAAGCCATCAGCCAGTGCGGGTTTTGAAGGGGCGCCACAAGGCCCTCTATCCAGCTTCATTCTTGACACGACACCGGGTCTAGATTTGTCCTGGGGGCAAGGGCAGCGCTCCCCGAAACTACCTCTGCACAGCCAACTTGGAAGAAAGGGGCCATTTTCACCGTGCCCCCTCACCAGCTTCCGTCCAAGGGGCGACACACGCCTTACCTGCGCGGGTAGTAAAGGCCCAAGGATGTCCAGATCGGCCCATACACCGGCAGCCGCTGCACCGTGCTGCCCACCCCCAATACAAGCCTCCCGGGCCCCTTGAGCTGCACAAAATGCCCCCGTGACACCACACGTCTCTGGGGTGCGTCGGGAAGTCCAAGTGGCCCACATATCAGGCGCACAGGGTTTCTCCCCCCAGGTCCCTGTCGGTGGCATGGTTCCCATCTACGAGCCCCCCCACCTGCATCGGCTGGTTCGCGGCAGTTTACCCAAGTTGGGGCCCGGGAACGGGGACAGCTGGGTTTCCCCCCTTTCTCCAGCCTGCCCGAGTTTTCCCCCTGTACCACTTCTTACCCCTTAGGACATGCACTCGGATGTGACCAACCTGCCACATCCTTGCAGCACTGCTGAAAGGCATCAGAATTGCCCGGGTTGGAGGACGTTTTCTCCGCCCCCTCCGCACCGACTACGTCTGTCCCTACCTCTCCCCAGCCCCAACACACCCTTGGGAAAAGTGCTAGGGCTCCCCTTCCCTAAATGCCCCTTTCTCTACTTTGCCTTCGGCCCCCGGACGTCAGGCGGGATAGAGCGGGCCCTGGCCATGGTTGCCTTTAGGAAACCTCGAATCCCAAAGGCCCCCGCCACGCCACCCGCAGGTCTTCAGGTTGCCCGCTTGATGTTGTTTGCGCTGCTTTGGGCCTGCAAAACTAACAAAGAAATCGCGGGCCAGGCCAAAATCATCTCTTTCCCCACCGCAGGGTCACCTCCTTACCAGCGCCTCCACACCCGCCGCTGGGCAGTGTCCGCCACGTCCGAGCCCCTTCTTCAAACGGGCCCATATACCCCGGACGGTGGTGGTGCCCGAAAAGGCGTTTTAAAGCCCGCCCGTGGGGAAAAGGGGATTTTGGGATGCCGGCAAGCCCCAACACTTCCACTGCGGGGCCCCCCTTGCCTGTTTCCAGTGCGGGCAGCTCCAGCCCCGGGGGGAAAGCCGCATTTAAATTGGGTACATAGCCTCCCCGGGCCCCCTTCCCGTCGTACTCAGCTGGGTTACACCCCACAGAATGCTGAAGGCCAAAGGGGGTGCAGGGGGGAACGCGTGCCGTGAATAAACCCCGGGGGGAGGAAGGCGGTGAGGGAGGCAACGAAAAGGGTTGACCCGGGCCAGTTGCCGCCCCCTATACCCAAGGGGGCGGTTCCGATGGGGGCCCCGCCCTTTTGCAGCGACCCTGGCTCCCACACACGCTGCGAGGCCCGGGTTTCCTCCACGGACCCCCGGCAGACCTCGCAAAACGACAACTGGGACTTTGCCAGAACCCCCTTTTGCCTTCTTGCTTGCAACGTTACTACCCGTGACACCGCCTTTCCGCCCTTTACTTCCCCCTGGGCCCTGAAACCCCGCCCCTTTAGAGTCTGCACCTCCCCATCAGTTTATCTTCACGCTGTTTCAGGCTTGTCGGTGTACTGCTGAGTTTTCCTCTTCAGATCAAGATTTCCTTAAAACACCTCAAAAAGTTGGGAGAACTGTTCCTCTGCCCCTTGCCTTCATCTCGCGATGGTGCGCCGCTCGCGTGCCCTTTGCCTGCTCTTCTGCCCTTGTGCCATTTCCCCCCTCAACCCGGGCCCGCATGCAGTGATCAGGTCCATCTGGCTCGCTTTACCCACTCGTGCCTGCTCAGTCATAGCCTCCCTCCCTCATGGCGCCACCTCTTTGGACACATGATAATCGGCGATTCACTGATCAAACATCCCAAACCCACCTGACCCCATTTGTTACACCCACCGCCCCCCCTCTTCCCAACACAAAGGCAGGCTAGGCAGACGGGGGCTATCCATAGGGTCGTGAACACTGAACGCTCCAAGAGGAGAGCACCACAGCGTCCCAGAACACCCGAGGGGAAACGCCAAGGGGGACAGGGGACGAAATAAACACAAAAAGACGTCTTTCCTTTTTTACACAAGTATTTTTCCCATACCTTTTCTAAGGCACAATACAGGGGGAAACCGCATGTCACACTGCACGATAAGCTTTAACAGGGCAAATCAAGTTTATCAGGGACAAGGGCACACACAGGTCTTCACAGGGAAAACACCCACCCCTCCTCTTTGGCTTGTTTTCCCCCCTCCTCCGCTCACAGCCAGTTTTCGTCTGTTGCCCAGGTCCCTTTATGTTTTAAAACTGCCCGGTACCTTTTTATGTTAACACATGTTTTTCACAGAGACAAAGACCCCTGGCGTAGCAAAATATATATAATATATATATATTATAAAATAATATAATATATATTATTATATATATATAATATATATGTTTGTATATATTTTATATATATATATATATATATATATATATATTTTAAAATAATATATATATATATTGTGATGGGTATAAGATTACTCTAATATCCACACATAGAGAAATAAAAGGTTGGTGTCAAACACAGCAGCTGATACGATAACAATATATCATAACTTCAATAAACACAGTATATAGGCACGATATAATATATATAATCACAGTATATAGACACGATATAATATATATGAGACAAGAAATGACTGGAAATAAAGATCAATATTAGCACTAATCACAGTATATAGACATGATATAATATATATGTGACAAGAAATGACTGGAAATAAAGATCAATATTAGCACTAACCACAATTCGTAGGTGCAGGTAATTGGAGGTTGGTGCGGGCAGACGAGGTCGGTAGACCAAGTGTGTCCTTGCTGTCTTTGCTGTTGTCATTTATCTCGGGTCAGCACGCTAGGCGGGGCGATGACCCGTCTTACAGGAAAATAGGTGTGGCTGATCCAAGTGTCAGCTTGCTATTTCCTGATAGGCTGGCTGCGGATCGTCGCAATTCATAGGTCCGCCCTTCGATCGGTCTCTGAGGGTGATTTTCCTATGATGCGGAAATGACCAGATTCTCCAGAAAGGTCAAAGTCGCAGGCACTGCCCGGGACGCGTCTTTGTCCGACCCTGGGTGATTGATATACGAAACGGCAGTTAAGAAGGTCACATCTGTGTACTGTAATTTGATCATATTTTCTCAGGTCAACTCTAAATATAATACTTTCATATATGCACTGTTAAACTCCACATATAAATACTTTCATTTTAATATAAAATATATATATATATATATATTTTTATATATATATATATATTATATATATATATATATATATATTATATATATATATATATACATATGTGTTGTGTGTGTGTGTGTGTGTGTGTGTATATATATATATAATATATATATAAAATATATTTTTATAATATATATATTATATAATATTATATATATTGTGGGTGTGTGGGTGTGTGTGGGGTGTGTGTGTGTGTGTATAACATATGCAGAGGTCTATTTCTGTTACCAGTGGACCACATGGCTGTTTTCCACGTGGATCCAAAAGTCCCAAATATAACCTTTCACTCAACGAGGTCGTCGGTGATGAGGTCATCTGATCTCGTTTGACCCGGAGTTCGTGTCAAACACCCGACGCGGTAAGGTCAGCTTAGCCCTCTCCCTTCGGACAAGCTGACGCGACCGCATACCGCGATTACCCCTATAAATAGGCATGTCTCGTATGTTCCTATACTGCGTGTGTCAACTCTTAGAAATAAAGAGTGAAGTCATATACCAGTATCAATACCCCTGCAGCCAATATAATAGGGTTCTATACCCGTTATATCTGGTGGCAGCGAGGGCCGTTGCATCCTTTTGGGCATGCAACACGGACACACCACCC
>NC_051396.1:32476813-32489313 GCF_015228065.2 Penaeus monodon | reverse complement strand
TACCAGTCATACTTTGTGTGCCTTCACTAGTACTTGTGACAGCATGGCTAACGCGACTCCTTTGCTTCTCCTGCTGATATGCACAAGGCTCACCGTTGGTGCCAGTAAGAAAGAACCTTTAGTCTGACTGATAATGTATGCATGAAAATATATACCTTTTGTACTGTATAATCTATGTTTTCTGTAGAAATGTATTGATGTTCATTTGCTATTTAATATTCTAGGCATGTATAATGAAACGGATGGTACCATACCCCTGGAAGGAAGAGATGGAATGTTGCAGCAGTGGCCATTCGCAAGACAAGGGTGAGTTAAAATAATATTTTATTGGTAATTTATATACGGATATGAACTGTAAAATACATCTCACGAAAAAAAACCATGCTAATAATGTTCCTTGACAGGATGGATATTTTGGGTTCCACTTTCCGCCACGGTCTCGACTGGGTGACGACGCTGACCCATTCAATAAGGCGTGTTGTGCTCTTCGACCCTCAACATCCAGGTCATGAAACCCAAGTGTTGAAGATAATGAATCCAGATGTCTCTGGCAGTATGTCGGGGAAGGCCTCCATTTCCACTCAAAATTATACAATGGCCTACACGGTCACGCAGGAACCCATAACGACGTGGACTGACGACGAAAGCATCAGTGTGACTTCCGATACCCTAACTGAAAGCTTCGAGCCTGTAGCGGCATTTGTGAAGAATGACACTTTGATCATCAAGCCCGTGTATCCTTCGGAAGAGAATCGCGTGCACCCCGACGTTTTCCCGGAAATTCCTGACCTGCCGACTGTGAAAAGAGAGAGACCACAAGAAAACAGGGGCGTATTTCACATAGCTGTCGGTGCCATAGGATTATCTACAATTGTGACTGGTGTCGTCCTCATGTCGAGTTTCAAGGAGCGCACGTACAGGCCTTCCATCTTGGTGTCGCGTGGCGTTCAGACAATATAAGCTTATAAGAAGGGAAGTTTTGTATATACTTTTGTGTAGTGTTGTGAGAACTTAATAAAACACTAATGATCAAACATGACTTCCTTCACGTACGACTTCAACTTGCTTACTGGAGAGGCAAGATAGTTAATACTATAAACAAGGTCCAAAGTCATATAACACTTGGAGAGACAAGAGATGCTTTTAAAAGTATATAAATATTTTTACCCAAAAAAAGTAGTAAATTATAAATCTTAACTTACTGAAAAACTGTAGGTTGTGTACTTCGCCACAGTGAGAACGCGTGAGTTGAACAGAGCAAATTTTTACGTATTAATGATTTTGTCACGATTAGCTGCTAACTGATGGATATATTTTTACGCCTTATCAATACTCCCATGCATGCAGCAAAATTGTGAAGATGATGTAATCATTATAAAAATATTTCGTTATATGAAGGCAAAGACAGTTATTCATAACGGGGACCGCTGTTCTAGTTATTTGAGCTGCTTCAGAAAACCGTGATAATTTTATAAGCGACTTGGAAAAAAAATTGGGGGTAGTTGGAGAGGGAGCTCTACTGTGTGTGTGTGTGTGGGGGGGGTACTGCCTGTTGGTGTCTGCAATGGGATTAAGAGCATGTAAAGGCCTTCCATACAAGCGGACATGCCCACATGGGCGGGCAACTGTTACGGGGACATCACAGGCGAGAAATAGGGATATTAATTGTTTTCCGCCTGTGACGTGATCTCTATTCGTGTCCAACAATGTGCCCACTGGCCAAGCCTGCATGTGCGGATAAGCCTTTAGATAACACAGAAATATTCTACATGTTTAACGATGTTTTCCTTATTCGACACATGACAAATTTATTATTGATAACCCTTTTTTACTCAATGAAAACATGCTTGCATAATGTGTCCCACTGTGTAGTCGCCGTTGCTAACGAGTTCTTTCTTATCCCTGTTTCTCAGTATTACGAATATTCATTTATTTACTGAAATTTCTACCGCGTCACTAGTGGCGTATTCAAAATACAACGATATGGTGGGCTTGGAGGTGAAGCCCCCATTTATAACATACATATTTTGGTTAATGGTAAAACAAAGTGTACTAGTCATCAAAGGTCTAGTAAAGTATTGTGTCGAAAAAGGTAAAAATGAGTTAACGATTAGGAAAAGTCGACAGAACAATGGGATGAAGAAAAGACAATGCAAAATTAGTTGAGGCGAGGGTTAAGTCCAAGTAGGGTTAATGGTTACAAAGTAAAATATATGTGCTTAGACATCTAAGGTCATATAGCACTACAGAAAGGTGTAATAGTGAAACGGGTAAGGAAGGGAGTTAGTTGATGATTTAATGTGCTACACGTCAGAAGTCGTGCAGCATTTCAGGAAGGTTGGGAATATTAGATCAGTTGTCAAAGGAAGATGCATGGGCTATTGCAAGGATGTCCGTAGGGTAAAGAAAGGATTAGAAAAGCAAAGGGGGTTTAAGGACAATTAGATCATAGTTTCTGGGAGAATGTCAGGAGGGAGAGAATCCAGGGAAGAGGGTTGCTGTGACAAAGGATCATATCCAGGGGGAAGCGGGAGGGACAATAGGGAAGGAGGGGATGATGCAGCAGAACCAAAGGGAGAGGAACAAGATCTGTTGAGAGGGAGTGAGAGGAAGGGGTGTAGGGGGAACATGAGTAGGAGGACGATGGATATCGGCAGTTCCTGAGTGTAGAAGGAATAGGAGTAGAAAGATTGGAGGATGGATGAGGTGTAGGCATATTATCTTGGGTCATGAATAGTCAGTTTTGAATGTCTTCGAGAGTTTCTGCAGTGGAGTCGTTTGGGAGGTCTGAGAAACAAAGGTTTTTCTTATGGGCGGGGCGGGGGAAAGAGGGGATAGATATTTGAAGGGTCGAGGGAGAGATTGACGTAGATGAGATGGAGCGTGTGGCTGGTCTTTTGCGATGAGTTGGGCGAAGAGGAAGAGGGGTAGGTACCGTGTAAGTAGTAGTCTGGATTTAGAAGGACAAAAGTATTTGACTGGGAGGGGTAGGGGGTAGAAGTGGGATGAGGAAGAGATGCTGGGGTAGAGGAGGGGTGGGGTAGAGCAATCATCATTGGAGTAGGAAGTGTGAGAATCCTTGTCGACGTGCTTCTTCTTTAGCTTCGCGTAAAGTGAGGCCAAGTTTGAATGAGACTTGCCACTTCAGATTCAAAACTTGTAGGAGGGCAGCCCTGTAAAATCATTTATGGGAGCTGACTGCGCGGAGTAGTTTGATCAATTATGCCACAGAGGGGTCATCGGGATGTGGAACGAGTGTTTTGCAGAATGGCCTAGACGCTAACAACTTTGGCATTGACGGGGCAGGGAGGGACTCTGCCAATGTAAACATTAAAGGTAAGGTCATATCTCCGTTAAGTAATTTTGGCAATATTGGTGGGGATCTCTAGAGGGGATGGTGCATCATAGTTCATGAGGCAGCGGAATAAGTATTCACAATCTGACCAATCCTTGTCCTAGACAGGGCAGTTTATTGGGGAGATGGAGACCGTTGCAGTGCAAGTGTTGAGGGAAGGATGAGGCGGAGGGATGAGGTTGGGCAGGAATGGGTTTGTCAGTGAAGTCAGTCAGGGTTGACAATGCTAGAACTTGGGATTCGGATGTAGCTGACAAGCCGGGAACGATCGGGGTGGCTGCGGAAGGAAACTACACCTAATTGTGTTTAGAGGCACTGTTTTAAGGAATTTGTTGGCAGAGGGACGAAAAATCGATCCCATTTTGCTGGGCTTAAACAGAGTATCAAAGATACTTGTAGAGGAGAGGGTAGTAGAAGGACGGGACATGTAAAAGAGGGAGTACTATGGAGTGGATGATAAGGTAGGGACGAGCCCACATTGGGCCGGTCTTCAACCCCCCCCCCCCCAGGACAACAAGCAAGTGATTGTAAATGCTGTGATTAGATTGGAAAAAAAAAACTTAAGGTTACCCAATGTTTGCAACTTATAAATCTGACTGACTGGAAATGGTTAACATTGCTTTCGTTTTTAGCTACTCCCAAGACATTTTCCAAACGATTATGAGCAAATTGTGCCACTTTTTGGTGGTTACTGCTAAATGACAGCCGGTTGTGAATGATCAATCAATACACACGATATTTAACCAAGATTACGTGCATGCCTGGTAGTATCCTGTCCATCCTAGTTGAATATTGGCATATCGTATCCTGTCCACCCTAGTTGCATACTTGTATATGTTTATCAACTCTAGTTGATATACAAGTTTATAATTATATATTAGGCTACACTTTCTTAACCTAATGGCCCGGCATGGCAGAATATATGCCAGACATGCCTACTGTAATTTTGGTGTTCTAATTGTTTATAAATGGTGCAAGTGCTTTGTCACCAGCCAGTTTTTCTGATATCACTGTTTACACTTTCATTGATTTTCGAAAAGATTATTGATCTTTTATATAATTATACAAATAGTAAAGGTTTATAACATTAGATATTAATAGTACTAGAAAATTCACTGCAAATTAAAGGAATGATTTAAATTAGAGGATGTTACTGGGGCCTACTAATTAACTTTTCACTTGAGCCATGTTTCCAAAAAAATATAGGTTGTGTGAAAAAATATGGTCTCCCATGTCTATGCAACACAATCCATTATCTTGTGCTGTGTGTGTTTGTAACTAGGATGTTTTGTGGCCAGTGACCTATTGGCTGGGAAAGGGCGAAACTGGGCCCCTCCCTTTTGGATATCAGTACAAGGCAGTACCGAACACTGCTGATGCTCTACAATACAAAGTCTGAAGTTTATAACACATTTTTAAAGGGTTATGTAAAAAAAAAAAAAATAAAATAAAATAAAATCCACTTCTGCTATAAAGAAGCTCAAAATACAGGTTTTACTTTTTTTTTTTTTTTGTAAACATGCCATTTGCAGTGAAATGCTACCCTAAAACTGCAGTTAAACAATTTTCTTACATACATATATATATATATATATATATTAAATAGAAGTGATCCTGTTTACCTCTAATCAGTTTTGTACTACAGGTTATGGAAACAATGAATGCACAAAATGCTGTTTATTCTGCAATGGTGACTTCCACATCAACATCAGGTTCGATGCTGATGCTTGTGATCTGCTTGACAACTTCTGAAGGGGAATGCAGATCAATGACACGCTTGTGAATCCTCATCTGGAAACGATCCCAGGTCTTGGAACCCTCACCACAGGGGGTTTTGCGGGTGGTGATGCGCAAAATCTTGGTTGGCATGCGCACTGGCCCCTTCACCTTCAGCTGCTTGTCCTTGGCTCCACGAACCAGCTCAGAGCAAACTGTTGAAAAATTAACATTTATATTTTACAGCTATTTTAACAATTTTAAACAATGACTTGAAAATTAACACATTTACTGATAGTACTACAGAAGCTGATCCTGCACAAGAGCTGATATACAATATTTTTACTTGTTTATGAACATGTATTTTAAAGATACTTCAAACCAATTAAATACATCATACAAATTAAATACATCATACATCTATGTTCAAAAGTCACTGCAAGGAAGCATTGCATACCAAGTAATTCTGATTTTATTGAGCTAAAATAATGACAGGCAAGCCCTATGTTACTATAAAAATGAAATGAAATTCTACATTTTAAAATCAGGGGAAAATGTAAACATTAATTGGAGTCTGCACTTAAATGTATCAACAAACCTTTCCTAAAAGATGCAATTAGATTAACAAATTTCAAGAAGTCTGCACAACTCCTACCTTTCTCGAGGGACTTGACATTGCTTGAGGTGAGGGTAATGCGGATGCGATGGATGGGCGCAGCATCATCCATCATCCCCCCCTTCATGTCACTCTTGTCATACATTGCCATTCTGGAAAGATTAAGCTCCTTTAATACTTGTTTATTTATACAAGTGTTTTGTACAACAAAAGCAGGATACCATCTAATCATTGCTAAACGAGTTTTGAGAACAATATGGCTTTCCTCGATATTTTGCTTAAACAATTTTCTACGGAGGAATCTGTACATTAAAATAATGCACACATACATGAAAAGGTGTTACCACAGGCAAAATACTAGGCAAGAATTACTAAGATTTTCTTTGTGCAACAGGCAACTTCAGCTGCCAAGAGCAAACATTAGGTGTACACCCCCCCCCCCCCAAAAAAAAAAAGAAAAAAAAAGTTTGTTCTGGTGAATAGACCAGTTCAAAAGTGGCAGAAGCACAACCCTTCTACAGTTTCTTCAAAGCCTTCATATCAGGCCTGTAACATAGTATTCAAATAATTTGCAATTTGTTAGTGCTTCCAGGTTTTGAATGAACAAGACAATATTTGGTTAATGTACGAGATCAATGCCACTTTCTTCAAGAATATTACACATTCTGTATGCTGTAATTACATGTATGAAAATGAAGTAAAATAGTACACTTGCACATGGTGTTTATGATAAGCTTTTAAACATCTTGGCACATGATGTCTGCACCATGGTGTAAGTACTAAAACCAACTGCACAATCAAATAGTGTAATGTTCTGTTCATGCAATACTACATGCTTGTGAAAATAATTATTTTCTGATGATGAATGGCTGCTCTTCCATAGTTTCGTATTCCATGTTTTCTTCTAGTATCAAAACATTTCACATTTTCTAACTATTTAGAGAATTCTTTATTATAATCTGCACACTTTCAATGCCTGGAATTTTGACTTCTCCACAAGTTTCCATTTCTGCACTGTTGCTGGTAAGTTTTGCTCAGACTGTAATCCAAGTTGTGGACCATCCTTTTATTAGGACAGTGGAAAAGCCTATAAACTAATAAACATGCAAATAAAACATGGTGTTATTTCAGAGCACGCACAGAGAGAGAGAGAGAGAAAGAGAGAGAGAGAGAGAGAGAGAAGAGAGAGAAAAGAGAGAGAGAAGAAAAGAAAGAGAGACGAGAGAAAGAGAAGAAGAGAAGAAGAGAGAGAGAGAGAGAAAAGAGAGAAGAGAGAAAAGAGAGAGAGAGAGAGAGAAAAGAGAGAGAGAGAGAGAGAAAAGAGAGAGAGAGAGAGAAAAGAGAGAGAGAGAGAGAAAAGAGAGAGAGAGAGAGAAAAGAAAGAGAGAGAGAGAGAGAGAAAAGAGAGTTAGTTTAGACAAAGATTTAACTTATGACACCTACAGTGTACACAAGATATATGATGAAATGTGTCCACTTTTTGATATTATGATATATATTTTGTAATATCCATTTACTAGAGAAACAAATTTGCTAAAGATAATATAAACAATATGCAACTAGGCCAGTTTAATTTGGAAAGTTCATGTCACCTGGTATCCTAATACTGAAAGTCACAAATCACAAGTACAACTGACAGTGATAGGAGTCCACAATAACAACCTCGTGATTAAGTGGTGGGATGCAAAGAGGGGCATGTCAGTGTTTGGTCACTGGAAGTGCCATTTTGAAGGATACCTTGCTTGTGTTGAATTCATGGTGTGATGTCTAGAAGCCAATAAGAGCTTCAACCAATTTCTTCAGGCTGGTATAAAGCTGTATCCTCCTTCTGCCTAAGGTCAAACAAATGGGAATTAGGTGTAAATATCACAGGATCCTGTTTCCATACATGGCGTGGATCTACTTTTCTTCTTAACCCCATCCTGATGGGTCTCGTGTACACGTCATTACAAACCACTTGGTCCGAGGGGTACGGCTGTACATGCAGCAACACACCAGAGGACATGGAGCGGAAAGTTGTGCTACCCCACACCCAGTGTCTAGACATTGCCAGAAATCACCAGAGTTTAAGACGCTACCAGATTTCCGATTCCTAGCCCCAATGGATTAATTGTTGCATCAGTATGCAGACTTAGGTTATAGGCATTTCTGTAGAGTTTACAGATTTATTTATCAGTAATATCAACTGCACATGCTATATGCACCAACCACCAAAGGTTGCTGTGCGAGTGAAAACCCTTTCAGGGGCTTTACTAAATAGTATTTCCCTAGACAGGGAATCTGCCCTCAGACCTTCCAATTGTCTTTTCTCCCTAACCAGTGCTGTTCTTTTCTACAAGATATCTATTCAACTTACATGGAAAATAAAAGCAAAAGAATACAAGAACAATGTATTCTTTATTTTTTCTTTGAAAATGAAAATGAGTTTTTTTGACAGAAACATGAGCACATTAGTATTGTAAACAATACTAATGGTATTTCTTAGATTTATTGTTACAAATTTTGCTTGCAAAAGCAATGTTATATAGCCTACAATTATACAAGTGTAATGTTGAAAGGGTTAATGTTATGGAGAGTGATGCGTGGAAAATGCACACAGCCATCTTGTAGATTTTTTTTTTTTTTTTTTGAAAAATGGCATGTCAGTGTAAAGTTAGTTAAGTTTATTTACCACCTTGGCTATCTGCTCAGGTGTGGGCAATCATGATTACAGTTTTACATGTATGCCGTGTAGACTTTCAAAGATGCTGGTGATGCCCATAGATTTTCACTGGCTGATTTTAATTGGTTTTTGTGCTGGTTTACTTGCATTCATTGGACTAAGTTTGGCTCAGGTTTTCAAAAAATTGAATTTAACGTTCACAAATCATTTTCTTCAATTTCTGCAGGTTCCTATTGACATCCAGTGCCCTCCATCATCCCTCCCCCCCACCCTTCAACCCTTGGTTCTCCATGCATCCCCCCAGACTGTAGGGTAGAGGAGATAAAAAATATGATTTTGGAACTTAAGTCTCTGGAGGAAGTGTCGCTCTTGGTAACAATTACTGTTGAAAAATACAATATTTACTATATCTAATAAAAATCTTACCGTGCAAAGCTATTCACTTTCCTCATATTAATAGTAAGCGGGTGCTGCACATTTGTACAAGATTTTTAAAAGTCTATGTTTCCAAATGCTTTGCCTGTGAAATTTTGAATTTCATATTACATGAGATATATCTATCTATCCCATGCCATACACGAGATATATCTATCTATCCCATGCCAGCAGGTGTGTGCTTGGCATGTACAAGGGGGAACCTACAAAATGGGTATGATAAAGCAAATACTCAAAAAGTCACATTTCTAAAAGAACACAAGGTTTTGGTAAAAGATAGCTAAAACTAAACAGACTACAATGCCCTCACACAGCCAGAGTTCTTAATGATCGTTTCTGTAATTTAGCATGAAGTGCTAATAAATGGGAGGCACAGAATAGTGCGAGGGTGTTGTGGACTTACTCCGAGTAGTGATATGCAGCGGATATTTATTATTTCCCAATGTATACCAAAATAGTACATCTTAAATTATTTTTAATCAACTTGCGTAGGTAAATAAATGAAAAGTATTGTGTCCATTACGGGTAAATTTTCCCATACTTCATACCTGTGGGGGTTAATGTTGCAGAGAGCGACGCATGGAGATAAGAGGAAAATAGACACTGCCATCTTATAGAGCAATTAAAAATAGAGTAGAAAGCAATATAGGTAAATCTGCAACAGCCTTATATTTACTGGGAAATGACGAAAATAGGTCCTGCATAGCACCACTTTGAGACCAAGTCCCCATCTATGTTTACTTTGCAAGGACCAAAACAAATGATGCACAACTCATTACTCTGATCTATCAAGTAGTCCATGTATTACTGCGGGCTTGTGAAAACGATTACTTTGTAATTACCAGTGCGTTTTTCCGAACACACTACGGGGAGCATATAATACCATGGGGGGTCCAGGGGGCATAGGTCCCTGGCTAGGTGTGCCTATTACTACAATAGAGTTACATTGGCCGATTTTAATTGTTTTTTGTGCTTATTTACTTGCATCTGGAAAAAGTTTGGCTGTGTTTTTTTGGAAAATATTTTTTAACATTTCATAAACCACTTTCTTCAATTTCTGCAGGTTCCTATTGACATTCAGTGCCATCCATTACCCCCCCCCCCCCAACTCCATTGCCAACGCATCCCCTATGTTCGTTGGGTAGAGGAAAGGGTACAGGTGAAGTTTCAATTAGCCATCTTTAAAATGGAAAATATATGCAAATGATAGAGCAAACAAATCTAAAAAACTTGTCCTCTATGTACTTCCATCGCAACTCAAAAATAACTAAGTCACTGGACACGCAAGTGTCCAATGACTTAAAAGTCACCATTTGATCTCCTTTCCTACCATTTGTAAACAAAACAATGCAGTTTTATTTTGCTACATTTATTGTAATATCTTCATCTAAATAAGTACTAAATTTTGCATATACTTACATGAAGGAATTTTTTTTTTTCAGCATAAAAGAATATGACAATACAAGAATAATATCATCATAATATTTACATTAAACTTATAAATTTCTTGCTCTGCATAAATCAGACATTCCGGACAAGAGGGTACTGAAGAATTGCACACGATTTTCAAAAACAACAATAAGACAATAGTATTCAGGAAATGGTACAAACAAATTACATGCCACCATTTGTGTCACATGTATGCATAGTGGGCAAGGAAAGCAAATGTACAAAATCTTTACACAAAATGGATCTTAGGTGCACAGGGTGTGATCCCAATTTCTATAGTTATATCTGAATTATTTTGAAAAAAAATTATAACACTATAGAATTCCTGAGGGCACATGGTGTTTTGCCAAGAGCAATAAACTGCCCACATTGCAATTTACTCTGCATATACCATGAAGATCGACATGTGTGGTTGTGGAACGTGAAACGGGACAAAAGTTTTCTCGACCAGTGATTACACAGGTACGTTTCTGCAAGGGACACGTTTAGAACCTATTAAAATTATTTTGTTTGAATCACTGGGTGCAAAAGTATTGGGATCATGCACTAGTTACTAAAGGTATTAGTATTTCTAAGCCAACTAGCACAGACTGGAGAGTATTTTTGTTCTGAAGTAACTGAAAATTGGTTACAAAATTCAATAGGTGGTGATAGTGTAATCATTGAAATCGACTAGGTATTAAGAGAATATATACCACAATACCTGGCCTGCTATTTATTCATTAAAAGTTATGAAAAATCCCTAATAAACAACTTTTTCATGCAAGCGGCAGAATTGTACCCGCCACAAGGTGGGAAAGCAAGAACTCCGCCCCTGCCAGGCCCAGTTCCTCTCTACAAGGATAGCTTTTCTGAGAGTTTATAAAATTAGGTAAGAGTTCACAATTACATGATTGTTTATTTGCATTTACAATAGTAAAAATGTACATTTAACTTATTACAATACAAATACCATGTTTTTGCTCATGTAAAGACAGTCGTCTGAAATAGCGATAATAAATTATTACTGTCTGAAACACTAAGACAAGGACACCATGTATAACAACCAATTACTGACAACACTGCAATTATACGCTGTTATAACCAGCGACAAATTCTAGCCAAAGAAAACTTCAGACTGACATTCCGAGATTTTTTCTTCTGAAATCCCTGCCCGTGGCCCTGAAAAACATTCAGTGTGTTCATCCGCTGCCAAAGCAAGTGTATGTGTGAAAAAATATATTGAAAGCCAGGCGAGTTTTACAAATTGTGAATTACACCTGCCCCTGGAAATACTACCATGTTGAGGTCAACGTATTATGGTGAAGCTTAATAACAGAGGTGCAACAATATAAGGTTTGTACAATTGACTTAGGTATAATGAGAACCAGGCAAAATCTACATATATATTGTACGAAGTTATAAGCAAATTCATGTAATAAAAATCATTACTTCTAATAGGCCAATAATACAGGCAATATTAAAATTTTTATCTGATTTGGCTATTGCAAACAACCGCAGTTGAATGATTGGGTGTGCCGGCTCAGCGCGAGACGAATTTGGATTAAAGCTTTCATAGTTACGTGGAACAGACTTATTATTCTAAGCTGTGTGGCATGAAGCACCGCCATGGCCTCCGAAGTATTTTGGGCTTGGGCAAAGTCAACAACTTTCATCTTACATTTTAAGACAAGTATAAGTATTAAACTGTTGCCATATTTGATGATTATCATTACTAAAGTTTGCAAGCTGTTACTATGTGTTTAAAATTTGTTGTTTGAGAACATCCGCGCAGACAGTTTGTGCCACAATGATTGTGCAACAACTAGTATTTTTTTTATTTTTTTATTTATTTGTCAAAGCTATCGATCAATAAAATACTGCTGCTAATTGAGGAACAATAAAAAAGCCTTATGTATAAATTTGATACGGTCTTCAGGAAACTTACGAAACGCATCTTCATATCAAAAAGTTGCTTTTGTCCAATCGTGATTTAATACATTTGTATTGTGTCAATCAGGCAAGAAGTAATCCCAGATATAACCGCAAAATTGCATACTGTAAATGTATAGGTGAAACATGGCTCTTGCCCCATAGTTTCAGCAAGCCCAATCTAAAGTTATTTTAGTGTTTTTGTTCTGTTTTCCTATGTAAATGTTCAATGTTTCACAATATAAAAGGTATATGGTTATATCCTGGGGGTCCAGGGGCCATAGCCCCCTGGCTAGGGTGTATATATTTACCACGGGGGTTCCGGAGGCATAGCCCTCTAACTAGGAAATGTGTAT
>NC_051396.1:32469012-32471713 GCF_015228065.2 Penaeus monodon | reverse complement strand
AAAAGCTAAACAAAATGCTATCAGTCTGACCTCACAGCTAATCAGGTTGCACTTTATAAACTGTCTGCTAACAAATAAAGTAGGGACTGGAGCCCAAATCATGAGTACTCATATGGCCAAGCAAACACTTGACACCCATATTAGTCTGGCACTTCCTATCACACTCAGAGTGCCCAAAATCCTTCTTGCCAATGTTTATAACAAGTGCTATTGCCATTCTCAGAAAGCAAATTAGACAAATGCTTCATAACATACACACAAGCATACATGCATTAATATTGACAAAATTGTACATAACTGGCAGAAGCTATTCCTTTAACATTATCAATGCAAACCATCTAAAATGTGCTGAACAATGATTCAGAGCTACTTTTCTAACTTTTATGATCAAACTGAGTTTTTGAGGCAAATTCAAATACAAATTATAGGAAGAAAGAGATTATATCAGCAGCAAGATATAGAAGTTTACTACTCAGTTTTAAATTTTAAGCACTAGACAAATTACTGGCTAGATAACAGTTCCATCAGCAACTTGTGACAATGTGTTCTGTGTCATTTAATAATGAGGTAGGAGGGATGAAGAAACAAGATAAATAAAAAAGGGTCCAAACTGTAGAAATGGGGGTAATGAGCAGGATGTGTACAAAACAGCAAAATTATCCTGTGTTAAAAAACAAATTTTTTACAGCCACTTCTGCATAAAGGTGCAAATTGACAAAGCATAACATTACCTTATAAATAAGAGGATTAAAATGTGAATCACTATATTCCTTTTACAACTACTGAATAGTCCAAAATCCCTTTTTGGGAATAAAAAACATATAAATACAAATTTGTGTATAAATGTACGTACATTCAATCTTGTGTGTGCTTCTGTGTGCATGCATGTTCATGAGTGTGTGAATGCTTTTGTGTGTGTGTGTGTGTGCAATTGCTTATATATGCTTGTGCACATGCATATATTGTATGTGTGTGTGTGTGTGTGTGTGTGTGTGTGTGTGTGTGTGTGTGTGTGTGGTGTGCGTGTGTGTGTGTGTGTGTGAGAGAGAGAGAGAGAGAGAGAGAGAGAGAGAGAGAGAGAGAGAGAGAGAGAGAGAGAGAGAGAGAGAGAGAGCACGCGTGCATGCGTGTTGTGTTTACTCAAACCTAGAACCATGGACACACATCTTATACATACAAATATCAACTTCAAGCTGCAAATACTCATCATCATTATTTTACCATACCATTTTGATATTTCATATATACAATCAATGAACTGAATCACAAGTATTACTAAACCTATTGTAACTAAACTGCTTGGTGTGTTTGAATGCAGCATTTAGTAATAACTTCTCCCACAACAAATTTAGCCAGATATACATCTTTTTGCCTGCCCTGGAGTGTTGTGTGGTGCAAAAGAATTTTGATAACCTTCTAAACACAAATTCTAAACAAAACAAGACCGTATAAATTCAATACACTTTCTCCATTCACCAGTGGCTTTTAAAAATATTTAGATAACTTTCTCCTACAATATCAAGACTCAAGATTCAAGTACTCCATGGCAAATTGAAGGCTTATCAAAAATTTGGTAAGCCTCCATATAATTTTTTGAAATTAAATTCTTCTCAACTGTGTGCATGCATATTCTGTATGTCTCTACCTCTGTATTCCTATTTGAAAAATGAGAACCATACATGACACACATGTACATTTTCTCACAAAATGCACACATGCACGCACGCACACACATACACACAGATCCTTACACCTGAATGCATACCCTTACACACATTTACAGAGACACAGACAGACAGACACAGACACTGTCACACACAGACACAGACACACACACAAAACTTATAATCTATTATGGGCAGAGGTCTCTTCTTCAGAATTCTGTATTGTCAATAATCAATAATCGGAACAAAAATTACATATTCTCAATTTTGAATTTTTTTCATAGACCACAGTAAATTCCCAAACTCTCACATAATTTGGTGAAATGCTTGATTTCTTTTTGGTTTTTATAGAGAAATGATAATTAAGAATCATATCTGGTAGTAAATTTAGACATTTTAGAATGTTTTGTCTATCAATACTATAACGGACTCATTTTCAAATCATATATATATGACATAAGCTCATAAATGATTTATGTGACGATGAAAGTACTATCCGAGAAGTTTTGACAAATTAATATTAGCAACATAATTTTGCACACACAGTCTACAGTTCTCTTTACTTTTAAATACCCATTCCATGCAAAAAGAATTCTAAATTTAAAAGAATTAATGCCTGATATCAACTGCTCTAAGAAGTGAAACATGGACTTGTCTACCTAAGATGAAAATGTATGGTACAGAGTTCTCCTGACATAAACATGAGGGACTACATACCTTAATCAAAACATGTACATGTGAGCATTTTAACCTGTAACCAATTGTAAAATCTTCATTTTACATGAGTTACCAGACAATGCTTTATGAGAATGAATCAACTTCCATAAAAAGTTGTAAAACTTGTACACATGTGAGCTGAGCTAATGTTCAATAGTATATATAAATGATGCTTACAGTTACAAAATTGCAAATCTAAAGTTCAGGTATATCTCATATTGCTATAAATCTGGTGCATTTGCAAATATTTTTTATAGTCTTTATAATATTACAATCAATGTAATATTTTTCATTTTAGGAACAAAAACCCATTGACATAT
>NC_051396.1:32454012-32466512 GCF_015228065.2 Penaeus monodon | reverse complement strand
ATTTGTTAATTTCTTGAGAAAAAAGGGACTATGAAGAGTCTTAACTGAAAAATATATTCAATTTAATTTTCACTTATAGAGAAAGGGAAAAAAATTATGCCACAAAGTTGAAGAAGGCCATGCTAACATCCTAGAAAAATAAATGCCATGTACACATTCTTACTTGCTTCCATCCAGTATCTGAGCACAGGTAGTTAGGTTGGGTGGGATATCCAAGACCTGTTATATATATTCTCTTACAATAAGCAGTATAACCACAAGCCACTCAAGCTAGACCTGTTCCTCTAACTACAAATTGTTCTAGTCTCCAGAAATGATTAATAATTGTTAAACCACCTTCCATAACCCACAAATATTATTTCAAAATCAGAAAAAAGAGGGCAAGTTACTTGAGCAAATTTGCTACTTACAAATAGCAAAAATGGCTTACAGGTGTATGTCATCAAGTTAGGTGCTGTGGTGTCCCCAAACTACAAGGGCTTTGAAGGGTCTTTCATGTGGAAATGAGAAATGGACTCCATTTTGAAAAAAAAAAAAAAAATAATAATAATAATTAATAAAAGAAAAGTATACCAATCTAAACTTAAGCCAAAGCCATTTCCAAGCAAGTCACATGTCTGATAGCAATTGAAACATGTTAATTTCCAACATAAATCCAACTCCTAACTTGATAACATACTTCAAGTTCTGATGTAACATGTGGGTGACAACAATATAACATATATATAAATGAACTGAACATGACACAAAATGCTGCAGAAGAAAAATTGTAAACTCTTGAATATGTATTAGTCCAATATCTTTCCTGATTCTCTGTTATTAATTGTGAGCTCAGACCCTAAGTCAATTGTGACTATTACTATAATTAGGTCAAGTCTGCACTTCTTTGCATAGCAACTCTAAAGTACTTTAAAATTCTCTTATTTAAAGAAAAAGAAGAGAAAAAGGAAATATACATACAAACCCAAGAAAACTATGTCTAACTACAAAAGCTGATATAATGAATTATGGATGCCTAATTTTATGAAGTAATACAACAACTGTTATAAAGATGGACCGTTAATCTATAGCTAACATATATGCCAACAGTTTTAACATGGACACTAAACAGGCTTTGATACATGAAGACAAGAGTGGCGCACATCACAGTATATAATGGCTTGTTTATAATGATTATCCGTCATCACAAGTGTTTTCTTTATCGTTGCTGCCGAAAGTCAGCGGGGACAACCCTGAAGTTGTCTTTAGTCACTGTAGCAGATGTAAATATGACACCTGCATATAAATCACTGCACAGAATATCAGCTAATGCTGTCTCTTCAAGCTTTATTTCATTTGTATATCCTTTCCTTACTTAAGAAATATCTCATGCTAACAGCCA
Source organism: Penaeus monodon (assembly GCF_015228065.2). Lineage (NCBI taxonomy): Eukaryota > Metazoa > Arthropoda > Malacostraca > Decapoda > Penaeidae > Penaeus > Penaeus monodon. The sequence goes on along the minus strand of NC_051396.1, from coordinate 32,465,131 downwards.
GGGGTAAATACACTTTCCATTGAGTGTACACTGACATACTTCTCTTCTTGAATTCAACACTCTTCCACTTCTGCACTCCTTAATGTTGCATTGCTGATCACAGACTGAACTTGACTCTTTTCTAGAAGACATACTTTTGTAATGAAATTCAACTTTACTAAATGAAACAGTGCTTCTGAACAATGTTTAGTATCATGCTTTCAATGAATTCACTAAGATCATTTCCTGCAAACATCATACAGACTTGTCTCAATTTATTACATCTGGTTTTGAACCATGTTGTAACGGACTTTAAATTAACGGATTGTGTTACTACTATTTACTCCCTGGTCCCAAAGGTGAGTGACAAGCAGGACTGACAAAGCTGAGCCTTAGTTAACAAACTAGACCCGATTGAAATAAAAGAATGAGGGCGTTTTATACTCCTATCGATGAAGCTACAGGCCTCTGCTGCGCTGACGGGATTCTATTGTTCGACCCCTAAAGATCATCGACAGAATAGCCATACTGATCAAGTCGAGAAGCCAGCCACATGGACATTATCCAGATCTGCTTCTCACTTTGTCTAAATGAACCATTACGGCATAACTGTTCTGCATACTTGCCCTCACAAATGCGGGACATAGCTTCTAGTTTCTGTGCTCGTTCTTTACTTAGGGGTTCTGCTGGGAAAGTCAAGTCATTGGCCTCTGCTAGCGTACGTAAGCTAAAGTAATATTTAGCATACACAGAGGACGGCACATTGATATTAAACTGAATCATTACTAGGTATTGGCGTTCCAATTCATTCCTGTAATGAAAGAAACAGATCTTAAGCTGGCTTCACCAATTGTACAAAAAAAAAATTAATCATCTTACATTAAGATCGTCACTTGCAAAATCAAACAGAACTAGCACTTACAGATAATATAGAAATACAAGAGTATTCTATAAAAAAAAAAAAAAAAAAAAGATGGGGAGAAAGACAGACAAAGAGAGAGGGGGATAGAGAGAAGGAGAGAGGGAGGGGGGAAAGAAAGAGAGAGGGAAGGGGAAGGGGGAGGCGAGTAAGCCGAACGGGAGGGAGGGGAGGGGGGGATGACGAGAGAGAGGAGACTGAGAGCAGGAGAGAAGAGTGAGAGACTGAGAGAGACTTAGAGATGAGGATAGATCGAAGAGAGACGAGTTGGACCATCGAGATTGGAGATCAACGGGAGCTACCACTGACGAGAAGAGACGATGAGAGAGAAAGACGAGAAAAGGAAAGAGACGGAGAGAAAAGCAAAGAAAGTGAGAGAAAAAGAAAAGCGTGAGAGAAAAAGAACAGAAGAAGAAGAGAAAAGAAGAGAGAGACTAGACGCCCGAGAAGAGTAGCAGCGAGAGACGAGAGAAGAGAAGAGAGGACGACGAGAGGAGAAAGAGGAGGGAGAGAGAGGGAGAGCTGGTGGAGAGGAGACAGAAGGGGTGAGGCGGAATTGATCCCGAGAGACAGAGGTATTTGAGAGGAGTGTCAGAGAGAGAGAGAGTTTTTTTTTTTTTTTGTGAGAGAGATTGTACTGAGAGAAGAGAGTGTGACACTTGGAATCTGTGAGATCGACGAGAAAAGACGAAACGATGCATCTGCAGAGACGATGCGAGAGAGAAGACGAGAGGGAGAGAGAGAGAGAGTGTGAGAGATGGGGAGAAGAACAGAGGCAGCTCATGGAGAGAAGAGAGAGGCCGAGGAAGAGAGACCGAGAGGAGAGGCATTGAGAGGGGAGAACTGAAGAGAGAATGAAGAGAGATGGAGAGAGCGGCGGTAATGAGAGAGAGAGAGAGAAGACATGTAAGAAGAAGAGAGCACGCTGAGGAGACGAGAGAGAGAGGAGAAACCGATGAGATGACGCCGAGAACGACGAGGAGCCAGAGAGCAGGACGAAGAGGAGCCGAGAAGATTCCCGAGAGAGGGGAAAAATGAAGAGACGAGGTGAGACGCGAGAGAAGAGAGATGAGGATGAGAGAGCGAGATCGAGAAAGAAAAAGCATAGTAAGGATCGAGAGAAGATGGAGACCCGAGACAGAGAAGAGATAGAGGGATAAGTGCGAGCGTGATCCGAGATTTCAATTTTTACGGAGAGAGGAGTAGATCGTGAGATACCCCTGGGCGAAGAGATATCCATTACAGAATAGAGATCCGATAAGAGAGAGAATGACGCTGACGACCCGACGCAAGATGGGATTGGGCGTAAGACGAGATGACGTCCCTTGCGAAGCAAAAGTTGATGAGGAGAGAGAACGAGGACCGATATGAGAGAGAGAAAGATGAGAAAAGGAAAAGCAGAGAGAGAAAGAAAAGGAAAGAAGAGGGAGAGATAAGGACAAGAATTGTGAGAGAAAAACTTTTTTTTTGACAGAGACAGAGGAGTGACTGGGAGAGAAAAAAGAGCCGAAAGAGAGATTTTGATGAGAGATCGAGGGATGAGAGATGAGAACCGAGGGCACGGAGATGAGCAGACGAGAGAGTGAGGAGCAGCAGAGACGAAAACGATGAACAGAGAGACGAGAAGATGAGAGAGAAGATGATCGAGAGATGGATTGGAGAGAGATGAGACAACTCCCATGAGAAGAGAGGAGAGAGAGAGAGAGGAAGAAAAAGAGAGTGAAGGAGAGCCGAAGAGAGAGGAGAGAGGACTGAGGAGAGAGAGATGAGAGAAGTCGACGAGTATCGAAGGAGAGAGAGAGAGAGGATAGATGCAAGAGAGAGAGAAAGACGAGAGAGAGAGAGAGAGAGAGAAAGGAGAGAGAAAGAGATGGAGAGAGACAGGAGAGAGAACAGACAGAGAGGAGAGAGAGAGGAAGGCGAAAGACACAGAGAAGAGAGAGGGAAAGACAGACGACGAGGAGAGGGGGGAAAGACACAGACGAAAGCAACGATAGACGAGAAAGACACAGAGAGAGAGATTGATGAGTTGAAGAGAGAGAGTAGAACGAGAGAGAGAAATGTTGAGAGCAGAGATTACGAGAGACGAGGAGGGAGATGAGAGCATTGCGACGAGAAGAGAGAGAGAGAGCGATGAGAGAAAGAGAGAGCGATGAGATAGAGAAGAGAGACAGCAGAGAGGAGACCGAGAGACGAGAGCCCGAGCATGAGAGAGAAAGGGAAAGACACAGAGGAGAGACGAGATGAGAGAGAGGACGAGAAGGAGAGAGAGACCGAAGAGAGAGAGATTGATGTACGACTGAGAGATGACGTTCGAGAGAGTGTGAATGGAGTAGTAGAGACTAGAGAGAAGAGAGATTTGAGAAAGAGAAGACGAGAGATCGGGACGAGGCGACTGTCGTAGACGCTGAGAGGAGATGAGGGACCGGCTACGCCCGACGAGGAGAGCCGAACGGAGATACCGCGATCCTAGGAGGAAGAAGATTTGGCGATGAGAGAAGAGCAGGGAGAGAAGCAGAGACTGAGAGCAGAGAGTCTCCGAAGGACGAAATTGATACACCGGAAGAGAGACTTGAGTTGAGATTGAGAGGACGTGAAGCAGTAGACGCAGAGGAGGAGGATCAAGTAGCAGGAACGAGCGCGAGAGAGGCCTGATATGGAAGAGAGGGTGCGAGAGGCATGAGAGATGTGCAAGCACGGGAGGGGACTGGAGAAAGAAGAGACGCGATAGAATGAAGGATGACACGAGAGAGCTTCGACGCGGCCGAGAAGAGTGAACTCAGGGAAGGCGAATCTATCGACGAGGCATAGGAAGAAATTGAAGGAGGGGAAGTTGGAAGAGAGGCTGAGAAATGAGAGACGAGCCGAGACTAACGAGACCTGAATGATGAAGCCGTTGATATGAGAGGGACGGTGATCGAGGAGACGAAGTTCCGAGAGGAGTGAGGAAGATTTGGGCGAGAGAAAGAGAGACTGCGAAACGAGAGATGAAGAGAGAGAGAAGAGCAGAAGAGAGAACGGATGTTGAGCGAGGGACAGAGAGCGATGGAGGAAACAGAAACGGGTGGAGACCGAAACAGTGGAGATGAGAGGTGGAGACTGAGAGAGAGAAGTCGAGACGAGAAGCCGAGAGAGAGATGAGACGTACCGAGATGAAGATTATATGAGAGTGAGAGCAGAGGAGAGCAGCGGAGTGAATGAGAGATTGAGAGAGAAGATTCGACTGACATGAGAAGAGAGAGAGAATCCCGAGAGGAAGAGCGAAAGAGGGAGATGAGAGACAGGAGGAAAGAGAGGACATGTGAATCTGAGTGAGATGAAGATGAGAGAGAGTTTTTTCTTTGGAAGAAAACGGAAAAGACACACACGATGAATCGAGATGAGAGCGAGAGGAGAGAGAGAGAATGGGAGAGAGAGAGAGAGAGAAGAGAGAGAGAGAGAGAGAAACGGAGGAGACGGAGACTCGCAGATGAGCAGCAGGAGAGCAGGAGAGAGGAGGGAGAAAAGCGGAAAAAGACACAGAGCATGACGACGAGAGGAGGAATGAGGAATGAGATCGAGAGGGAGAGCGAGAGAGAGAGAGAGGAGAAGATGGGGAGAAGAAGATTGACCGAAAGGTTGAAGACGATGAGAGCGAGAATTCGATGAGTGAAGAGAGGAGGAGGCGAGAGAGAGAGAAGAGAAGAGGAGAGAAGAGAGAGAGAGAAAGAGAGTGCGACGTGAGAGAAAAAAAAATGAAAGAGAAAGAAGAAAAAGAAAGAGAAGCTCAAAGAGGGGAAAAAGATAAGAGAAAGAGAAAAAGAAGAGAAAGAGCAAGAAACAGAAAGAAAGAAGACTCGAAAAAAAAGGCATGAGGACGAGAGGAAAAGTGATGAAGATGACGGAGAGAGAAAAAAAAAGAGGGGAGGAGAGAGATTGCGAGAGAGAGAGGGGAGAGATGACGTGAGAGAGAGGGAAAGAGGGAGAGAGCCGGATGAGAGTGACGAGAGAGAGAGATAGAGGACCGAAGAGACGAGGGAGATGCTGTTCTCGAGAGAAGAGACGAGTGAGAGTTGAGAGAATGAGGACGAGAGAGCGACGCAGACCACCGCGAAGAGAGAAGAGATTGATGAGAGGAGGAAGAGAGAGAGAGAGAGAGAGCCGCAGAGAGATGAGAGAGGAAAGAACAGAGAAATGAGGAAAGAGAGAGAGAGAGAGGACAGAGGAGGAGAAGAGAGGAGACAGAGATTGTTTTTTTTTTTTTTTTTTTTTTTTTTTTTTTTTTTTTCTTTTGAGATGCCCATAGCACGATCCGAGGACGAGAGGACGCGAGACGAGAGACGAGAGGACCGAGAGACGGAAGGCAGAGCGGCGAAAGAAAAGAGAGAGAGAGAGAGCGAGAGAAGAGCAGACAGAGGAGAGAGATTGAGAGCCAAGAGAGAGAGGTAGAGATGAAGCAGAGAGAGAGAAGAGAGAGAGAGAGCAAGAGATGAGACCGGTTGCCAGAGCAAGAGGAGATCGACGAGAGAGAGAGCGAGCAGATGATGAGAAGAGACATATCTGAGAAGAAGGCAGAAGACGAGAGAGTAGAGAGAGATGAGAGAGGAGATCCGACGGAGAGACCAAGAGAGATACCAGAGATGAGAGATGAGAGCAAAGAGAGAAAAGGGAAAGAGAGAGAAAAAGAAAAGAGACGAAGAGAAAAAAGAAAGAGAGAGAGATGAGAAGATGAGAGCGAAGAGAGAGAGCAGACATGGAGAGGAGAGAGGTGGAGAGAGAGAGAGATAGAGGGAGGAGAGGAGTGAGGAGGAAAGAGGAGAGAAGAGAGAGAGAAGAGAGAGAGACGAGGAGAGAGATGAGAGAGATGAGAGAAGAGAGAGGAGAGAGAGAGAGGAGAGAGATGCAGGAAAGAGAGCACAAAGGAAAGCATAGGAGAGAGGAAACAAGAAGCGTAGCAATGAAGAAAAGAAAGAGTGCAGAGAAAAAGCAAAGACGAGAGAGACCAGAGAGATCGTGAGAATCAGAAGCACGAGAGCAGAGGATGGAGACGAGGAGAGAGAAAGAGATGACGAGAGAGAGGAGAGGACAGAGAGAGAGAGAAAGAGACGAGAGATGAGAAGAGAGAGAGGACTGCAAGAGAAGTAGATGAGAGAGAGAACGAGAGAAGAAAGAGCAGAGACGAGGAGAGAGAGACCTGGAGACTGAAGCTGATGAGACCAAGAAGACGGAGAGAAAGAGAGAGAGAGCAAGAGAGAGACTGATCAGCATAGAAGGTGCAGAGGAGCAGAGAGATGAGAACCCGAGAGCACTGAGAGAGAGATGAGTAGAAGCATTGATTAGATGAGAGAGAGATGAGAGAGAGAGGTAGGAAGATGAGAGAGACGAGAAGAGAGAAAAGCGAAGACAAGAGCAGACGCAGAACAAAGCAAAGAAGTGAGAGGAAAAAGAAAGAGTGAGAGAAATAGAAAGAGAGGAGAGAGAGAGACTGACAGAGAGCAGAAGAGAGAGGACGAGGCAGCAGAGAGAGACCGAGAGAGAATGAGAGATTGACTGAGACGAGAGCAGCCAAGAGAGAGAAAGAGAGAGAGAAGAAAGAGAGATGGGGTGATGAGAGAGAGAGAGAGAAAGAAACGAAGAGAGAGGATTGAGAGAGAGAGAAAAGGATGAGAGAGAGAGAGAGAGAGAGACGACAGAGGGACGAGAGACGGAGAGGGAGTGCAGGGAGAGAGGAGAGAGACGAGAGAGAGAGAGAGAGAGAATTGGAGCAAAGAGGCGCGAGATACGTGAGAGATGATGAACAGAGAGAGTGAACTGAGAGAGAGAGTAAGAGACGAGCGAGAGAGGGACAGACGGAGACCTGAAGAGAGAGGAGAGAGGAGATGTGAAGCAGGAGAGCGAGAGGAGAGAGAGAGAGGACGATGAGGAGAGAGAAGAGAGAGAGAGAGAGGAAGAGAGAGAGAGACGAGAAAGGACGAGAGATGGGGAGAGTAACAGAGAGAAAGAGAGAGAAGAGAAAGACGAGAGAGAGAAAGAAAGCATGGACGAAGAGAGACGCAAGGAAGAGACCTGATGAGAGAGAGAGAAGACGAAGAGACGAGACGATGTATCGCATTGAAGCCTCCAGAGAGAGACCTGCCGAACCATGCAGCGGAGGTTTTTTTTTGTTGAGAGGTGAGGAGATGATGAGATGAGAGAGAGAAAAAGGAGAAAGGATAAGACTAGGAGAGATTTTTTTGACGAGAAGAGAGAGAGAAAAGGAAAGAGAGAGAGATAAGGAAAGAGAGAGAGATAAGGAAAGAGAGAGAGATAAGGAAAGATTGTCAGAGAAAAACGACGAGAGAGAAGATTACGAGAGCAGAAGAGAATGATCTGACGAGAGAGATGAAAGCGGAGAGGGAGAGAATGACCGAGAGCGGAGAGAGAGGAGAGAAGATGTCCGAGAGGGAGAAGAGAGAGGGACGAAGAGGAGGATGAGACACGAGAGGGAGAGAGGAGCGAGAGAGGAGAGAGGAGAGAGAGATGACGAGACGAGATGAGGAGAAGAAAGAGAGGAGCAGACGAGAGAGAGAGACGAGCAAGAGCTTGAGATGAGAGAGAGAGAGATCACGGAGAGAGAAGAGATGAGAGAGAGAACCGATGAGTCACCGTACGTAAAGAAGAGTGAGAGAGAGAGACGAACGAGAAGAGATGAGAAGAGAGAACCGAGAGAAGAGAAACGAGAGAGGGAGAGAGAGGAGATGAGAGAAGAGAAGATGAGAGAGACTGAAATGATTTGAGAGAGAGAGAGAGGAGAGAGAGATGACGATGAGAGAACTGTAGATGCCGAACGACGAGATCCAGACCAGAGATAGAGAGGAGAAACTCGAGAGAGAGAGATCAGACAAGCAGACAGAGAGGAGAGACATTGCAAAAGAGATGAGAGATGAGAGAGAGCAAAGACACATAGAGAAGAGAGAGGAAGAAAGACAGAGAGAAGCAGAGAGAGCGAAAAGACACAGAGAGAAGAGATGAGTAGAAAGACAAAGAGGGAAGGAGAGAGAGAGAGAGGAAAGTGAAAAGGAAGACAAAGAGAGCAGAACCAGATACGAGAGGAATGCATGTCAGACGACCGCAAAGAGAATGAAGAGAGTAGCCGATACGAGGAGGAGTCGAGCGAGAGAGGAGATGAGTGAGGCGAGAGCAATGAGAAGAGAATCATGAATTTATTGAGGAGACACGGAAGATCGGATTGAGACTGACTTCTGACGGGGAGAGTGGAGCAGAGATGAGAGACGGCGAGAGACGAATTGAGAGCTTTACGATGAGGATAGAGAAGAAAGGGGAAAGACACAGAGAGAGAGAGACAAGATGTGATACTGGGATGAGAATGATGTACGGTCTGAGAGACCTTTGAATGGAGATTTGACGATGAGGAGATCAAGAGTGGTATGAGCTTGATGAGTCGAGTGAAGGGGCGAGAGAAGATGGAGAGATGATGACGCGATCTTATCAGACGATTTGACAGCATTGAGAGCACGAGAGATTGGATGCGGATCCGGAGAGAAGGAGACGAGATCAGAGGATCCACGACAATGTCCACTAGAGACGAGAACCCGGAGAGAGTGAAGATGACTCGAGACCCTTGAGGATAGATGATGCGTTAAGACGACAATAGAGGTAGATAGAGAGGAAAGAGGAGAGAGAGAGAGAGAGAGGGAGAAAGAAAGACACAGAGATGATCGTATAGAGTGGGGGGAAGGGGGGGAGAGAGGGCAATGAAGATCATGACGAGGATCAGGACCCGAGAATCTACGAACCGGAGAGGCGAGCAAAGGAGCGATGAGAGCAATGGCTGAAACAATAGACGAGGAGGAGAGATAAGAACGAGGGAGCAAGACGGAGCAGAGAGAATCTGAGAGATACAGAAGAGGAGAGAGAGAATATGAGAGAGCATGAGAAGAGAAGAACGAAGATGGAGAAGAGACGAGAGAGAGACCGAGATGAGAGCCGAAGAGAGAGAGAGAGAGAGAAAGGGAAAGACACCTTTCTAGAGAGAGAGGAGAGGAGAGAGAGCGGAGAAGAGAGCACGAGAGTAGAGGAGAGAGACGAAGAGAGACCGAGAGAAAGAGAGAGAGAGATGAGAGCAGAGACCAGAGCACTGATGATATGCAAGAGAGACTTGAGAGAGACGGGAGACGAGACGAAGGATTTTTGACACGCATGACGGAGAGAGAGAGAGAAGAGTGAGAGAGAAAAAAAAAGAAAGAGAAAGAGAGAAAAGAAAGAGAAAGAGAAAGAGGCAAGAGAAAGAGCAAAAGAAAGAGAAAAAAAAAGAGAAAGAGAGAAAAAGAAAGTGAAAGAGAGAAACAGAAAGAAAGAGAGAGAAAAAAAGGAGAGAGAAAAGGAGAGAGAGAAAAAAGAGAGAGAGAGAGAGAGAGAGGAGAGGAGAGACAGAGAGAGAGAGAGACGAGAGACAGATGAGATGAGGAGTGAGCAAGACTGACGAATTTGAAGGTGGAGGGAGAGAGAGGATGATTCCGAGCAGAGAGAGATGAAGAATCGAGAGAGAGATGATGAGAGTGAGAGAGACGAGAGTGATGAGAGCAGCAGCACGAGATGAACCCCGAGAGATGACACGAGACTGAGATGAGATGAGAGAGAGAGCTGCAGAGAGAGAGAGAGAGGGAAAGACACAGAGAAAGAGAGACAGAGGGAAAGACACAGAGAAAGAGAAAGAGAAAGAGAGAGAGAGAGAATGAGATAGAGAGAGAGAGAGAGAGAGAGAGAGAGAGACCTGAGAGAGAGTAGATGAGAGAGAGAAAGCAGGAGGAAAGAAGAAAGAGCGAGAAGAAGAGAAGTCCGATGAGAGTAAGAGAGTGTAAGAGAGAGAGAAGAGAGAGAGTAAGTGAGAGAGAGAGATGCAGAGGAGTTTAAGTGAGAGAGAGCTCGAGAGCTCCAAGATTAGAGAGAGAGAGATGATGACGAGAGAGATTAGAGAAGATGAGAGACTGAAGAGAGATGAGAGATGAAGAGAGAGCAGAGAGAGTTTTGAGATGAGAGACTGAATGTGAGAGAGAAAGAGAGAGAGAAAAGGAAAGAGAGAGAGAAAGGAAAGAGAGAGAGAAAAAGCAAAGAGTGAGAGAAAAAGAAAGAGCTGATGAGAGGAGAAAGAGGAAAGTCGAGAGGAAAGAGCAGAGAGCAGATATGAACCGTTTTGATGACGGAGAGATGAGAAGGACGAGAGGAGAGACGAGCAGATTGTGAGAGGAGCGAGAGAATGAGAGAGTCAAGAAGATGAATGAGAGAGAGACTCTGATAAAGAGAGATGAGAGAAAGATGGAAGAGATGAGAGAGCGAGAGAGAGAGAAAGAAAAAGATGAGAGAGAGACAAGGAGAGAGAAAAGGAAAAAGCGAGAGGGAGAGAGAAAAAAAGAAAAAAAGAAGAAGGAGGAAGAGCATAAGGAAGAGGATCAGAGCCAGAGAGAGAGAGAGAGAAAGAGAGAGAGCAGAGACTGCGACAGGCGAGAGGACGAGAGAGAGTAGTAGAGATGAGATGAGGAGCAGAAGAGACTCGAATGAGAAGAAGAGAAGAGAAAGAAAGTACGAGAGAGACACGACGAGAGGACGAGAGAGAACGAGAGATGGAGAGACAATGAGAGTAGAGAAAGAGAGAGAAAGAGAGAGAGAGAGACGATGAGAAAGAGAGAAGTGAGGACGATCTTTTTTTTCTGTGTCGAAGAGACGAGAGATGAGACAGAGTGACACAGCAATTTTTCGGAGGATGAGCACGTCATGAGAGAGATGCAGAGAGAGAGAAGATCTCGAGAGAGAGGAGAGAGAGAGAGAGAAAGGACGAAAGAGAGAGATTGCAAAAGGAAAGAAAGAGAGAGAGAAAAGGAAAAGAGAGAGAGATAAGGAAAGAGTGAGAGAGATGAGATGAGACGAGAACGATGATTTGATGTTGAATGAGGAGAGATCGAAGACAGAGAGACCGGAAGAGAGAGATACCGCGTCTTAATGAGAGAGAGCGATAATACTGAGAGACTGAGATGAGAAGATGAGATGAGGGATTGCGAGAGGAGTAGAGAGAGGAGAGAGAAGAGCGCAGAGAGAGAGAAAGGGAGTAAAAGAGAGAGAAAGAGAAAGGGAGTAAGAGAGAGAGAGGGAGAGAGAGAGAAACAGAGAGAGAGGTTGAGAGACGGAGGAGAACAGAAGAGAGAAGAGAGAGAGCGAGAGAGGAGACCCGAGAGACGCGAGTGAATA
>NC_051396.1:32446512-32449012 GCF_015228065.2 Penaeus monodon | reverse complement strand
AAAACCTAAGGTAGTATCTTGATGATTTTTTATTATTATTATTATTATTATTGTTATTATTATTATTATCATCAAATGTGACTTCAAAGATTGTTTTGTCTGGTCTAGCTTACAATTAGAAAGACGAGCTTCATAAGTTGCCAAGAATTTCTAACTCTATTAACACAATGACAAAGGATTTGTTTTATCCCCAGTATTCTTTGTGCATTTTGTTACAAACAAATAGCTCCACATATGCTCAGCCACCAAAGAATCTATCAGCAGACCCTAGAGACTGCGCCTAATTTCCACATTCCTTGAATTTGTGGGAAAATGTGTTTTTCTTTCTAATTCTATTAATATTGATACTGTTATTATTCTTATCTTATTGCTAATAAAGTATTACTAATATTTAAGACAATAAAATAATATAAAAAAAAGCTTTCCAGAAGTTAAGGAAAAGGGTAAACAGGTGAGATGGCTAGGACTAATAACTGACTCCTTGGTGACTAAGCACTTGTAGAGTCATCTATGTGTAAAGGCAATAAATGAAATTTTATTACAGTGAGCATTCTTGCCATCTGAGCCAACTGGGTTAAGTAATATTTTTTATGCTTAACTTATAGACTTTATCTTATAACCAACAAAATGTGACAGTGCCAGATTTCCCCATTCCTTGAATTTGCAGGAAAACCAATTATTTTCTTATGTAATTAATGTCAATACTGTTATTATTACTATTGCTGGTGAGACTATGTTTACCATAACATTATTAAAATACAAATAACACTAAAAGCAATAAAATAATAAAACACGTTTCCATAACTCTAGGAAACAGGTGAACAGGTGAGATAGGCAGGACAAATAGTTGATTTTTTGGTGACTATATACATCCATATGTTTACACAATGATATTAATAGAATGCATTTGTGCCATCTGCAGTAGTGGGTTAATATTTTGATTGTGTTCAAAGCCGTTGGGAAAAACTGTCATTTTGTACATAGGCATACAGATAATTAGTGAAAAATGATGTTACTAGTTTTTTAACTTCTGTATTTATACTGTTATTAGAGAACTGATTATTACAAATCTTATAAGATATCTTTTAAACTTACAAGGAAAACTCTGAAAGCATGCAGCCTTGCTTCATTAAAAAAATAACTAATTTTATAAATAAAGCAATGCCAAAAATATTTTAACTCTCTTGACTCTCGCTCATACACTTCTATTCACTTCCCATTTCCTTGTCTGTCTCTAAATTTTTCTAACTACTGCAGTCCTATCTCTCTTACTTTTCAACAGAATGTAATGAGTTACCTGTTCAGCAATCCCATAAGTAATTTTTTTCTTTTGACAGACGGCCTTATAAGGCACTCAAGCACAAGTGCTTATTCTTGTCTGTTATGCATTGAATAGTTTAGTCAAATTCATTATTCATTTTTTTCACTTCTCCCACCTTTCCCTCTAACTTTCCACTCTATTATTTAGAAGATCAAAAAAACTTACACTCAAAGGATGAAGCCTTTCATCAAATATATCCAGAATGCGGTTATCAGCACGATTTCTGATGTGGTAATAGATGGCCAGTGCAACACACTTTATTGTGTTCTTCAAGTTGGGCTGCGACACAGTTGAGTCATCCAGGTAGATGGTTGAGCAGGAGGAAGATTTCTTGAGGGTACGTCCATCTTCCAACTGTAAATCAGATAGGGATAGACCTTATATTTCTGTTCCATGTAGATAAACATGTGAATGCAAATAATGGTGTATTTATGTGTGCCTACGGAAACAAAGTTTGTAAAGATAAATTTAAAGAAACTACTAAGGCATTACTCTGACTTAAAATGGGAGATAGCATCTGTTGACCTGATGGTAATAAAACAGAAAACTCTGGCTCACTGCAATGCCCCCTAGTAGGGTAACATTGTGCCCAAAGAGCTAATAGTAATAACTCTAATGTTATTCTTAGCAACTACTAAAATGTTATAAAAGGCAACCTTGAGTCCTTCGGCTTTGTATTCACTCACTTGTCAGTAGTGTCTTTCCCTACCTGTAATAACTTGCATGTATCCATTATATAACTTATCTTATTTCTGTTGTTAAACCCATATATATATATATATATATATATATATATATATATATATATATATATATATATATATATATATATATATATATATATATATAAACACTAATTACTGTATGATATTTTTCTGTACTAAATATGTCTTCTATTTCTACAATCTGTATTTTAGCACTAGTTTCTACCATTTGTGAAAAAACCTCTTTCAATATTTAACATCTGAAGAAAAAACTGGATAGGTAACTGATCCAATAAAAATCTATAAAACTTTGTACATGAAACTAATACTAACTATTAAGACAAAGAAATCAGTATCACTTACATGACTTCTACTTCTTCTTCTGACTAGTCCATCTGCAACACAAAGTTAGAAGATAAATGTAAGATCTCAAAATATTTTTTATAACAATGCACATACCAATAGAAGAAGAAGA
>NC_051396.1:32401512-32441512 GCF_015228065.2 Penaeus monodon | reverse complement strand
CAGTCGTGCATGCTAGGGTGACGATATGAGCCCCCGGCAGCGGGGCCTGGGCCACTATGAATACCACCCTGGAGAGAGGGCTTGCGCATCGGGAATTCATCCGTTGGTAAAGGGTTAATGGAGTCTAAAAGGAGAATCAGTGGATGTTGATGGAAGTCCTTCGTATGGTAGGAACAGTTAGGATGGCCGAGTTTGGTGTACATTCAGTTTTAACTGTTCCCTTCCTGTTCAAAGTGAACAGTAATGAATCCTTAGTACATTGATAATGGAGCCTGATGGATCGTTAACAGAACTTAAGCAATATTGCAAGTCAACTGCCACCAAAATTCATCTTGCATCGGTAATGCTCTCATACCTTTCCCTACCTTTCTCATACTGGTCCTGCGCCGTTCCAATTTCTATCTACCATTCTGGTAGCATCCTGATATCATCTCAACCATACCAATACCGTTTCATAACCATCCCCAGAACGTTCCGACTATTGTTATAGGAGTGTGCAAAGTTCTATTACTGCTCATATATCACTCCCAACCTAACTAGAGTTCACATCATTTTGCAAGGATATTTCATCAAGTGCAGGAATCTAAAAAACAGCTGTTCACACAGCCACTGACTGATGGTTCATAGCCACCCTGAGGATAATAGGAACGCTTGAGAATGGGAGATAGAACAATCTGTGCAATGGGAGTTCAAGGCGAACTTCCTTGACTTCCTTATTGTCATATACCTTATATGAACTGTGGTGGACCAAGTCACAAATGGCACCACATAATGACATACCCCAATCCACTGAGCTGTCTTTGGTGTTTGATGTCGCTATTAGATATAGGCACCTAAAGTGAGAGGGAAAGAATGAAAATTTCACACTTGTGGTTATAAGCTGCATGTACAAGTTATACTGTGCCGCCCAATCTTGTACTTTAAATACTGTGCAATCTAAGCAGAAATGGAGAAACTGTCAATGCACTCCAACCACACATTACTGGCTACTAGCCAATCTTTTTCATACTGCAATTACTGGGTTAATGTCTCTTCTCTTAATTACAGTGATGAAAATTCTGTTGACTATGCATACTGCAATAGGGATTTTACTGGTCAACATCGTAAAAAGTCATAAGTATCAGCATCTATTATGCTTGCCCCTAACTCAGTAGACTTGACAGAACGATCTTAAGTCATTCTAAAAACTCATGCTCCATTGTTCTCAAAATTCCATAATTACATGGAGTACATATATTGATGTCTATAAAACCACCTATGCAAAAATGGCTGATAACATATTAGTAGATAAACTTACGCTCTCATTTTTAGAAAAGACAAGTGACTCAGATACCTTGATAAATAGATGTTCCTTATTACTGCCAGTCATCTAATCCTCCTCCTATTGCTCCAAGACTGCAAATCCACGCATGAACCACAGCAACATCCTTTTTACTTTTGAATTGTGATGCGTTACTAGATTTCTGTAGCTCTGCCAGATGCATGATATTTACTAAATATAGAACTTCATGACATATGAATTAAATATGTTCCTAGGATTATTTATATATTTTTTCAAAACTTTTTCCAACAGTCCATAATTGGCAAGCTAGATTTGTCCCTTTTGTATCGCTTTTTCCATTCTTAAAAAATATTTTCTTCATAAGCTGTTTTACTTCAGTCCCATATGGAGAAAATTTTAAAGGGATAATTTAGAGGGAAAAATCATACAGTTTGCATTTAACCCCCTTTAAGGCAAAATTTCCCTTACCCCCACATTGCTGGCATCCATAAAGATAATCCAAATTTTACCAAGACCAATTCTTAATTTTTGGGGATGGAGGAGGGGGAGAGAGGGGAAGGAGGGGAAAGGAAAAAATGAGGGGGGGAACGGAGAAAAGATGAGAGGGGAGGAGGAGAGGGGGGAGGGGAGAGGAGACGAGAAAAAGGGGAGGGGAGAGGGAAGAGGGAGAGGGGGAGAAAAGAGGAGGGGGGAAAAGGAGAGGGGGGGGGAGAGAGAGAGAGGGGAGAGGGGGGAGGGAGAGAGAGGGGGAAGAGAGGAGAGAGGAGAGGAGGGGGGGGAAAGACTAGAGGAGAGAAGAGAGAGGGGAGGGGAGAGAGAGGGGAGAGAGAGGGAGAGAGAGAGAGAGAGGAGGGAGAGGAGGGGTGGGGAAAGCCCGGGGGAGGAGAGAAAAGAGAGAGAGGAGAGGGAGAGAGATAGGAAAGAGAGGAGGAGGAAGGGGGAGGGAGAGAGGGGAGGGGAAAAGGGGGAGAAAAGAAAGAGAAAAGGGGGGGGAAAAAGAAAAGGAAGATGGGAGAGAGAAGAAGGGAGAGAGAGAGAAAAGGGAGAGAAAAGAAAAAAAAGGGAAAAAGAGGAAAAGAGAGAGGGGGGGAGGAAAAGGGGGGGGGAGGGAGCGGCAGGGGAAAAGAAGAGGGGGAGAGAGGGAGAGAGGGGGGAAAAGGACGATTGGGGGGGAAAAGAGAGAGGGGATGGGGGAGAGGGGGGAGAAAAGGGGGAAGAGAGAAGAGGGAAGTGCGGGATCGGAGAGGGAAAGGGGAGAGAGAGAAGAGAGAGGAAAAAAGAAGGGAGAGGGGAAGGGAAAAAGGAGGGGAGCGGAGGGGCCCGAGAGGAGGAAAAAGGAGAGAGAGAAACCGAGGAAGGAAAAAGAGGAAGGGAGGGAAAAAGGGGAAAAAGGGAGAGAGGGGGGAAAAGAAAAAAAAAGGGGGAAGAGAGAGAGACGGGGAAGAGAGAGGGGGAAGAGAAAAAAGGGGAAGAAGGGAAGAGAGAGAGAAGAGGGAGAGGGAGGGGAGAGAGAAAGGGGGGGGGAGAAAAGACAGAGGACGAGAAAGTGGAGGAGGGAGAGGGGAAAGAGAGGGGGGGAGAGCAAGAGTGAAGGAGAGAGAGAGAGGGGGGGAGAGGGAAAAGGAGAGAGGAGAGTTTTCGAGAGGGGGGAGAAGGACGAGAGAGAGAGAGAGCAAGAGCGAGAGAAAAAAAAGAGAGAGAAAGGGGGAGAGGAGAAGAAAAGGGAGGGGAGGGGGGGAGAGAAAGGAGGGGAGAGAAAGGGGAGGGGAAACGGGGGGAGGAGGGGAGAAAGAGAGAGAGAGGGGGGAAAAAAAAGAGAAAGTGGGGGAGGAGAAGAAGGGGAGAGAGAGGAGAGAAGAATAAACGGGGAGAGAGAGAGAGAGAGAGAGGGGGGGGGGAAGAGAGAGAGAAAAGGGGGAAAAGGGAGAGACAAAAAAGAGGGGGGGGAGGGGAGGGGGGAAAAAGGGGAAAAGGGGGAAGGGGGAAGGGGAAAAAGAGGGGGAACGGAGGAAAACGAAGAGGAGAGAGGAGGAGAGAGAGAGAGAGGGGAGGGGGGAGAGAAAGAAAAGGGGAGGAGAGAGAGAGGAGAGAAGGGGGACAGAAAACGAGAGAGGGGAAAGAGAGAGAGAGAAAAGGAGAGAGAGGGGAAAAGAGAAAAGGACGGAGAGGAGGAGAAGAGAGAGAGGGGAGAGAGAAAAAAGGGAGAGAGAGATAGGGAAGAGGGGAGGAAGGAAAAAGAGAGAGAGAGAGGAGAGAGAGGGGGGGGAAAAGGAGGGGGGGTGGGGGGGGGAGGGAGCCCCGAGGGGAAAAAGGAGAGAGAAGGGGAGAGGAAAAATAGGGGGGGGGGGGGGGAGGGGGGGGGGAGGCGGGAAGGGGGGAGGGGGAGGGGGGGGGGGAAGGGAGGGGGGGGAAAGAGAGGGGGAGTGGGAGGGGAGGGGGGGGGGGGGAAAAAAGCGGGAAAAAAGGGGGAAGGGAGGGGGGGGGGGGGAGGGGGGAGGGGGGGGGAGGGGGGGGGAAGGGAGAGAGAGAGAAAGAGAGAGGGAGAGGGGGGAGGGGGGGAGGGGGGGGGGAACAAAAGAGAGAGAGGAGGGGGAAGGAGAGAGAGAGAGAGAGAAGAGAGAGAGAGAGAGAGAGAAGAAAAAGAGAGAGAGAGGGGGGGAAAGGAGAAAAGGAAAAAGAGGAGGGAGGGAGGGAGAGGAGAGGGGAAAAGGGGGACGTTTTTGAGGAGAAGGGAAAAAAGGGAAGAAAAGGAGAGAGGAGAGAGAGAGAGAGAGCGAGACGAGAGGGAGAGGGAGAGAGGAGTTTTTGGGAGAGAGGAAAAGGAGGGGAGGGGGAGAGAGAGAGAGAAAAAGAAGAGGGGAGAGAGAGAAAAAAGGAAGAGAAAAAGGAAAGGGAGAGAGAGAGGGGAGGAGGGGAAGGTGAGAGAGAGGGGAGGAGAGGGGGAGGAAGGAGGGGGAGGGAGAAGGGGGGAAGAGATGAGAGGGGGAAAGAAGGAAGGGGAAAAAGGGAAAAAGGGGAGGAGAAGAGGGGAGGGGGAAGGGGGAGGAGAAAGAGAGAAAGGGGGAGAGGGGAAAAAGAAAAGAAAAAGGGAGAAAAGAGAGAAAGAGAGAGAGAGGGAAAAAGGAAGGAGAGAGGGGAAGAGAGAGGGAAAAAGGGAGAGAGGGGGGAGAGAGAGAGAGAGAGGGGGAGAGAGAGAGGGAAAAGGAGGGGAGGATGGGAGAGAGACCAAAAGGGGACGAGAGAGAGAGAGAAGGAAAAGGAAAAGAGGAGAGAGGAAAAGAGGGAGGGAAGGGAAGAGAGAGAGGAAAAGAAAAGAGAGAGGAAAGAGAGAGAGAGAGAGAGAGGGGGGAGCGAAAATGAGAATAGAGGGGGAGAGAGAGGGAGAGAGAGAGAGAGAGAGAGGGGAAGAGGAGAGAGAGAGAGAGTTTAGGAAGAGAGGGGAAAGGAAAAAACACAGAGAGAGAGATAGAGAGAGAGAGAGAGAGAAAAAGGAGGAGAGGGGAGGAGGATGGGGGAAAAGAGAGTTTGGAGGAGAATGAGAGAGAGAGAGGGGAGGGGAAAAAGAGAGAGAGGGGGGGGGGAAAAGGGGGAGACAGGGGAGGAAAAGGAGAAGAGAGAGAGGGAGGAGAGAGGAGAGACGAGAGGAGGGGAGAGGAGGGGCAGAGAGAGAGGGAGGAAAAGAGATGGGGGAGAGGGGAGAGAAAAAGAGAGAGAGAGAGGGGGGGAGAGAGAGAGAGAGAGAGAGAGAGAGGAGACCGAGAGAGGGGAGGAGAGGGGGAGAGGGTGGAGGGGGGAGAGAGAGAGAAGGAGGGGAGAGAGGGGAGAGGGAGGAGGGGGGGGAGGGGAAGAGTAAATGTAGTGAGTGAGAGAGAGAGAGAAAAAAGGAAAAAGAAGGGAGAAAGAGGAGAGAGAGGGAGAGAGAGAGAGGAGAAGAAAGGAGGGAAAAGAGAGAAAAAAAAGGGAAAAGGGGGAAAGAGGGAAAGGGAAAAAGGGGAAAAGGGCGAGGGAGAGAGGAAGAGAGAGAGAGTGAGGGGAGAGAGAGAGAAGAGAGAGAGAGAGAGAGAGGAGAGAGATGAGAGAGGAGAGAGAGAGGGGTGAGAAGAGAGAAGAGGGGAGCGAGGGGAGAGGGGAGAAGAGAGAGAGGGGGAGGGGAGAGAGAGAAGAGAGAGCGAGGGGGAAAAAAAGAGGAGGGGGAAAAAGAGGAAAAGGGGGGAAAAAGAGGGGAGAGAGGGGAAAAGAGAGAGAAAAGAGGGGAAAAAGAGAGAGAGAGAAGAGAGAGAGAGAGGAGAAGAAAGAGAGGAGAGAGAGAGTGAAGAGAAGGAGAGAGAAAGAGGAAGAGAGGGAGAGTAGAGGGGGGGAAGAGAGGGAGAGAGAGAGAGAGGAAGACGGGGGAGGGGAAGAGGGGAAAAGGGGGGAGGAGAGAGGGGGGAAAGAGAGGGAGAGGGGAGGGAGGAAGAGGGGAGAAGAGAGAGAAAGAGAAAAGAGGGGAAAAATAGAGAGAGGGGGGGGAAAAGGGAGAGAGAGAGAGGAAAAGAGAGAGAGAGGAAGGAGGGGAAAGGAAAAAACAGAGAGAGAGAGAAGAGAGAGAGAGAAGAGAGAGAGGAGAGGAGAGGAGAGAGAGCTGATAGGAGAGGAGAGAGAGAGGGGGGAGAGAGAGGGGGAAAAGGGGAAAAGGAAAGGGGGAAAAGAGAGAGAGAGAGGGGAGGGGGGGTAAAAGAGAGAGAGGGGGGAAAAGGAAAAGAGGGAGGGGAGGGAAGAGAGGGGAGAGAGAGAGAGAAAAGGAAAAGGGAGGGGGGGAGGAGAGAGAGAGAGAGGAGAGGGGAAAAGAGAGAGAGAGAGGAAGAGAAAAGAGAAAAGAGAAAGGAGAGAAGAGAAAGGAAAAAAGAGAGAAAGGAGAGAGAGGGGAAAAAGGAGAGAGAGAGGGGAAAGGGGAAAAGAGAGAGGATGAGAGGAAGAGGAAGAGAGTGGATGAGAGGAAGAGGAAGAGAGAGAGAGGGAGGAAGGGGAAGAGAGAGAGAGAGGAAAAGAGAGAGAGAGAGGAGAAAAGAGAGGGGAGAGAGAGAGGAAGGGAGAGGGAGAAGAAATAGATTGAAAAGAAAAAAGGGAGTGAAAAAAAAGGGGGGTGAGAAGAAAGAAAAGAGAGAAGAGAGAGAGAGAAAGAGAGAGAAAAGAGAGAGAGAGGGGAGGGGAGAAAAGAGAGAGAAGAGAAGGGAGGGAGAGAGGAAAGGGGAAGAGAGAGAGAGAGGGGAAAAAGGGAAAAGGAGAGAGGGGGGGAGGGAAAAGAGGGAGAGGGGGAAAAGGGAGGGACGGGAGGGGGGGAGGAGAGAAAAGAGAGGAAAAGAGAGAGAGAGAAAAGAGAGAGAGAGAGGGGAAAAGAGAGAGAGAGAGAAAAAAAGGGGAGGGGAGAGAGAGAGAGAGAGAGGAGGGAGGGAGGGAGGGAGGGGGGGAGGGGGGAAAAGGGAAAGGGAGAGAGAGAGAGAGAGAGTTGGGGAGGGGAGAAAAGGAGGGCCCGAGAGAGGAGAGAGAGACAGAGAGAGAGAGAGGGGAAAAAAGAGAGGGGAGAGAGGAGAGAGAGAGAGAGAAAGGGAGGGGGGAAAAAGGAGTGAGTGAGTGGGGGAGTCTGAGGGGAGAGAGAGAGGGGAGAGAGAGAGAGGGGAAAAGAGAGGAGAGAGAGGGGGAGGAGGGAGAGAGAGGGGGGAAGGAGAGGGAGAAAAGAGAGGAGCCGAGGGAGAGAGGGGAAGAAAGAGAGAAAAAGAGAGAGAGAAAGAAAGAGAGAGAGAGAGAGAGAAAGGGGGAGAGAGAGAGAGAGAAAGAAAAAGAGAGGAGAGAAAGAAAAGGAGGGGGAGAGGAGAGAAAAGAGAGAAAAGGAGAGAGAGAGGAGAGAAGAGAGGGGAAAAGAGAGAGAGAAGAGAGAGTGAAGAGAGAGTGAAGAGAGAGAGAAGAGAGAGAGAAGAAAGAGAGAAGAGAGAAGAGAGAAGAGAGAAGAGAGAGAAAGAGAAAGAGAAAGAGAGAGAGAGAGAATGAGTTATAATTTTGTACTTCATATAGACATTTTGTCCAATATTTAGGTAATAGACCTACTAGAAAAAATATATTCTTTGTTTTTTAATTGTAACATTTAAAAAAATAAAAAAGAAGTTGGTAATGTGTAATTTTTATACCAATACTGGGGGCCAAATATAGAGAAAAGTGTATGGGGAAAATTTAAATTTATTTCACATGTTTTTATGAATTTTGTTAAACAGAGAGCTTATTCACCAATAATCTTGATTTCTGTCAAGAATTTTTTTTCAGTTTTATACATTTTAATGTTATTGGTGTTTTTTTAATAGAAATTTATGAATTGTAATAATAATAACAATAATAATAATAATAATAATAATAATAATAATAATAATGGTATCAATACTGATAGCATTATGATAAAAAAAAAAAATTTCCCATAAATTCAAATTTGGGGAAAAATTTAAACGACTTGGGGCCCCTTGGCCAACCCAACTGACTTTCCCGGGGCCCGAGCATTTTTTAGCCCCTGTGTTATAAAAAGGAAGAAGAAGAAGAGGAAGAAGAAAATAATACAGTAGATAGTACATAATACTGCAATCAGTGGGTTACAGAACACTAACAGATGGAAAAATATTCAAACTGAATATAATTTGTAAAATTTTAAGTGTTTTCTTTTTAAAAAATTAAAAAAAATAGCCCTGGAAAAAATTTTATTTAAAAATATTAAAATTTAAAAAAATGAAGATTTCAGAAATCAGCTAGAATGACACACACCCAAAGGGATTAAATTTTTCATTTTAATAAATTCTTATATGAAATTTTAATAATTTTTTGGGGTATTTTTATTTAAAAATTTCCCCAAAATTTCAAATGAGAAATATGACTGTGGAAGCTACAGATACATAGAGGTTGTGGTTAATTTTACAAGTTCTAGTATCATGTACTTTAGGCAATAAGTATTTATAGAAAATGTTGCCATTATAAATTAATAAAATCAGTAGGAATTACTTATTTTCCGATATTTTCATTGCACAAGATCATCACCGACCCCTAAGGATTTGTTAACCCTTAAACAGTGCCCTTGACTCTGTTGTTTACCTAAATGAAACACTGTTGATTTAAACCAAAAAGAATTTATTTCAGTTCCTACAGTTATCAATGAAATATCAACATTATATAAATGTAATACAAGAGATCTGAAGATATATCAAGTAAGACATGTTTTTAATCTTCTTTATATATTTCAATGGTTTCTTATCTTTTACTTAGAACAGTATATGGTCCTCCAACACAAAATATTTGTTAATATAACAGTAACATATACTCAGCAGATTATATACAATTTCCTCCCTTTCTCAAAATCTTGATGAGAATATATCAAATCAAAGTTGCATTAGCTCAAATGGTTGCTTGCAAGTGATAATTCTATTACAATATGGACTGCTATACTTGTTTCGGTGATTTTGACATTCCCAGCATGGGTATACACCATGTTGCTGGATGGGATCCTCAAAATCGCCATCAAATATGAAGGAAGTGGTTACTTGCTGGCAAGGCAATGTAACACACTATTTTTGGAGGACTTCTCTTGGTACAATCAGTAACCTCATTTTAGTCTTTACTTTCAATATAGCCCAGCTATCAAGTACCTTATTTCCCCAAAAAATTTAAAAATAAAAACCCCCGAAAATTGGGTTTAAGGAAATTTTGGGTTACCAAAAAAATATTTGGGCCTAGATAGCACTTGTTTTTTTCCTTCCCGCTGTTCATTCCATTTAAAGTAAAAAGGAAACTTGGGTAAGAGTTTTCTAGACCCCTTTCCCAAAAAAATTGTTTTTAAAACAATTTAAAGTTCCCCGTAAATAAACTTCCCAAATTTGCTTATTAAATTTGTTTAAAATTTGTAAATTTTGATCACAATGGGACCATAAAAAGGGCCCATAAGGGGAAAAATATGTGGAAAAACCCCAAAAAAAAAGGGAGGGACTTGCTTTGGGCTGGTACTGTTTTCCTCTGTGGAATAGCAAACAAGCTGACGTGTTATATTAAACAGGAAGGTGCAAAATCCCTACCATACAAAGTAATGGCCAGACCAATTATAAATTGCAAAGCTTATGGTAATTCTCTTACACAGCCTTTAAACACATCATATATATACTATACATTGCAATCCCTGTAATGATGATTAATCACAGGAAATAACAACATAATCATACAGACTAACATATTATGAATCACCCTTGCCTCCCTACTCACCTTTTTCAACCCCACCCCACGGTGTATAAAAATTTGATTTTTATAAAAAAGTGTATTTTTCCTTTATGTTGAGTTTTAAGGCAGTACTAACACTTGGGAAGAGTGATCCTTTAAGCAGATTTACCTAATATGACATTTACCAAACTAATTCACTGGGGCTGGCTGAACAATAGGACATTTTGGGCAACTTTTTTTGTACCATTCTGATTAAAAAAGCCACAGGGGGAAATATATCTGCCAACTTATATGATAAAATAAATTCACTGTAAAGCATTACATTAAAAGCATATATATTATATAAACATGAAAAGCTGTCACATGAGTTAATGAAAATAGCAGATAGGGTTATGTTCAATTCTTATTTAATCATTTATCTAAGCTTAAGTCAGAATTCTAATTCTGGAAGTTTTAAGTACATTTACCTCTAATAAAGTACCTTAATTTGTTTCTCATAAGCGAAAAAACACAATGGTTTTAAAAGGGGTTTTTTTCTCTCCCAAAAAAAAGTATTGTTTGGGACCCAAAAAAAAAGAAACCTTTCCTTTTTCCCGGGGACATTATAAAACAGTTTAAAACAGGCCATCACACCAGTGTTATCACACAAAATAATGCTTAACTTGAGATATCAAAAAATATCAAATGCTGTATTTCCCCCCCTCAATAACCACCAAGCATCTATCTTTTGGACAAGTTCCAAAAATAATATAGGACACATTAAAGAAAAATCTTTACTTTATTTCTACAATTACCTTGTAATAATGTCCCCTGAGGGGACGCGGTGGCCGAATGGTTAGAGCGTCGGACTCAAGACTGTCACGACGGTAATCTGAGTTCGAGGGGGTTTGAGTCAACCCGGGCCCGGCGCGTTTTTGGGCCCTGGGCAAGGAACTTCCCCCTTTAATTTCCTACCTAGCCAATGGGTGGCCCAAACCTGGGGCCGCGGTCGGCCGAAATGGTTTGAGCGTCGGGCTCA
This sequence comes from Penaeus monodon, assembly GCF_015228065.2. Classification (NCBI taxonomy): domain Eukaryota; kingdom Metazoa; phylum Arthropoda; class Malacostraca; order Decapoda; family Penaeidae; genus Penaeus; species Penaeus monodon. The sequence goes on along the minus strand of NC_051396.1, from coordinate 32,430,995 downwards.
GGGGCTACACGACGGGGAATTGAGCTTTGAGGGTTCGACACCCGGCCCCCCGCGGGTTCCCTTGGGGAAGGAAAATTTCCCCCTCGATGCCGCCTAGCCCCCCTGGTTGGCCAAGGGCCCGTCAAGTAGTGCCCGGGAAAAAGAGAAAGGTTTAAATCGATAAAAAAAAACCGGGGGAAGGCAATGGCAAACCACCGCTCTAAATTGCTAAGAAAAAATCATGGAAGCCCAAAGATCGTCAAGGCCGGGTGGGCCCCCAATGGTTAGAGCGGCGGACTCAAGACTGTTTAAGACGGCCAAACCCGAATTCGAGGGTTTTGAAATCCCCAACCGCCGCGTTGTTTCCCCTTTGGGGAAGGAACTTCACCTTGATTGCCTGCCTAGCCAAAGGGTGGCCCAAACCAGCCCAAGTTTAAGTGTGGTTTCCCAAAAACCCGGATAAAAAAAGAGAGAATGATTACCAAAAAGGGACCACCGGGACTTCCGTGGAAAGGAATTGGGGACCCCCACCACGTACTTTTACCCAAAAAGCATTTGCAAAATGGAAAAAAAAAAAAAATTTAAGTATCATTTCTTTTGAACCCCGGGGCCCCCAGACATGAACCTACCGTTAAAAGAAGAAGAATGTCCCCTGACCATTGGGAATGGGTGAAAGGAGAAAAGAGTGTCAGGTTATAATATGTGTCTTCACAAAAGTATTACCCTATTGCTATTAGAATAATTTTAGAGATGAAACTTCATATAATAATTTGCACAGCAAACTAAGTATTCTGATCAAGAGATACTGTATTTTTACTTCATTCAACACCCATTCTAAAAAGTTTAAGAAGGTAAAAGAAAAAATAAAACCCCTTCACAAAAAACCCTTAAAATTTTTACTTCTAAAAAAAATATTAAAAAAAACTATAAAAACTACCCTAGTCATAAAACTATTTTCTATCTAATAAAAATTTTTTGATATAAATAGGGAGAAACTTACTGGATGAATTTAGCAATTTTACTACTCTGTATATATATCCAGCAAACTTCCATTCAATGGCCATTACTTTATAATTCAGATTTATTTGTTTATCAACATTCTCCAGTTCCTTGTACTTAGTCTTAAAACAAAAAACAAAAAATAATTTATGGTCACATTTCTACTACCCAATACTGAAAGTATAATAACAATATTATTTGATCAAGAAGATGAAGTGATATGAAACTAGATGTAATTCTGACATTGTCATAAAGTAAAAAAAAAAAAAATACATTTAGGGCTGCCCGCAAAACATTTTGATTTTTACTGCTAGAAATTCACTCAATAAAATACTGCATTTGATTGCATCACTGCTTCCTTACACTAAAAAAATAAACTTATTCCAAAAATTAGTTGAAAATAAAGTTTTTTATTTGTTCTTTAAAAAATTAATTAATACTGTATTTAATTTCAAAAAAAAATATATAAAATTTTATTCAAAAGCCTATAGTGGGATTTTGGGGATTTCCCGGCACTCATCCGATTTTATACAATGAGAAAGGATCTTTGTCAACTCAAGAACACTAAGAGGACAATAAATAGACTGATACATCTACAGATTCGTAATTAAAGTGATAAACAGAAGTAGGACTAACTTAAAATGAGTCAAAATTTCCATTTCTGTCCGTCATAGGCCTACCTTTCTGTGTCTGTCTTACACATCTCTCGAGCCCGATCTTGGTTATTCCGGAACCACATGCCAAAGACACTTTCCTTCTTGGGGTCGATAAATGAATGGTTTTTAAATAAAAGATATTAAATTAAACCCGTCTAAATTTCTTCCCCGCCCCTGATAATCTGTCCCCAAAAGTATTATGGGCTTCTTGAGTCCTAATGCCAAGGACCACTTGGTTTCGGTTTTATTTTTCCGTGCTTTAGGGCGGTAAATTTTTTAAAATGTTATTTACACCAGAAATGGGATATAATAATTAACTCACCCAGTCAAGGGCATATTTTAAGCTCTTGGTGATGAACTCAAGACGCTAAAATCGGTCTATTCAAAACAAGTGTTCCTTCCATCAGCCATGTTGGTGTGGGTTATCTTGATCATTTGTCCGATTACCTCATTTTGTTTTTTGTTTTATTTTTTTGTCTAGCAACAGGATTGATTTAGACGTTTAATAGATAATTTTCTTATAAAATAACAACAAAAAAGTCTTAAGTTAATCATGCAGCAGATACACGGCAAAAATCATAAAATCCAAAGAAAGGACAGCGATCACCGAAGTCAATCCTCATAGCTTTCGGACGCCATCACAGACGCAGAGGGAGATTTAAGAGCGATTTGGGTGACCGGAAAATTTTTGCATCTGAAGCTCGGGCGCTGATTGGGTTTAAAAAGGCAAAAGGGCACGGCTCTTCTGCTAAATAAAATTTTTTCTTCTTTTTTTCACCTTTCTATACTTTTATTTTTTTTTCTTTTTTTGTGGGGCTACATACCCCAAATTTCAAGGCCCCCATATTTGGTGTTTCCCTTGAAAGAAATTATCTAAGGGCGGGTTTCGAAAAATAAAGGGGAGGCAGCGGAACAAAAATAGAATACCCAAAAATCACTCTGGTGATAATTTTTTACAAAATGGTTAGTATTTTTTTATATCATAAGGGAAAAATCAAATTAATAATTTTAAACTGGCAGCTAAAAAATCCATTTGGAGCGGGTCTTGTGTCAAACTTTACATACACCGCTTTAATTGAAAATTAATTTGGAAAACAAAAACAAAAAAACAAAACATTAGAGCAAAGTCTAAATTACAGACAAACAAAATAATCACTTAAACCCTCCTGTTTCCCATCATTAACCTGCCGCCGATACAATTAGTGCGGGACAAATGGTGGTTAAGAAAGGGCAGAAAGGCACTCATTGAATAGGCCCCTTCTGCCCCTAAAGCGGAGTGAGTGTTGGCTTGGAATGGGTTTTTGTGTAACGTTCTCCCTGCTTTTGTGAGTTATTGAGTTCTGCAGCATGTATTTTTGCTCGGAGGGTCGTCATGGGTTGTGTCGAAAGCAAAAAAAAATGGTTTGGGGGGAATGTTTTTGCAGTGATATTTAAAACCCGGGTTTTTTGGCCATTTCGGGGGATGGTTTGGGGGGGATGAAAGTCCGGGGGTGAAGGGTTTTCCCAAAACCCAATCAAGTGCGAACTTAGGGTTGACGACGGGAACAACCTTGCAGAGAAGATCAAACTCGAAAGGCTAAACAAGAGTAACAAGTTTAAGACCAAGTACGACCCGCGAATCACGGCCAAATATGATATCAAAGCACTCATAGGCAAGGGGACGTTCAGCAAGGTGGTTCGGGTCGAGAACAGACTCACGAAGCAACCTTATGCCATCAAGATCATCGAGTCCAAGGAAGGGCGGGAGGCATTCGAGGCCGAACTGGCAATATTACGGCGTGTGAAGTGCCCCTATATAATACAGTTAGTGGAGGTGTTTGAGAGTGTGGATAAAATATACATGGTGATGGAACTCGCCACGGGTGGAGACCTCTTTGACAAAATCATGACCAAAGGCCCTTTCTCGGAGAGGGACGCGGTTAAGGTCCTCAAGATGGTGCTGGAGGGCGTGAAGTACTTGCACCAATCTAGGCATCACTCAAGGGAATTTAAGCCGGGTTAAAATTGCTATAAATTTCCACCCCGGGAAAAAAACCAGACTCATGATCACGGACTTCGGTCTGGCCCACACCAGGAGGTAGGTCGGTGCCAAGTTGGGTTGTGCGACTTGGGGTCCGTGTAGACCCGCACGAACCACGTTATGGGGGCAGATTTACATTTAAAGGGGAAACGAACAAAAAAAAATACAAAAAAAATTTCATCGAGAAGCAGTTAGCCCATGAAATTTAGTTTGTGTCATTAGTATTTAAATATTGGGGCTTAAGTATTAGTTTCTAAACGATTAGGTAAAACTTTTGAAAAATACCTTTCTTGTGAGACTGCACGAGCCTGTGCTTGCATGCGCGTGTTTATGTGTATGCTTGTATATGTGTTTGTATATATATAGGCCCTACTATTGATGTGTATATGCTTGTACTCGTGCTTGCGCGTGTAAATGTATTAGGTTATGAGAATATTTGCAGTTTCGATTTAACCTTTCATGAATGCATTAAAATTGGGGTTTAGAAAAAATACTAGATGTTATGTACCTATTGGTTTAAAAACCCTTTTTAAACCTTTCATGAAAGGGTTTGGGATTTGATAAAGTTAAAAAAGCGGATTTTTTTTTTTTTGTTTTTTTTTTTTCACAAACCGTCAATCTTGGGGAACTATATTCCTCATTTCAATTATCCATGTTGATCTATAATTATTTTCCATCGCCAGTGATATAAATGAAAGTATTGGCAATATTCACGAAGTGCCCTCCTTTCCCCTCAGATTTTAAACCCCGGGTTTCTGCACCTTCCTGGGGAAAAACCAAAAAAAAACATCCCAACCCGGGGGCGTCGCCCCAGACCCCATCCGGATCCTCACCCGGTCTCCGTGGACTTGCTCCCCGTGCTGAATTTATCGCGATCTATTTTCTTAATTTTGATTTTTTTTTGCTTACGCAGATTTTTTCATGTATTAGGAGTAGTTTTTCTTTTTGATTATGATAGTACATTGAAATTTTCCCCGTAAAAGTATACCAAAGTAAACGTGTTTTCACTTTTTAAAAAACCCCCACGATAAAAAACCCCAGAGAAATGCGTTTTTTCGGCCCTTCGGTCCATTTGGGCAAATTTTAAAATTTTACTGTATAGCTGCGGGAAACAAGCTATGCCAAGAAATCTTTGTGGGTGCAAAACACCTGCTTGTAAGCGAACAATACATCGCAGAAAACATCACATTCATACTGTGCCCCGTACAAGATACTACACAATATAAACCCCCCATGGAAAAGGGGAAAGGTATTATTGGCTTCGTGCCCCCAGAAATTTTTTTTAATCCGGGGCACCTAAAGTGGCCCGCACCCTTTTGCAGACACTTTTTATTTTTTAAATTTCCCAAAACTAAGAGATCTGGTTATATTTAAGAAACTATCCGAGGTTTTGTTGGGCCTTGCAGGTTTTATGTGAAACCTCCCACGCAATGCTTAGCTGGGAAGGATACATTTCTCAATAAAGGTACGAGTAAATTTGGTCGAGAGACATCAGTTTATGCGAAAACCTGTGGAAGTAAGGCTTGCCAAATGCTGGGATTATGAGCTACAACTCCATAGTTAAAGTTTTTAATGCAAGGTTGCGGAGAACATAAAGTAAAGCGCGATTTAAAGTTTTTGAGAGCCCTTGTTTAACTGTTGATCGGAACTTTCATTCTTCGCGTATGGGAGCACACGTTCATTCTAAGAATTAATCCTGTGTCATTTAGGATGTATGGTGTGTACCAGCGCCACCAGCCCAAAGGATTTTATTGCTGGGGGGTTTTTTGGAGGACATGGGCCCCTCAAGCCCCCCCTGCCCCCATGCGGGCTTCCCGGGACTTGTCAGAGAGTTACCTTTTTCCTTCCCCGATGAAAGGGTATTGCCAGCCCCAAGGCAAGATTGTATTATTTTTATGGGGGAAAATAGCTTTTGGTTTTTTCCTTCCTTGTGTATGGAGTAACTGTCTCACGCAGCAACTGTTTGACAGTCCAAAGAAAGTTGCCACAGTACATGCTGTGGCGTAAGCTGTCACTTTTAGAATATGTACGCCAGAACTCCCATAATTGCAGGGACGTTTGTCATTTTTGCGGGGACATTGCTCGTTCACTGCATGGGTGAAGAGCTGCAGGCATAGCCCCAAGGGTTTGGGGTTTTAATAAAAGGGAAAAAACAGATTTACGGCCCCCTTTTAAAGCTTTTTAAAGACAAAGAACCCCCGTTGTTGGTACGGGTTTCGTTTTTTGGGGGTTTTGGTCAGGGGAATTTTTGCCCCAAATAAAGTTTTAAAAAGATGAAAAAAAATTCAGAGGGAAAAATTTTTCTTTTAAAAAAAATTGTTTTAGAAAAGGAGGGGAAAAAATTTTTTCTATCTTTTTTATCACTTCAGCCATGAAAGGGAAAGCCCTAGTTTCCAGACGCCTGGACGACTCTAGTCTATTGATAAGCCTGGAGATGGTCTGCCTGAATTAAGACATTGGTCAGATCAATCTCGGGCCCATTGACATTGCCAGGCACAAGGCTTTCACCCTCAGTCACAAAGAATGGCTTAATCTATCCTCGCCTGGGGCTAGGATTTTTTTTTCACTGCGCCAGTGCAATCTTCGGAAAGTCATTACCTTGGGAGGCCTCGTCAGATGATAATCTTATTCTCTCGAGAGACATACCGTTAGTAACTGAGAGTTCTAGAATACTACTTCAGAAATTTCCGGCCTTTTTCTCTTTCTTTCTCAAGTTTTCTTCGCTTGAGTTGTGAGGTAGACGAAAAGGATTGACAAGGAAGTCTCTTATGCACTGCGTTTATATATTTGTGTGTGTGTGTGTAAGTATATGCTTATGTATATATGTATGTAAGTATATGCATATGTATGTGTATGTAAGTATATGCATATGTATATGTGTATGTAAGAATATGCACATGTATATGTGTATGTAAGTATATGCATATGTGTATGTGTATGTAAGTATATGCAGATGTGTGTATAAGTATATGCAGATGTGTATGTAAGTATATGCATATGTGTATATGTGTATGTAAGTATATGCATATGTGTATGTAAGTATATGTATATGTGTATGTAAGTATATGTGTATGTGAGTATATGCATATGTGTATATGTGTATGTAAGCATATGCATATGTGTATGTAAGTATATGCATATGTGTATATGTGTATGTAAGCATATGCATATGTGTATAGTAGTTGTTTAGGTAATATATACGATAGACTCACCCATTACCATATCTAGGTTTAATTTACCCCAAATTAAGCAAATCCGCATGAGTGCACACACAAATCGCCGCATTCGAGTGTGTATGTGTGTGTGTGTGCATCCGTGCACAAGCGCATCGTCCGCGTTCCATCACCGCCGGTACGAATAAAAAAGAATGTTTATATATATTTATATGTATACATATATGTGTGTGTATATGTAAATATATGTATGTATATATTAATATATACATATATACATGTATATATACATAAGTATATATATGTTCTAATGTAGGAGATCTCTATGTAATGTTTTATAATGTATATTATATGTATATATATGTATAATATATATGTCTTATATTGTTCTAGATGTATGATTATATGTATTATAGATGTATATAATAGGTATATATATATTGTACTATATATGTATATAATATTGTGTGGTATATATATGTATATGTATGTAATGTGTGTATATATATATGTACAGATATATATGTATGTGTATAGAGTATGTATATAGGAGATAATATGTAGGTGTATATATATGTATGTGTATAATATATCTATATAGATATATATATATATATATATAATTATATTTATATATATATAATATATATAATATATATAATCTGTTCCATGTGTGTGTTAAGTGTGTTGTTTATGTATGTATGTTATGTATGTATGTATATATGCATGTATTGTGGGTTTTTCTTCTATTGCATCAACACGGAAGAGTGTTTTTATATACATATATCTGCATATAATGATATATACAATGTATATATTGATAAATACATGGGTATATATTGATATATACATGTGTATATATTGATATATACATATGTATATATATATATTATACATACATGTGTATATATATATATTGATACATACATGTGTATATATATATATTGATACATACATGTGTATATATATATTGATATATACATCTGTATACATTGCTATATACATATGCATATATTGATATATACATATACATATATTGATACATACATATACATATATTGATATATTCATATGTACATATTGATATATGCATATGCATGTATTCATATATGCACATGTATGTACTGATATATGCACATATATGTATATATATATGTATGTGTATATGCATAAATGTATACATATATATGTACACATATATGTGTGTATATATATGTGTATATGTATATACATGTATATGTGTATATGTATATATATCAGTATATACATATATATCAATAAGTCAATTCTATAATTAAAAAAGAGATATATATATATATATATATATACTTATATATATATATATATATATATATATATATAAATATATATACTTATATCATATATAAATATAGATGCTCTATTCATCATATCTCTATACTTTATACTATCTCTCTCTCTTATATATGTACTTATAGACTATATATCATATATACTTACTCTATATATCTTATTATATATCATATCTATATATATATATATAGATCTGTATATAGATCCTTATCTATATATTCTTTTAAAAAAACAACATACTATATATTAATATATATATATTATATCTCTACTTACTCTCTATATCTATATTATATATTAATTAATCATATATATGTAAATATATATATACTTTCTCTCTATATAGTCCTTATATATATATATATATATATATATATACTTAGTATTCTTTAGATATATATATAGATATGATATTAAGTCTAGAATATATAATATATATATATATATATATCTAAAGATATAGTGTATAGCTATATATCTCTATATATCTCTCTCTCTATATATACGTATCTATCTATCCCATATAATTATAAGATATTATATATCTCATAAGTATATATATACTATATATATATATCTATATACTCTATAGTATATATATATATCTATTATCTTTAAAACTATATATCTCTCATCCGCTATATTCATATATTCTCTATTCTCTCTATCTATATATATGTCTATCTTATATATCTATATACTTATATATTTATATAACTTTATTATCATACTATCCGTATATACCTATATATTCTATATATATATCTATATATATATATAGATATATTCTATCCAGTCTCTCTCTATATCGGTCTAATATATATAAGTATATAATTTATATCCCGTACTACTCTATATTCTCTATCTATCTCTACTATCCTATATCTATAATATATATTATATATCAGATATCATACTATAGTATCTTCATCATCTATATCTCTATCTATATCTTATCGTCTTATCTCTAATACTATATCTCTCTCTTAATATATCTTCTACTTATATATAGTATCTCTATATATAATATAATATATATATATGTATATATAAGTATAATATATAATATATATATTTCTATATCTATCTAATCATAAGTATATATATATATAATATTATATGTCTATGATATATATTATTATATATATATATATATATATATATACTATCTTCTTATATATTATAGTATAGCTTCTATATATATATTTTAATCATTTAAAATTAAAATTTATTTTTAAAAATATATATATCTCTATATATATCTTATTAATCTAATTTCTATATATATATATATATATATAATCTATAATATATATATTATACTATATATCTAATTACATATATATTTTATATATATATATATATATATATTATAACTTATATCTATATATATACTTATCTATTCTAATATTTTATCTCTATCTCTTATATACTTAATATAATCTATACTTATATATATATATATATCTATATATCTATGATATATATATATTATATAGAAGTATAATATATCAGTATATATATAAGTATATATATATATAGTATATCTAGCGATATATACCTATACTGTCATATATACCAGATATATCACTATATCCATATATATTCATTTTTTTTGTTGTTTTTGTAAAAATACATATATATGATATATATATATATATATATATATATAATATATATATCAATTATTAATTTCGATATTCAATAAATATATATATATATATATTATATATATATGTATATATATATATATATATATCTATATCATTGTATATGTGTATTAAATATACATATTTATTGTATATATATGTATATATTGATATCTATATATGTATATAGTTGAATATTTATTGTCTATATTTGTCTTATATATGTATATAGTGATATATATATTATATAGTGGAGAAGATTGTATATATGATAATATATATGTGATTATTTCTATATAATCTATGTATATCTTGATATATATATATTATCTCTTGATATCATATAATATTGTAATAATATTGTTATATATTGATATATATATATGTATATCTATATGTATAATATTGATATATATATGTATGTATTATTTATATTATATATATATATGTATATCTTGATATTAGCTATATAGATATAGTATATGTGTTGTCATATTGATATATATATGTATAGATTGCATATCTATATGTACATACTATAGGAATATTGATATATATATGTACTATATAGATATTGAATATATAATTTACCTTATATAGATATAGATATATGTATCTATATACATATATCTATATATATATCTCATATATCGATTATAATCTAATATGTGTATATTGATATATATAGATTAGATCATAGTATATATATATGTATATATTTGATCTATATATATATAGTATAGATATAATATATATATGTATAGATTGATATATAGATAGATATAAGAGATATAATATATGTATATATTGATATATCTATATATACACTATTATTATATTATACATATATATATAGATATCTATATTATATATATATATATCTAAGATCATATCAATATTAACATCCATACCATAATATCTATATATATAGATCTTTATATATATATAGATAGATTGATATATATATATATATATATATATATAATTATTATATAGAATGTTATACTAGATATATATATCTATCGATATTATCATATATATCTATATATATCTATATATATATATATATAATATTTATATATAGATTATTATATATAAGATATTATATATATATATATATATATATTCGATAGATATATATATCAGAGTATATGTCTCTCTAGATATTATATAATATACGACTATATAGATATATATATATATCTCTCTCTATCTACATAATATATTGTATATTAGATTATGTATTATATATATATGTTAAATATGATCTATGTATTATTGCTCTATATCTATTGTATATATATATCTATAATATCTATAGATATAATATATCTATATATAGATTATGTACTATATGATCTTATATATAGATATATGTATATATGGATATTATATATAGTAGATGGTATTATATTGGATTTAATATATAGATATATGTATATATTGATATTAGATATAGATATATTTATATATTGATATTCATATCTAATATATTAATCTATTGCTCTTATAGTAGAGACTATTGTATATATTGATCTAGATATCCTAGATATCTGTATATATTGATATATATATTATATTAGTTAATGTATTCATTGATATATATGTATAGATATATTGATATATATATTGATTATATATTGATATATGTATAGATTGATATCTATCTCTCTACGATATAGGTATCTATTGATAGATACTTATATTTAATTATAATCTCTATCTATGTCTATTCTCTATCTAGAATATCTGTATCGCTTGATATATATATCTACTATATAGTATATAGATATCTATCTAATATATCTAGATCTATCGAGAATACTCCTCTATGTATAGCTATATCTATCACTCTCTGATATCTATATAGTATATATATATACATCTCTATATATATCTATCTATATATCTATATATTTATATATAGATAGATCGATAGCTAGATAGTAGATAGATAGGTAGAATATATGTCTATCTTGATTAATATCTCTCTATATCGATACATATATATCTATATCGCATAGGATGTCTATAAGATATATAGATGAGATCGATCATAATATAGATAGATAGATACTAGATAGATATATGTATATATTGATAATATATCTCATATAATATATAGATTCTGATATAGAAATTGTATATATGTATATATAGATCTTAGTATATACTATTGATATATCGCATATCTGTATATATTGATATATAGATATATGTAATCATATTCGATATCATTAGATATAATGTATATATTGATATATAGATATATGTATATATTGATATCGAGATATCGTATCTATGGTCTCTATCTATATCTCTGTATTATTGATATATAGTATGTTATCTTGTATATATAGGTATCTATTTTATATCTATATACCTGTAAATATTGATTATTGATACACTATCTCTATTATATTATATCAATATACTATATATAATATAAATGTAAATCTTGTATTGCTTATATATAATTATACTTATCTATATGTTGTCTGTCTGTATGTATATATTAGTATATATATATACTTAGATCTATATATATTATGGCTGTCTGTATTTAGGTATGTCTGTATGTATATATATATGGATATGATATATCTATAATATATATATCTCTCTCCTGTAATGTATGTAGGTCTGTATTCTGTCTGTCTATATATTAATTATATTTATATATATCTATAGCTATCATCTATAGCTCTATATCTATGGTATGTATGTATGTAGGTATGTCATGTATTTATATATATATTTATTGTATGTATGTATCTATTGATAATATCTATATATATCAGTTATTATATCTATTTGTATCTAGATATATAGATGGTATGTATGTATATATTGATCTATATATATTACTATATATATATATATATATATATATATATATATGGTTATGTCTGTATAATATTGGATAGATATATATATATAATATAACTTCTCTATATATATCTATATTCTCCCTCTAACTATATCTGTTTGTATGGATAATATTGATATATATATATATTATCTATCTCTATCTCTATATCTCTCTATCGTAGATTTATATCGATGTATATATATACGTATATATATATAAGGTATATACTATATGATATATATCTATTCTACTCTATATTATCTCTTATCTCTCTTTATTGATATTACTATATCTCTTATTATATATTGATATTATATATTGATATAATGTATTCTTGATTATCTATTATAGATATAGATACTGTCTATATTGATATTATAATGATCTGTGTATATATTGTATATATAGAATATATGTATAGATTGATATATTATTATATCATATCTATCTCTCTCTCCCTATCTATATATTAATCGTTAATAGTATTGATATATAATAGATATATGTATATAGAATTATTGGTATATTATCTATATATATATATATTATAGAATTATTGATCTTAGATAACTATTATCTATTTGATATATCGTATATTATATATATTGATATATGTATCTATGTACATAATATTGTATATAGTATATGTAATATATTGATTATTCTATATTTTCTGTATTTATCTATAGGAATTTTTTAAATATGTATATAATTTATATATAGATATATGTATATATTGATATCTACGATATGATATCTGTGCATATTGATATTATATTTATATATTGTAATATATATGTAATATATTTGATAGATATATGGTATAGATTATAGGTGTTATATAGATATTCTATAATTGTATTATTGATAGATATATATTTTATTGATATATATATATGTATATATTGATCTTATATGTAATTATTGCTATATATATGTGATTTGCTATTATATATATGTATATATACTATATATATGTATATATATTAGAGATATATATGTATATATATATAATAGTTTATATATGTAGCATGTTTGATATATATATGTCTATGTTGATCCTAATCTATGTATTATGTTGATATATATATTCTATGTTGCAGATAATATATTTTAATGTTGATATATATATGGCATATGTTGATATATGTATATATGTAATATGTTGATATATATATATATGTATATGTTGACTATATAATGTATATGTTGATATGTATGTATATGTTGATATAAATATATGTATATGTTGATATATATATGTATATATTGATATATATATATATGTATATATGTATATATGTATATATTGATATATCTATATATATATATATATATTATCTATATATATTCTTATGTGTATATATCCATGTATATATTGATCTGTAGATATATCACATGTTATTTGATATGTATAGATTCTATATAAATGTATAATATCTATCTATAATAGATATATATATATCTTATAGTAATATGATATATATAATAAAATGTATATATATATATATATTCTATATAAATGTATAATATTGATATATTATATATATAATATTATATATAGTATATATATATAAATGTATATATTGATATATCTATTATATATATATATATATATATATATTATACTAATCTAAACTGTCTCTCTGAATATCTATATATCTTATCTCTATACTGTCGATATGATAAATGTATATAAATTTGATCTATATATTATATATATAACTGTATATATTGATATATATATAAAATGTCTATATTGATATTATATATAATGTAATATATTGATATATAGGTAAATTTATATATTGATAGATTATATCTATCTACTAGATATCTATAATCTCTCTATATATATAACTGCATCTATGATAGATATAATATATCTCTATCTAATATCTCATTATCTATATATTATATAATGTTATATTGATATATATACCTATAAGATCAGTATATCTCTATATCTATAGCTATCGCTATCTACATGTATATATTGTATTCTCATCTTATATATCTCTCTATATATATATATCTCATATATATATATATAAATGTATATATTGCTAATATCTATATATATATTATATATATCTATACGATATATCATGTATAATCTTTCTATATCTCGGCTCTCTTGTTATCATTCTGTACATCATATTGCTATATCTAGACTGTGTATATATATCTCTATCTATCTATGTTACTCTCTTATATAATATCTAAATAGATCATATATATATTTTGTCTCTCTCTATACATAATAATATCGATCCTATGACCTCTCTCTCATAGATGTATCTCTCTCTGCAATATATCTATATCGTCTATATATATATATATACTATATCTATCTATATATCTATGAATATATATTCTCTATTATATATCTTAATAGCTATTAGATATTTATATATATATACTCTATTCTCTTCTCTTAAGATCTATTGATACTCACTTATATATCTCTACTCTACCTCTATATATCATCTCTGTTCTATCTCTACTCAGATACCTATATCTTGCTATCTTATATATATATAATTAAACATCTCCTCTATTCTATCTATATATCTCTATCTCTCCCTCTCTCTTGATATCTTCATATCATCTCTCGACTTCTCTCTCTATATATGATATCATTATCTCTCTGTCTCCTATCTTGATTATTCTCTCTCTACTATCTTGCTATATCTATCTCTCTATCTCTATTCTATCTATCTCTCGATATATATCCCTCTCTCTTGATCTCTCTACTCTCGTACTCTCTTGCTCTATCTCTATACTCTCTATAGCTCTATATCTATATCTCTATTGATCTCGATCTATCAATATATATTTATCTCTCTAGTACCTATTATCTATAGAATATATATATATATATATATCTCTCCCTCTAATACATCATCTCCCTATCTATATCATATACATATATATACATATAATATATCCAATATATCTATAGCGATATATCTATATATATTCCATAATATACATAAATTATCAATATATACATAATATATATACTATATCTATATAGATCTATATATACTATCTATATAGTCATATATATATATGTAGATATATATGATATATAATATCTATATAACAGATAATATATATATACTGTATAATATATATAATATATTGAGATTATCTTATATCTATATATTATCTGTTATATGAGATATATAATATAGTATGTAGCATATATTTATATCCTATGTACATATTTATATATCTTGATATATATAATATATATATATCTTATGTCTATCTATATGTCTCTATTTGTATATATTGATATATATATGTGATCTATCTATGTATAGAATATCGTCTATATCTGTATATATGATCATATAGATATGTGTCTTCGTTATCTCTAATATATAGGTGTATCTCTCCTTCTCTAGATTATCTTATCTAGTGTTATCATCTCTATTCGATGTATCTATTATGTTATATATTATATCTATGTATATTATATATAGGTAGATATATAGGTCTCATTGGTAAGGTATTCTATACTACTATATACCGTATATCTATATATGTATATATCTGCTGATATATTGATATATATATGTCTATGTATATATATTATATATATATATATATATTATATATATATGCTATATAATATAGATATAGCTTATAGGTTATTATATATGTAATCGGTATATACTCTCTTATCTATTTGTCTCTATATGTCTATATTGATATATACTAGGTGGTATAATCTATATATATAATAGATATCTCTATAATACTATCTATATATATATATATATATATATATATATATATAGGTGATATAGGTATATATAGGTATATATATAGTATATATAGTCTATCTATATGTATAATAGTCTATATCCCTGTATATATAGGTATCTATCATACTGTAATCTAAGGTATATCTATATCTGTCATTTATAGGTATATATTCTGTAATATAGGTATGATACTGTATATATAAGGATATATCGTATATATTATGTATATATTGATAACTATATATATATATATCTCTATATCTATATCTATTAATATATCTATTTTATATATATATTTATATTATATATATATGGTCTATAGATAGAGGTTAATAATATATATGTGCTATTAATATATATAGGTATAATTTGATATATATAAGGTATATATTGATATAGCTTATAGTATATAGTGATATAATATACCATAGGTCTCTATTGCTATATATCTCGGTCTATTATATATATATATAATGTATATACTCTATCTGTTATATATATATGTTCTTATGTAGGTTATTGTATATATATATTGATATATATAGATGTGTCTATATTGTATATTATGGTATATATGATATATTGTAATATATATGTAATATTATTGGGTAATATATATGTATATATTGGTATGTATTATGTATAAATATATTATATATATTATATCTATAAAAAAATTTTTATCTATATATATAATATCTATATATATATATATATATATATATATATTATAATTTATATGCATATACATGTACATAGATATGTGTATATATATGTATATGCATATGTATTTACATCTATATGTATACATGTAAATATACATTATTCATACATACACATATACATATATATGCACAATATATACATATATACATACTTATCTAATATATATATATCTATTATATATATATGATATATAGATATCAATCTTATGCTATTATCTATATATCTATATATAATATAGGTAGATATATATCACATATACGTATACATGTACACTTATATACATATATATACATATACACATATATGTGTACATATGTATAAATTTATGTATATCCACATATATATATGTACGTATATACGACTGCCGCGATGGTCCTGTGGTTAGAGCACTGGACTCCGACCCTCATGGTCCCGAGTTCAATACCCTGTCGTGGCAGTCGTAAAAACGTGATATCGAGCCCGATCTCACGGCGAGAAAACGACATATCGCCTTGAGAAGTCAAACGCAGGTGTCGTGCGAGAAGTCGCTGCCGTGACACAAGCGTTCTCGCGCCGAACCGCGGTTGATTAGGAAGGGCATCCAATCAGTTAAGGGTGAGATTGCCAAATGTATTTGTACATATATATATATAAAATATATATATATAATCTATCTATCTATTATATATAATTATATATAAAAAAAAAAAAAAAAAAAAAAAAATAAATAAAATATATATATATATAAATATATATTATAATAAATATATATATATTATATAGTATATATATATATATAGATAAATATATATATTATATAAATATATATATCTATATATCTCTCTCTATCTCTATACTCTCTATATATATCGTATCCTATATCTATATATATATCACATGTATGGTATATATATATATATATATAGAATCTTCTATTATATATATATCTATATACTATCTATATATATATATACATGTATGGTCTCTATCTATATCTATCTGATGATATATAATATATCTCTCTCTCTCTATTATCTCCACGGATGGTCTCATATTCTATACTCTCTGTATCTATATATCATCTATTCCATATCTATATTCTATCTATCTATATCTATATCTATATTCTGTATCTATGCTCTCTCTCTCATCTCTATATATCTCTAGCTATCTATCGATCTAGATATCTCTCTCTATCTATCTTGTCTATAATCATATATATATATATAATATATATCTATATCTATCGATGTCTCTCTCTATCTCTCTCGCTCTCTCTCTCTATATATCTCTCTAGATATAGATTACATGTATGGTATATTATACTATATCTCTAGCTACTATATGTATGGGCATCTATATATATATGTCTTATCTATATATCTATAGATCTATCTCTTCTATATCTATATATATACTTCTACAGGTATGGATATCATCTCTTCTCTCATATATAATCTATATGATAAATATATAATATAATATCATATATATATACCTGTCTGGTCTTCTCTCTATCTCTCTCTATCTCTATATCTATATATATCTCTCTCTCTAATCTATCTATCTATCTATATCCCTGTCTGGTTATATCATCTCTCTATATCTCTCCCTTCTCTACTCTATCGCTCTCTCTCTCTCATCTATCACTGCCTGTATGGTCTCTCTCTCTCTTATCTCTATAATATCTATCTCTACTATATATCTCATCCTCTCATTACTTTCTATATCTATGGTATCTATATTTCACTTAGTCATAGGTATATATATCTTCGCTATCTATAGGGTATATATTCTTTTATTATATCTCTGGTCTCTGCTCAGTCTATCTCATCTAATCTGTTATATATATTTATTCTATATCTGGTATATATCTTTCTATCTCCTTACTCTCGGTATCTATATTTATCTATCTAATGGTCTATCTACTTTATACTCATATATATGGTCTTTATTTTCCTCTATAAGGGGTCCTGGTTTAATCTATTTTATCTATCTCTGGTCTCTCTCTTTATCTCTATGTATGGTCTCTCATATTTCTCTCTCTTCTGGTATAATTATTTATCTATCTATCTATTGGTCAGGCTTCTTTTATCTATAGAATTATGGTATAAATAGTTTTCTCTATATGTATTTTGGTTATATATTTTATCTCTATTCTGGTATTATATTTTTTATCTCTGGACTGGATATATACTTTTATATATGTATGGTATAGACTATCTTATCTCCCTGTCTGTGTAATAGCTATTATATACATGTTTGTATATAAGTGTATGAGATGGATGGCGTGGTATATATTTTTATATGTATGTACGTGTATATATTTTTATATGTATGTACGTGTATATATTTTTATATGTATGCATGTGTACATATATTTATATGTATGTATGTGTATATATATTTATAAGTATGTATATGTATATATATTTATATTTATATATGTATGTGTGTATATATTTATATGTATGTTGTGTATGGAAATGTATATGTATTATATTATATATTATCTATAATATCTATATATTTATATATATATATATTTTATCCTATCTCATTACTTATAACCATCTAATATATCTATACTAATATATAAGACGATATATATATAATCTCTATTTATGTCTATCTGTATATACAATGTATATAGGTATATAATGTATATAGATATAATGTATATATGTCTATAACTGTATATATGTCTCAATGCTATATATCTCTGACATAGCAAAACACTCTTCCGTGCTGATACACTGAAGACAAAACCCACAATACAAAAACTTCAATAAATTACTTTTTGTATTGTGGTTTTTCTTCCATATATATCTACTATATTAAATTTTAAAAAATCGTATATATATAGATATATATATATATATATTACTAATATCTTATGTATATAGATATACATTTATATGTGTATACGACTTTCCTATCCCTCTTTATACATTAATGGGTTATATATATATTTACATCATGTATATAGTGTGATTTATTTGTAGTTTATAGTTATACATAGTTATTTATTATATATTCTCGTTATATCGTTTTTATATATATATATATATATATATATATATAGATAATATTTACATATTATGTTTATGTATATTTATAATATTATATTTAAATATGTATAGATATTATATAGCTTCTATATCCTTTTCTCTCTATATTACCTTGTGCCGTATTATACACAGCTGTCCGTATATATATATATATATATATATATATTTCATATATTATATATATATATTAATATATATATATATAGGTCCTATATATATATATCGGTCTATATATATAATAGGGTCCTTATATATATTTATTTGGTCTTATATATTATTAGGTCTATATATATATAGGTCGATATCTATATAATAGGGTCTAATATATATATAAGGTCCTTAATATATAATCGTATATATATTATGTCTCATATACATATATATATATAATGTCTATAACATATATATATTTCTATAATATAAGATATTGTTCCTATAGTTTATTATATGTCTAAATTTAATGTATGTCAATATTTATATATATATAATGGATATATAATATATACATTATAATCACATATTAATATATATTCTATATATATATATTATCATCTCTATATATATTATATATATTACGATATATCTATTATGTGTGTGTGTGTGTGTGTGTGTGTGTGTGTGTGTGTGTCGTGTGTGTAGGGCTATGTGTCTATATATTTATTGTCTATATTTTTCGTACTCTTAGGTCATTATATATATATATCTATATAGATAGTATATCTATGCTATATATATGCTCTCTAATAGAACTAATAGAACTATATATCTATCTATATATACTTAGATATATATATATATTATACATACCTAATATCTATATTATCGATATATCTATATATCTCTATCTATATCTATTCGATATATCTATATGTCCTATATATATTATTTGTCTCTATATATATTTTAGTCTTATGATATATTATATCTATATATATATAATATATATATAATACTATATTATATGTCTATATTATATATATATATATAATATATATATTGATAATATATATATCTAGTATATATATCTATATTATCTCTATATATATTATATATATATATATATATATATTTATAACATATATATATATATATATTTATATATATATATATATATATAGTATACTACTATCTCATAATTTTGTTTTTTTGTTTTTTTATACTCGAATACATAGATAGAGATATATTATATATACGATATCTGATACTATATCTCTAAATATATATATATATGTATATAGACATACATATATCTAATAATATATCTATATGTATTATATATATAAATATCTCATGTCTTTTCTCTGTCTATGTATCTTCTGTATGATCTATCATATACTATCTATCCTGATAAGATATCTAATCTGTCTATCTAATATCTACTTATATATTCTATATATATCTTTATATCTATATATATATACATGTGTTTGTTCTCTCTATGTATATGGTTCATATCTCTGTCTCATAATCTAGTATATCTCTCTCTGTATATATATATGTCTGTCTATATGTATCTGTATATATATATTATATCTCTATATGTATGTATTATGTCTATCTAATATGTGTGTATATATCTATCTCTCTCTCTATTCTACTCTCTCTACTATATATATAGTAGAGTACATATATAGATATGTATACTAGATCTATATATGTATCTATATATATAGTGTATATATATATATGTATATATATATAATGTATATATTATTATGTCTATATATATATGTATTATATAATAGATATGCTATAATATATAGTATATTATATATATATATATATATATATATCTTATATTGTATATATATATCTGTAACTATATATCTTATATATATATTATTATGTATATCTTATCTTAGTATCTATCTATATGTCTATATAATATATGTCTCTATGTCGTATGTATCTATGTCTGTGTCCTATCTATACTGTCGATCTATCTCTTGGTATATATATATTGTGGTCTCTCTCTATCTGTATCGGACTATGTCTATATTCTATTATATATATTATGTAGCAGATATCTATGTATATATATATATGTCATCTACTATCTCTACTCTATATCTGCACATCATCATCTATATACTATATAGATATGTATATATATTATTGTATATATATCTAGTATAATATATATATATATGTATATAGATCTATATATGTCTATATATATGTATATATATGTCGTATATATATATATGTATATGTCTAGTATTTGTTATCTATCTATGGTATCTATACATGTATATGTCTAGTACATATTTATATATAATATATTATGTATATATATATATGTATCTATTAATGTATATAATATGTATAGATTATTATATATAGATATATAAATTATATATATATATCTTATCTTATATATATATGTATATATATGTTTATATATATGGTATATATATGTAATATATGTTTATATATATATATGTATATATATATAGTGGATAATGATATATACATATGGTATTATATATATATTAAGCTCCTCTCTTCTATATCTATCTCTCTCTATGTATATACATATGTATGTAATACTATATATGTAGGTATTCTATATTGTATAATATAATATAGATATATGTTATATATATATATATATGTGTAGATATATATGTGTGTATTATATATATGTGTCTATATATCTGTGTGTATATATATATTCTGTAATTCTATTATCATATATATGTATATAGATATATCTGTATATATCTATCATGTATATAGATCTATATGTATATATATATATGTGTATTATATTTTTATCTAATTTGGGGGGGTTTTTTTTAATATATTTTTATCTATATATCCATCATCTATGTATACATCTATATCTCCTATATGTATATATATATATATGTCTAGGTCTATATCTATATGTATATGTATATATGTATATATATATATATATATATATATATATATATGTATATATGTCATATCATCTATATATATATAGCTATCTCTATCTCTATATCGACTGTCGCTCATTATCTTATATATATATCTGGACTATCTCTCTATGTATCTATATATATATTACTATATATAATCTCTACTATATATATCTCTATAGATAATCTATGTGGATATCTCAATCTATTGTCTAATCTTCTCTGGGTAATATATATATATGTGTAAATATATCTATTCTCTATCTATATATATATATAGATATCTACAATCATAATATCATCGTGGATTATATATATGGGTCTACATATCTCATCTCTCTCCTATATCGCTCTCTATTAATCTACTCTATATATGTATATATATCTCTGTATACTACTCATCATGTGATCTATATCTATATATATAATATATTTTATCATTACTATATATATCTAGATATAGATATATTATCCTACCCTCTCTCTCGCTATATCTCTCTATAATAAGATATATATCTAATCTATGTTCTATATATTATATATATCTATTTCTATTCTATCTCATATATGTATCTATCTCTATCTCTATATATTATCTAGCTCTCTATATGTGTCTCTCTATCTATATCTATATATATAGCTATACTATCTCTCATCATCTATGTACTTTTATCTAGAATATATGATCATATCTCTATATCATCTCTCTTGTGTAGCACTCCTCTATATATATATATCTAATCTATACTGTTCTCTCTCTCTATATCTATGTCTCTCTATATATATCATATGTATACTATATACTGTTCTATCTCTTTATCTCTCTATCTGTATCGTCTCTCTATATATATGTATCTATAATATCTATGTATATATATATCTCATCTATCTCCTCTAGGTCTCCTACTCATCTCTATCTATCCTATATATATATCATCTCTCTCCTATCTCTATATCTCTCTATTTATAATATCTATATATAAGCTATATATCTATATATATATATGTATACTATATATATATATCAATATTATCTCCTCCTATCTATGGTCTACGTTATCATATATCTATATATAATCATACTTCTATATCTCTCACTGTCTCATCTATCTATCTATATACTATATATCTATATATCTTATCTCATATCTGTAATCTCTAGATCATCTATCTATATACTATATCTCTCTGTCTATCTCTATTATCTAATATATATATATATATATCTCTCTCTCTCTATATCTCTATGTATCTCTCTCTATATCTATATCTCTATAGATCATCAATATCTACTATATATATTGGGGTAGATATAATATCTACTCTCTCCTCTTTATATATATATATCTGTTCTCTCTATCTCTATGTATAATATACTACTATCTATTCATCTATCTCTATCTATATCATCTATCTATTTATGTATCAATATATATGGTATATATCTATAGTATATATCTGTATAGAATATCTATCTATATAGTACGTACGCTATCTATATAATATGTATCTCATCTTCTATATCATCTCTGTTTCTCTCTCTCCTCTTATATCTCATATCTACGCTCTCTGTGTATATATTCTTGTCTCTCTCTCTCTATCTAGATGTATAATCTCTCTCTGGTATCATATATACTTCTCCTCTTCTCTCTATCTCTACTGTGTCGCATCTCTTATGTATCTCTCTCTCTATATATATGTCTATATCTTCTGTCTCTCTATCCTCCTCTCTCTGTCTCTCTCTCTCTCTCTCTGTCTCTCTCTCTCTTCTACTTTTGTTCTCATCTCTCTCTCGTCTCTGGTTTTCCTATATCTCTCATGCTCGCTCTTTCTCTATGTATGTATCTCTATCTCTGTATATCTCTCTCTCGATCTGTCTCGTCTACTCTGATTGTCTCTCTCTATCAGCCTCGGTATATCTCTGCTCCTCTTCTCTGTCGCTCTCTCTCGATCTGTATACTCTATCTCTCTGTCTTCGTATATCTTATCTGTCTCTATCTCTCATCTCTCTGTATCCTCTCTTTCTCTCTCTCTCTCCTCTCTCTATCTTCTCGCCTTCTATGTCTCTCTCTCTCTCTCTCTCTGTCTGTATCTCTCTCTCTCTCTCTCTACTCTCTCCTCTCTGTCTCTATCGCTATCTCTGTAGGTCTCCTCTCTCTCTCTCTCTCTACTCGCTCTCTCTCTCTATATCTCTCTCTCTTGTATGTCCTCTCTCTATATCTCCTCTGTCTGTATCTCTCTCTTCCTCTCTCTATCTCTCTCATCTATATCTATAACATCTCTATCTCTCTCTCCTCTATCATCTCTATCTCTCTATAGGTCTATCTCATCTCTAAGATATGTCATCTATCTCTAGCTGTATCTACTCTATGTCTATATATCTCTGTTATAGAGCTACTATTATTATAGCTATTATTTAATATCTCTCTCCCTATATATTCTCTATATTTCCTCAATCTCGCTGTCTCATCTATGTCTCTATGTATATATTATTATATCATGTCTCTCTATCTATCTTCATCTCTTGTATCTCTCCTCTCTCTGTACTCTCTATCTCTCATATGTTCTCTCTCTATATCTATCTATCTCTCTCTCTCTCATCTGTATCTATATCTCTCTTTCACTACTCTCTATTATCTATATCTCTTCTAATATTTCATTTAATCTGTATATCTCTCTATCTCTCTCTCTCTCTCTTCAGATCATGTCTGTATATTATATATATATATGAGCTGTCTGTATATATATTGATGATATATCTCTTACATATATCATGTATGTAATATATATCTGTATGTATTATATCTCATAATCTCACTCTCTATATGTCTAGTCTCTGTATATATATCTATCTAATCTATCATTATATATGTATCTATACTCTACTCTCTCATACTATATATAATATATATGTAATGTATATCTATCTATATTATATCTGTACTGTATCACTCTAATATATATATATACTCTATCTCTATCTATCATATACTAAAATAATATCTCTTATAATCTATATATATATCTATCTTCTCTATATGTCTCTATCTATATATTATATATATATATCTGTCTATCTATATAATCTCTATATATCTATCTACTAAGATACTCTCATATTCTATCTATAATATATGTATAGATACTCTCTATCTATATATATTCTCTCTATTCTCTATCTCGACCATACATATTATATACTATCTCTTATATCTCTCTATTTATCTATCTATATGTATCTATATGTTCTCATATATTTGTATATAGGTCTATATATATCTATATGTATAGATCATATCGTCCTCTCTCTCTCTCTATCGTACTATATATGACTATAGATGATCTTATCTATCTGGTCTCTATGTCCTCTCTTATGTCTATATATATATGTATATCTCATATCTTATATATCTATATGTTCTATATGTATATATATATAGTATCTATGGCTAATTATATCTATATGTATAGCTCTATATATATAGATATCTATGTACTCTGTTATCTACTATTCTCTATATATCATATCTATACATATAATAAGATATCTATATATATCGCTAATTATACATATTATATATACATATATATACATCCTCAATATATCTATATTATCTATATATATCGTATATAAGATATATATTACCATACCCTATCTATGTCTATATATATACATACCTATATATATATAGATATATATCTATATATATCTACTACATAGATATATATAAATATATCTATATATCTCTCACTATATATCTCTCTCTATATATATGATACCTTAGATATAATTATCTACTATACATACATATATATATATATAATATATATATATATCCGACTATATATATTTATTAGAATAGAGATAGATATATATATAATATATACATTATCATATCTCTATCTATTATCTATCATCTATATATATATATATATCTATATATCCTCTATCTATCTATATATATATATATATATATATATATATACTACTAGATCTATCTATAGCTATATACAATTATATTATAGATATATATATCTATATAATATCTATTATATATCTCTCGCGTCTAGCTATAGATATATATATATATATATGTATGTCTACTACATATATTATAGTAATATATATATGGGGCCGCGGTGGCGATGGTTAGACGTCGGACTCCAGACTGTCACGACCGCAAATCTGAGTTCGAGGGGTCGAGTCACCGGGGGGGGACCGCCGCGTTGTTTTCCCTTGGGCAAATGAACTTCACCTCGAGTGCCTCTAACCACTGGTGGACCAAGCCAGCCTCAGTCATGCCGTAAATAGCGATAGTGACTCGATAACAACCACCGTGCGGAAGGCATGGCAAACCTACCGCTCCTAAAAAAATGCTAGAAAAAGCATCTGGAAGCCCTGCTCGTCAAGGGCCGCTGTGGCCTGAATGGTTACTAACAGCTTCGACTCAGCTGTCACGAGGCAATCTGAATTCGAGGGTTTGAGTCGCCGACGCCCGCGTTCTTCGCTTGGGGCAGGAACTTTACCTTGTTGCCTACCTAGCACTGGTTGGCCAAGCCATCCCAAGGCAGTGCTGGTCCCAAGCCCGGATAAATAAGAGAATTATTACCTAGAAAGGTACCACCGGCACTCTCCGTGGAAAGAAACTGGGGGACCCTACCACATACTTCTTCCAACTAGCATCACAACATGAACTACAATAAGTATCAGCTCTGACCACGGCGGCTCAGACATGAAACTACCGTTAAAAAAAAAAAAAAATATATATATATATGTATATATATATATATATATATATCTGTTTATATATATTATAGTATGTATATATATGTGTTTATTATATGTATATATAGGTATCTATAGTTCTTTCTCTAATCCTATATCTATCAACATGTATCTATATGTAATATATGTAGTTTATTATATGTATCTCTCTGGATATTTTCTATATGTATATATATTTGTATATTATATTTATATATATATGTATGTATCTATATCCATATATACATTTCTCTTATATATATCTCTCAGATATCTCTCTATAATATCTATAGCTATATTCTATATTTATAGGTTTATATATCTTTGTGTGTGTGTATCTGTGGTGTGTGTGTTTGTCCATGTGGTGTGTGTATCTTGTGTTTGTGGTTGTGTGTGTTGTGTGTGTGTGTGTGTGTGTGTGTGTGTGTGTGTGTTGTGTGTGTGTTTTGTGTTTAGGTGTTGTTGTGGGTGTGTGTGTGTGTGTGTGTGTATATGTGTCTGTGTATTCTGTGTGTGTGTGTGTGATTATGTTTGTGTGTTGTGTGTATTGTGTGGGTGTGTGTGTGTGTGTTGATGTTTGTGTGTGTGTGGTGTGTGTGTGTGTGAATAATGATAAAGACATATATATGAATATCTTCCTCTGGTGCTACTCGATATGATGCATTAACTATTGTATCATATGATACTATTACCTATCATTTATGACTGTCGATTTGGAATATATGTATATAGATATATATCTACTATATATTCTATATATATATCTATATATCTATATATATATATCTGTGTGTGGTGTGTGTGTGTGTGTGTGTAATATATATATATATATATCTATAAATTCTCCTATCTCTCTCATATATCTCTTTCTATCTCCTCTCTATATATATATTATATATATATCTATATAATATATAATGTCTATCTGCTATATTGAATTATTTATATGTATGTATTTATATGCACATCTTATATATGTCTAATGAATATAAGGCATATACCTATATATATTACTATTGATATCTCTCTCCTCTATATCTATCTCTACTAGATATATATGTATGTATATATATACTATAATCTCTATCTCGGCTACATATATCTATATATCAATATATTATATTAACATAATTATATATAGCCTAATCTCTCTTCTATATATAGATCATCTCATATCATACTATAATATATGATAATAATATATATACATACTATCTATATATATATATATAATCATATATATATAATATATATCTATCTGATATCTATATATATATATGGTTTATATATAATATCAGCTATATATACTCTGCCTCTCTCATATTATATTCCGTATCTACATATATATATATTCCATATATATATAGTCTCCTATCTATCTTCATATTATCTAATATAAGCGTATATATAAGCTATTATCATATAGATGAGAATATAATATTATTATATATAGATATACTATCCTATCTCTCTATATAACTATCTCTATCATATAATATATATATAATATTATATATATCTAATATCTAATATATACCTTGTTTATCAGATGTCTGATGTCTAGAGATATATTGTAT
>NC_051396.1:32381512-32389012 GCF_015228065.2 Penaeus monodon | reverse complement strand
TCCCTGCCGTTCCCACAGTTTCATTAACATACATCAACTCTGTCTTTTTTTCTCCTATACCTCTCCCTTCTCACATTTCCTATCCTTCCCTCTTTCTCCTTTCCCCCTCTCCCCTTTTACCCCCCCCCCTCTTATCTCAACCATCTGCCCGCCTACCCTGGTGTATGTTGGGTATCCAGCAAACCAGTTGATGTAGTCAGTATTCAGTAAGTATCCATGTTGTTTTTTTACTGGTACAGATTATAGTGGATAGAACCTTAGCATAAAAATTATGCTGTTACAAAATATGAAACTGGAATTTTCTCTAAGCCACATAACAGGAAAATTCTTTGACATTTCTGTTAGTCACACGGCATGAAAATTCTCATGCCTGTTCTAGTTCTGACTAGAGGTCCTGAGAGAGTGGTCCTCGCGGGAAAGAGTTACGTTGGTTCCGCTTGTCCGTCATGTGGTGGATTCCGGCATGATTACAAACCGGAGTATGATGTAAAGTACTTATTGAAAAGTGAGCACTGAAGATGTTGAGGTTACGGAAACAGATGGGAGAGAAAGTACTTATGATGAAGGTGAGAATGGCGGTGGTGATGAAACTAGCCTCCTATCTCCGCAGATAATTTAAACGTCGTAGAAGTGTGTGAGATTAGCAGTATCGCTGTAATTCAATTGCCACGAATTGAACTTGGGACAGATGATAAGAGATGCGACGCGCCTTGAAGTCAGGACACTTATTAATATTGATGTTTGAACGCCAAGCGTAAGGGAATTTCGTTATCCTTTTGAAAGAGGATTGATTACATTTAATGAATTCGCAGCTTAAACCACGATGCCCTACCGGGGCATTACCATCATTATGCATCGCAGTTCAGTGAACATCGGAAAATCTGTTTGCCGGACTAATAGTCCGGCAAACAGATTTTCCGATGTTCACTGAACTGCGATGCAGCGATGTGAATCGGAATCTGGTAGTATAGATGAATGGTATTGTAGAAGGAAGTACAACCTGGCTGTCTCTGCTTTGACACGTGTATGAATTTTCACAAAATCCAAGACATTTACAAGTTAATAACGATTGCCATGCCCAGTTTGTAGTGTGTTTGATTCATTCAGATGTCTATAATATGATTTTGTTGGCAGGCCACACTTTATAACTCTGCAGCTCAGGATCCCCATCAGGTGAGAGCCAAGATTGGAGGCCGCCCGTTGCTAATGTAAGCATTGCTGTGGAAATTGATAGATAAAAAACAAATCAAACTTGTGGGGCTGACCCTGAGGAGGGCGCGGCCCCCTTCCCTTCCACCCACAAGGGAGTCGGTCCATCTCGACTTCCTCTCTACAGTTTTGGTCCGACGTGAGGCCCTGCTGGAAAAGGTGCCAAGACGCGACTCAAAGCCACAGGAAAGTCCAGGTTTC
Organism: Penaeus monodon; assembly: GCF_015228065.2. Classification (NCBI taxonomy): domain Eukaryota; kingdom Metazoa; phylum Arthropoda; class Malacostraca; order Decapoda; family Penaeidae; genus Penaeus; species Penaeus monodon. The sequence goes on along the minus strand of NC_051396.1, from coordinate 32,387,602 downwards.
ATTGTCGTACAGCAAGACCGGCAATTCAGGGTCTAACAGGCGCTTAACTCGGTCCTTCTACGGAATATTCGTATCGAGAGCTTTCAATAGTCATGTCACCATCCATCTATTGACTTCCAAGTCTGATGAAAAAAGTCTGGAAAATCGGCATTGCTTAATCGGCAGGGTTTTCCAGTAACAGGATGTCAAGAGAACGAATCTGGCAAAATGTACTTTAGTGAGAGGTGAAACCGTTTTTAATTTCTATTAATTTCTATACCCTCAGATCTATGCAGCCGTAGGGAAGGAAAGTGTTCAAGTGGAAAATAGAAACGACACATGTAGAATGTGATGGATTCCATTTCCTTTCCGTATTTAGGAAGGCTGAAAGTAGCTCAAGTGTTAATGGCTGTCAGTTCTGATTGTGTGGAGGGATTTTGACACCAGCAGTAGACGTTTAATGTAGAAAGAGCATGAATGAGAGTGAACATCTTCATAGGGCAAAATGTATTTTTAACCGGTCAAACAAATCTATTGAGCTGTGGAGACATTAATTCTCATTCATACTTTTCTATACTTGTCGCAGAGTTCGATATTTAAGGCTTTGTAAACCTGTAAGGTGCTGACACGGGCAGCGAGTTGTATTGATTGCCGCAAGTTTAGTTCTGTTAGCCGTCAACCGTTGGAGTGAAGTTCATCAGATTACCGAGAATGCACTTGCTTAATGCCAAGGTTTGCTTACTGTTGGTTTCCCGTTGTAGGTCGGCGGATGACCTGCTGATGAACACCATCTGCGGGACTCCCGAGTACATCGCCCCGGAGATGGTGGCCCGGCAGCGCTACACCAACGCCGTGGACCTGTGGGCGGTGGGCGTGATCACCTACATCCTCCTGCGGGGCGACTTCCCATTCTTCGACGCCGACAGGATCCGCCTCTATAAGAAGATCCTGAAAGGGAACTACAACCTGTCGGATGAGGTAAGGAGTGTGGCCTGCTCGGGGCCGGGGGCAGGAAAGGGCGATCAAGTGCCAAGTGTCAGCGTCTTCATTTGTTTCCTAATTTAATTTTCATGTACGCACACGCGTACACACACACATACACACACACATACACATACACATACACATACGCACGCTTGCATACCTATACACACAATACACACACACAATACACACACACAATACACACACACAATACACACACACAATGCACACATACACATGTGCACACATACACATGTGCACACATACATGTGCACACATACACACACACGTACACACACACACATGTACACACACACACACACACACACACACACACACACACACACACACACACAAGCACACACACACACATGATACACACATATGCACACATACACACATATGCACACATACACACACATGCACACACACACACACACACACACACACACACACACACACACACACACACACATGTACACACACACAGACATGTACACACACAGACATGTACATACACACACACACACATGTACACACACAGACACACACACACATGTACATACACACACACACATGTACACACACACACACACACACACATGTACACACACATGTACACACACATGTACACACACATGCACACACACACACACACACACACACACACACATGTACACACACATGCACACACACACACACACACACACACACACACACACACACACACACACACACACACACACACACACACACACACACACACACACACACACACACACACACACACACACACATAGACACACGCAAACATATGCACGCACATACGCATATGTATATCTACATATACACATCTATAATATACATATCTACTCTGTGAATTAGGAATTTCGACTCGCAAAGAGTTTCTCATCCGACGAGTTCGAAACGTCACTATTTAATTTCATTTCTGATTGTGGCTGTGTTCTTATTCAGTTGGTTTTGTGTCACGTAGGTGGCCGATAAGCGTGAATTACAAACGCGATCAATTGTTACTTTAGTCTTATTAAAGAAGGCCGAGTTGCCGCAGTCCGGTTGGGTTCCGGTGCTGGATCCCTGTGCAGGAAGTGGCAGGGAGGCGTGAGGACCTAGTTTATTGAAGATAATCATTAGATGTTATTAGTGTTCTTAATGCAGTTGAGAGGCGGCCCATGTCCAAGCTGCAAGAAGCGAGCTCAAAGGGCGCCAGGAGAGGTTAAGAAAAGAATCTGCTGGAGTCTGCTTAAAGTGTAAGCGATGGAGACATGTGGGTCAGCCATTGTGCCAAGTGCCGATAGACAGGTTTGAGGAGAACGTCGGTCACGTGACCAAGTGGTTTAGGTCAGTGGCGTGGGTCTAACCACGTGGGCTGAGCATCATGCAGTGATTGGTGAGGCTTCTTTGATGTTGCAAGACGCATGAGGACATGTAGGTCACACACCGCTTCTGATGATAGCACGAAAAAGTGTGCGAGTAATTTGACATCGCTTGGAGAGGTGATCGCGATATCTTTAGCCAAAAAAGTTATATTTTCCTTTTATAATGCTGACAGTCAAAAAAAGAAAAAAAATGCGGTGCAGAGGGTTAGAAATCAACGCGTGTGAAAGGCGGACCTGGTTGTTAAGGCTGCTGATACATCGCATGGGACTTATTTTCTCAGCGTATCATGATACTGACAGAAGACACGCTGACAGTACTGTACTCTCTCCGTTCAGGAAGGGACTTTGTGCTTGTTGTCAGCCGCGCGATTAAGGGGACAAAATGTTGTATTAGGAAGCGCCAAGGAGTTTTGCATGAATAAAACAGTACCTTAATGTAAAAATTGCTACGGTATTCCCGTTCTTGCCTCTGTGGCGTGAATGACTTCACCACTTTCCATAGCGTGAGTCGTGACCATTCCAACTTTCGAGAAACGGGCCACAGTGTTTATCCCAGGGCCGAATGAAGTCGGGCGAAGAGAACACGTTTAGTTACACATGGTTTCGGAGGAAGCTTCACATGGGGCAAGGATAGCGGAGCTTTGGCGATGCCCGGTGATGCCCAATGGTTCTAGTACTTGCGTTGTTTGCGCGCCTTCAGCCGTGCCATTCATTCAGTCCCAGGCGACCTTGTGAGGGATCAATGGGAGGAAGTAGAGGTGAGGGCAGAGAGGCAAGCGAGGCGGGCGGCTGCCACAGCCCAGCGGTGTCGCACCTTCTGTCTATCGGTTCGTCTGCTTGGCCCTTCGCGCCCTTCCTCGCCCCTTGCTCGCGCTGGGCGCGCGGGTCGCGACCATTCGGCCGGGTCAGAAGCCGCATCGCAGTGTCCACTGATATTTCATAGTCGGGCTAAGCACCTTCAGGGGCTGCCTCTTTCGGATGAATGAAGTTGATTGTTATTCTGCCTCGGAGGCACTTAGCGGTTTGGCAAACTCGGTGCCGCGCGCAGACAACCGGGGCTATTGTGGGGACAGACAAGGGTCGGGGCGAGCAGCCAGCCGGCCGTGACTACCTGTCAGGATCAGATGTCACGCTCGCGGGGGAAAAGGTGGCATAATCGAACATTATCGATACCAAAGTATATTTATATCCATTCCTTTCGCCCTCGGGAATCGTTTCACAAGTATGTATATGAAAAATGGATGTTTGTCTCCCAACACATGCGGATCCTGTCCACCGGCCCTCAGCTGACGTACACAAGTGTGTGGGTGCGCGCGCTCGGCCGGAGCGGGAATATTGTTGTTACCGGTTGCTAAGGTTCTCCAGACACTGCCGGAAGATTGAATATTCCGTGACCGGAACGTGCCGGCCCGACGCCGCTTCCGATCGCTCCTGACAAAGATCACTGAACGGAGTTAGGATTTTAGTTCCTCCGCGGGCGGCGGTGAGACCCCCCTGGGCTCATCTCACCTGGCACTGGCGTCTCTGCCCCGCGGGCGTCGCTCAGCTCCGGTTTCCTGGGTCGGGCTTTGCGAGCCATCGATTTTGCTGATGTCGGAGAGGTGGCTCGAAGATATCTCCAGAATTATTTATACAGAAATGCTGTATATGTGTGTATTTGTCAGTGAGTGCGTGTACACGGTCTTGTTTAATCACACACACACACACACAACACACACACACACAACACACCACACACCACACACACACACACACACACACACACACACACACACACACACACACACACACACACACACACAACACACACACACACACACACACCTGACACACACACACAACTGACACCACACACACACACACACACACGACCAAAACACACTGACACATGCACACACACAACACACTGACACACAACACACACTGACACACACACACACTGACCACACACACACTGACACACACACACACACACACACACACACACACACACACACACACACACACACACACACACACACACACACACACACACACACTCTGACACATACACTGATACACTCTGATACACACACACACACTGACACACACACATACATACATACATACATACATACAAACATACACGCACTCGCTTACACAGACACATATACATACACACACACACACATTTACATACACATGTATATGCACATGCATATGCACATGCATATGTACATACATGCATACATACATGCATACATACATGCATACATACATACATACATACATACATACATACATACATACATACATACATACATAAACACACACACACAACATACACGCACGCGCACACACACACACACACACACACACACACACACACACACACACACACACACACACACACAGGATATATATTAAAAAGGTGCGGAGACAGAATGCAACCTTGTCATACTCCTTGGTTGACTTCGAACCATTCTGTTAACCCATAAGTGGTTCTTACAGTTTCTTTTTGTTTTTCATAATGGTTTTTTTAGTTGGATGATGTTTTTTGGAAAAAATTTTATATGTTCATGTTATTCCCCGAGGATATCGTGTCAACAGTATCAAAAGCTTTTGAGTAATCATGAAACCCCGGATAGTCTTTTGTGTTTTCCCTTTTTTTTTATGATCATTTCAGATTTAAAAAATTGGTTTTGGACCTTTTTTAGGGGGAAAACCCTTGTTGTCTGCAATTTTTTCTCTTAACTTTTAAATTCATTTTTTCAGCAATAATTTTAACAAAAATTTGTGCTGTGCTATTAAAGCAATTTTCCGTTATTTTTAGGAGGCGTCACCTTTTTTTAGGTAGGGGGAAAGATGTTTTTTTCCCCTCTTTTGGGGCCCTCTTCATTCAAATTTGTACAAGTTGTAGAAGTATTAAAACTTTCGCCAGCATTTTGATTAGTTTGCGTTTTTCATCTTTCCCCCGGGGCCCTTTTTATTCTTTTTTTCTTTTAGGCTTTTATAATTTGTCTAGCAGGGGGTGGTTTACTTCGCTGCATTGGCGTAATTTAAAATGTTAATATTATTTTTTTGTATAGGGTTTGGGAAAAATATTTATTCCCCTTCTTTTATTTTTTCCAAACACATAAAACAAGTCCATCTCCGTTTGATAGTTTTTCCATTTAGGTTTTAAATTTTCGTTAAGTTCTACTCCTTGTAAGTTCTTTTTTGCTTTTGATAGAAAAGTTTCAACTCTGGCAATGTTCATTTAAATATTTTTCCTATCTTGTCGCTATAAACTTTGAATTTTTTTATTTGTTTTTGAAATTTCTCTCACTTTATTATTGAAACCCTTTTATTTTGGAACTGTTTTAATTTCACTTAGTTTTTTCAGTACCAGGGGAATTTTTTTTTTTCTTTTTGGCGTATTTCTTAAGCGCAAAGAGTTCTTTTCCTTTTCCCAAACTCATTTGGTGTTTTTTCATCTTACATTTATTGAGCAATTCAAATTTGTTTGACACCGTAATTCTGTAATTGTTATCAAGAGTTTTGTAGTCGAGCTTTAGAGGTGTGTTGGACGCTCCATCTTTTTGATCTTATTAAAGTCGATAGTTAGTAGTTTGTGGTCACTGTTGCAGTCGCACCAGGTCTTGTCTTTTTCATTTCTGGTTCACACAATGTAGTCAATTTTTTGCGTGTTCTTTTGTCTGGTGAAAACCACGTGTACAAGTGTCCTTGGATGGTGTTGCACAATGTGCTG
>NC_051396.1:32362693-32365193 GCF_015228065.2 Penaeus monodon | reverse complement strand
ACTCTTACAGAATATGAATTCAAATATTGTGAAGAAAGTTCTTGTATTAACTATAGAACTGATTGTGTTTGCTCTGATTGTACAGTGCAAAATTTATTGAATTTCTCATATTTAGTGTTGGTATTTGTGGAGTTATTACTCAGATATTATCAAAGCTCAAAACTATTACTGAGACATTTTGTTTATTTCAAGTCTGCTCCTGATGCATTTAGTACTTAGTGTTGTGGTTGGCTTGAACAGTATTCCCAGCATTATATCTGGATTTTTAAAAAATGTATCGAGAAGTGTTGGCATAAATGTCTCTGCATGTATGTTTGTCTGTGTGTGGATGTGTGTATATAGCTAGTTTTGATTTAGAGAAGGAATATTTTTTTTTAAAGATTATATTAATAGGCTAAAGGTTATAGTGCTATATATAGGATTTGTTTTGAATATTTTGTAAATATTTGTAAAGAAATGAATACTTTTGAAGGAATTATTAATTTTGCAAATAGCATTAATGAAAGTCACAAGAAAAAAAGAGGATCAAATACTATACTCATTTCTAGTAAGAGGATGATAATATGATTTCATTTTGGAGAGCACTTGGGATAGTCCAAGAGGTTCTTTTAAGAAACCAGACACGTCTATGTAGTATTCTCCCTTTTTTGGGGGCAGTGAATTTGTGTAGCAGATGGCTCCATATTGTCTCTTTTCTTTGGTTATCAATGATTATTTCTCTTTAAAATGGTTAAATTGCTGAAAGTTAAGCCTGAGCCAATGTATTTTATTGTATATTTGCAGTGTTGCTAGAAATAATAGTTACCTTAAGCAAGAAACACTGTAGATCTAAGTTATCTGAAGTTTATTAAAATGAAGAAATATATATCTTAAATTTTACAGAAATTACAAATATAGAGTTTATGTCAACCCTGACACACTGTATTCAGTCATGGGTAAAAGTTTATGCTAAAAAAACTCAAGTAAGTTGATGAGATTAATGTTTGTATAAAACAGTGCAAAAGAATTTATTCTGAAGTTGGCAATTTCAGCCTTTAGTTTAAGGTATATATATTTAATTTTCTTTAATAGTGCTGAATAATTTTCTTTTGCTGACCATATTTTTAATTTTGATACCATGACTATCATCTTAATTTGAAGAGGGAAAAATATGGAGTATGCTAAATGCAATTTATATTTTTAATTTTTTGGTTAAAGACCCCTTATTGCAGAGGTCTTTGAGACCATGTCATTTTATATTTTAAATGATATCCAGTTAATTTGATAAAACTACTGAAATAAATGTGTGGATCCCCTCCATCTCAGGCATTATTCTCTTGCATTGAAATATACATTTTAATATGGGTTTTCTGACAAAAATCTGGATATTAGTATACTCTTACTTTTCTTGTGATATTCCTTAATGTTATGTTGTCATATTCCATGTTACTTCTTAATGTTATAATTTCTCCCATAGAATAGCACTTTCTGTAATGCTCATTGAATGTTGGTTTGATTTTGTGACTTGTTTTAAGGACTTGTTTTAAAATCTTGACCATATTTTCAAGTCAGTTAATGGAATTTACGACATTTGTATTGCTAGTTTGAGTCTCCAAAAGAAGTAATTAGCATATTAATAATTACTTTCATTGGATTACTGGGCTGGTGACAGATTATGATTATCATCTTAATATGTACTCTGATATTCGATAAAATAGATCATACTCATTGAAGCTGACGTAAAGTGTTTGAGATTAATAGACTAAATTATTTTTTATGACCTCAATATTTATTCACAGTATCTCAGATAGCAATTATAAGTTGAACACAAAATGAGTTTGGTGACTGTGCATGAATTACATAACTATTTTGAAAGCTACAAAAAGATTAGATTATTTTTTTGTCTTTTTTAGTTCCCCCTTTCTTAATAACAGATGTATATGTATATATAAATATACATTTCTATTTTATTTGTAGAGAATATATTGAAATACCTTTTTGAAATTGGTATAATTTATTCTTAACATATAGCAAAATAAGTTTATTTTGTATTTATTGCTGATCTATACTGATATTCTTTTCAGTTTGTGTTAAGGATTTGTTTCTTCATAGATAATTGATAGGCCTGAAACTGAATAAAATGATTTCCAAAGATTTTTGGTATAATCGAAAAATACTATTATGGCTTGCAGTAATTAACTGCCTGGCTGTGCCAGGTTCAGAATATAGTATTTTTATTTTGTGTTAGGTATGGATTATTTTAAGAGTATTTTATTTTATGATAGTAGAAGAACTTAATAAGTCATGTGTAGTACAATATTTATCATCTCTTTTATATAGTTCAAGATAAATTGCTTGAATTTTGAAGGAGATATGCATTACTATTTTACAAATGCTATTCACTAAATATTTATTTTTTGTGAACCTAAACATTTGGAAATAAAACTTGAATAATATTGTAGTGATTTTCTTTTTTAGCCTCCTGAAAATAATATATCTCTTAACCAGAATATGATATTGG
>NC_051396.1:32330193-32332693 GCF_015228065.2 Penaeus monodon | reverse complement strand
TCAACGACTATATTCTTAATGTAGATGATATCAACTGGAAACAAAGATTCCTGTTAATTGTGTAACGTAGAACGCAAATACACCTATCTATCGATCTATTCGTCTATTTTTACTTCTGTCTGTACCTATATCTACATATATAACTATTTGCACGCACACACACACACACACACACACACACACACACACACACACACACACACACACACACACACACACACACACACACACATATATATATATATATATATATATATATATATATATATATAATATATACATATATATATATATATAAAAATATATATATATATATATATATATATATATATATATAATATATATATATATTGTCGCATGGCCAACCAACATTAACATAGACGATCATACATCTACATGACTACATGTTATACACATATGAATAAAGTGACAAAAGACCGGAAGTTTCTACTGTGTGGAATGTGCGTGAGCGTATGAATGAGAGTTGATCAGGTGTCCAGCATGAAGCTCAGGTTGACCGGTCATGCCAGGTCATCAGCTCTTGAGAGGCACCGGGCATCAGCGTGCCTTGAGTGTGTCTCCGTGTCATCTTTGTCTAATAACGAAACTATACCTTTCCCAGTAATAATATATACAAAGAGAGAGAGAGAGAGAGAGAGAGAGAGAGAGAGAGAGAGAGAGAGAGAGAGAGAGAGAGAGAGAGAGAGAGAGAGAGAGGGAGAGAGAGAGAGAGGGAGAGGCGAGGGGGCTCACCCAGCGCCGTCCCCTCCATCACTTTCACTCTAGGAGGCCAGCGCTGTCCTCGTCGCGCGGCCTTGGAACTTCTCCTTTTCCCAAGGACCAGCGTCACATAATCCCTTCTTCCTCGCAGCTGAGTCTTATCACTCCCTTTCTTTCCAGAGACTAAAAAAACACGTTCGTCACAAGCATCATTGCCACGACACAACCGATTTCGTTCACATCAAAAGCAACGTCCATCCCATCATGACGACCAGCCAAGCCACGCCTTTCGTATCTCCTTTATACATTGATAATATCATCATCACCGTTATTACCATATTAAACAGTCATGTCGAACTTTAGTGGCGCCCGTTTATAAACCTCTACTTGGGTCGCCAGTTCGAGCTCATCCGAACAAATTTGAGTTTCCTCGTCTGTTGTAGACAATGAGTAGATTACAACAATAAATGGAGAGCAAGATATCGTAAGAATTATAATGACAAACATTAAACACTGATTTCTTAGCCTATGCCCTCGATATCATTACTTTCTCACTAAACAGTTTGTGTGACCCTGCATTACACGTAAAAGAGCTCCTCAAACATAGCCACACAATACATTTTCCGTTAGAAATCTCTTCACTTTCACTAAATGGATAAATGCTCGTCCAGTTATGCTATCGATAGATGGATAAGGAACAGGACTGAAGCTAATAAGCTTATTAGCTTCAGTCCTGTTCCTGACACGTCTAACATTGCAACTACTGACAAAATATACAGTTCTGCTTCGGACGCTCAACCAATGGAAAGTGCTCATGCCTCGAGACAGGGCAGGTCAGCTGCAGGACGCCCAGCTGAGAGGAGAATTCTCTGCAGTTGTGATTAGAATTAAAGAATTATAATTGGAACAGAAGGGAAATGACCATTATCGCTATCACAGATAATAAAACCATGTTACTTATTGCTAACCACGAATGCTAATAACAACAATGATTATCATTACACCATTATCACCAAATATTTTTTTATTTATCGAACATACATAAGTAATATCAAAAAGGTGAAATATTTTTAAAGAAATATAACTAAACTTTCATTAAGGCTAGAGTGTGACAGGACCAACGGAAATGTTTTTTTTTATCATACTCCCTTAAAAAAATCAAATGCATCTGATCTTTGGGAGGACTTCACCAATCATCTCTTTTGTCCAGTCATTACTACTACCAATCTTCTACACACTAGCATCACCCCTTTGCCCGCGCTGCCCTCCCCCTGCATATATGTCCCCAGGATGCCCATATTTTCTCCCCTGATCCGCGGACCTTCAGCAGCTCTGCCGTGGATGGCAAAAGTTGTGTCTGGATAATACAGTTGATTCTCAAATGGCGAATCAGCAACTCTCACGATTGCCCAACTCTGCTTAAGCTAAATGTATTGGTAAAAAGAGGGGGAAGGAAGTGAGATAATGATAAGATCGTTGATTATAGCAATTAGGGGAAAAACGCGAGCCCCACGTAGTTTTCCCCGCGCGCAATTTTTGCATACTCGACATCAGAGGAAGTGGTAAGTGAAAGTAATATTTACCACAGCAGCATCACCGGGGTTAAGCTCTCCCCTTCCCGGTCCGAAAGACACGTCTCTTCCCGGTACTGGTCGCACATGGGTGACCGGTTCCTCGCCATTACCGGGGATTGGACTGGTGCGACGGGGAGCGCGCGAAGGCACACTTGAACCCTATTCTTTCGATCCTTCTGTCTTCATCTTTTATTTATTTACTTATT
>NC_051396.1:32312693-32317693 GCF_015228065.2 Penaeus monodon | reverse complement strand
AAAGGGATGGCAGAGCCGTATCCCCATAGGATGCATGGGTTCAGAGCAAAGGCGCTAAGAGTGGCTGGCGGCTAAGGAGGGCGGGGCAGCATGGCGGGGCGGAGCGAGCGGAAGCAGCGTGACCCCGTAAACTGGCATTGCGGCGTGCATGAACCCCCGGCACCGCAGGTCGCGCTCTGCTGTATGATAAGCTCGCGTACAGCTGCCAGACGTACGGTGAAAAGAGGGTGTAGATAATCCTGTCATCTCTCTATCGGTAAAATGGCACAAATGTAGAGCAGGAGTCAGTGCATGTTGCCCGAGGCGGTCGGAGGCAATGACAATGCCAAGGTCCGCCTCGGTCCATGCACTCCACGCAGGCTTGGTGTTCAGTCATGTGACTAAACACATGGGATCTGTGCTGCCGGAAGTCGCGAATTTACGATGCTGATAATATGCAACAAAGCTAAACGGTATAGTTGTCGAGATGCGCGTAACGGATACTGCCGTAACGGTGAACTGGGCAACGTTAATCGTATAACATTTAAAAAAATTATACTATACATTAAAAGTTATTCTGTTATTTATTTCAGTTGCAGTCCTAATTTGTCTTTTCCTCCAAATCGCCACTCTCAGTCGACTTTCTCGTCATAATTTTTCTCAGTTAAATATACCTAAAATCGATATGTACAAGTAAAATAAATCTAAGTAAATGGTCCTAAGAAAGGCACACATTCAAAAAAGTAATAAAAAAAAAATATGAATAAAGGAACAGAACAACACAAACGCCAACACTCACACACACACACACACACACACACACACACACACACACACACACACACACACACACACACACACACACACACTCCTTCACACACGCCCACGCAAACGCACCCACGCAGCGCAGGCCCACGCATGGTACGGGGTATCGCCTCCGGGCGCGACCCAGCCACGAGGCGAGCGACATCGGCGACGCCTGCGACTTGCGGTTCATCAGCGGCGCCAGGTTGTGGATGGTGGGGGGTGGAGTGGGGTGGGGGGAGGTGGAATGTGTGTGTGGGGGGGAAGGTGGGGTGTGTGAGGGGAGGGGGAAGGTGGAGTGTGTATGGGGGAGGGGTGTGGAGAAGGGAGGAAGGAGATAGGTGTTTGGATGAAAGAGGAGGAAAAGTGGATTCAGGAAGTGGTGGGGAGGGGGTTCAGGCGGGTGGGTTCAGGTCGTAAGTAGACACTGCATTTAGTATTGATTATTTTTGGTATTTAGGTAAACGAAGAATATGGAAAATATAGTTTATTTCCCCATTTCCGCATGGCTGATTCATTTTTAACCATGACATGTTCAACACAATTCAACAGGTGAGGTTAGAATTTACAATACATTTACATTTACTGCTGTTATCTCAGTTACGAAACTCTGAAGTAGATATCTCTTCCTTTTCCGCTTCTCCCTCTCTCTATATTTATCTCTTTTACGTCCTCGCTGTTGCTTCTTCCGCCTCTTTCCAGATTTTTCCTGTTCTGCTCTTTTCTCTCTCCCTTTCTTTCCTCGAACGTATGTTTGCGTGGCACGCTCTCTCTCTCGGTCTGTCTGTGTGTCTGTCTATCTGCCTTTCTGTCTCTCTCTCTCTCTCGCTCTCTCGCATTGCATGTGTGTGTGTGTGTGTGTGTGTGTGTGTGTGTGTGTGTGTGTGTGTGTGTGTGTGTGTGTGTGTGTGTGTGTGTGTGTATGTGTGTGTGTGTGTGCGCTTTTTGCCTCTCTCTATCTCTGCTTGCCTGTCTTTCTGCCCCCCCCGCCCCGCACTGCCAGTGGATGGTAACCCCGGCCATTTCTTGCAGTGGGTAATTTAGAAGCAAAAATAAATAGACAGCCTGCCACACCAAACATAAAAATAACCTTTGTAACAAATGGAATCAACTGAATTATTATTATTATTATTATTATTATTATTATTATCATTACTCTCTCTCTCTTTTTGTCTCTCTCTCTCTCTCTCTCTCTCTCTCTCTCTCTCTCTCTCTCTCTCTCTCTCTCTCTCTCTCTCTCTCTTCTCTTCTCTCTCTCTCTTCTCTCTCTCTCTCTCTCTCTCTCTCTCTCTCTCTCTCTCTCTCTCTCTCTCTCTCTCTCTCTCTCTCTCTCTCTCTCTCCCTCCCTCCCTCCCTCCCTCTCTCTCTCTCACCTCAGACGTCGCTCGGGCAGGAAGGCACCGTGTCAAGGCTGGAAGTTTCTATAAACAATCGAGTCCCGCATGAGGCCGCAGCAAACAGCGGTTTCTTCCTTGGTCTGGATGCCGGTTGAACCCTTTCTGTGTTCATCATTGTTATGGTATTTCTATGCTGTGAAGATCAATGAATTATGCTGCTGGACATATGTTCACTGGCGCGGGTGCTAATTGCATGGAGTGCTTTTAAGGAGTGAATTTAGTAACTTACAAAATGTATGGAAGAACTAATCAGGTACTTATAAACATTTTACTTGGAGGCCTTAGCTTTAACCGCATATTTGCCAGCGTCTCGGTGTTTTCTTTTGTAACGCTTCAGTTCTCTGGTTTCGTAGATGACCAGGAAAACTGCGAAGACCTTCCCTCTCGTTATGTCACCCTCATTTGCACGCATAAATTTACTCTCTCGCCAACTCACTTACATTAAGTCATTATAATCCACATGTCGGCTTCGTTGTCAGGATGGCTGGAGCTGATTTGTCATGTTGGCTGCGTGGCCGAGGGCAAGCTCTAATGCTTAAAACTCGAAAGACTACTTGGTCTGGATTGCGTGTACTGAGTCAGTGTTATTTGGCGATATCTGTTACTGAATTGATGAGAGTTACGGCTTAACTTCTTGTAAAATTGAAGCTCTGGAAATTTCTGTTCGGTTGGACGTGATGAGTCTGCCTGGTGCACCAATTTTGACAGTGCCTGCCTCTGTGGACGGTGAAACTAACTGAACCATAGCGTTATCACGCTACAGAGTGAGGATGGCAGCATTTCTTTAACTGCAACTGCGGAATACGGAGCATGAAGAAGAAGGCTAAGTGTAAGCTACGAACATCGGAGGTATGGGTGTTCACAAGCAGCAAGGCACTACGACACAGATTGTGGAGCCGAGTTAAAGGGTACAGGAAGGTGAATATGTGATGCCATATTACAGGCCACAGGAAAGTTGGTGTGTGGTTTCAGGGTACAAGGTACAGGAAGGAGAAAAAATCCTCTAACCTCATTACAATTGATCTTGAACTTTTCCCACGGTGATTTCTGACTCAATCTATCACCTCAGTACACGCCTTGACGCCTTTCATAATCCAAATTCCCTCTTTGTTGTGGTTGCTTGTGTGATGGGGCGCCAGAAAGAGAGAAAAGAAAATAATGTAAAATTCAACACCAGCTTTACCTTGATTGATGATTTGGAGTGCGACCTACATTCGGCTCCCGGAGGAACCTCGCCTCCCCAGGTGTCCCCCCCCCACCCCGGGCCGCCTCCGCCAGACGCAGGAGCAGATCCTCCCTCATCCCCTTAGCTCTTCCTCCCAGCGGGATCCGCGATCTTGACGAGGTTTTGCTCACACAAGACAGTAATCGCTGGTAAATGATAGCGACCAATCATGTGCACAAGCTGGCATGTGTGACGGCCGAGTTGATGGTCTATTGTTCTCTTGTGTCAGTTCTTTGGGAGGAGGGGGAATGGGGCAGGGAAGGAGGGTCAGGGTTGGAGGCCTTAACCTTCAGGTGCAGGTTAAGCGAGCCATGCCCGCCGCCGAAGGGTCGTGCGTGCCACCAGGGAACAAGCAGTTCTTGTGCCTAACAGGTGATGCTTTTTGACTCCCGTCACGCAGGCACTGAAGAGATTTTCTGGTACACAGACATATTTGACTTGATTTGCCCGAGTTTATACGAAGATAAGATGCTGGCTGTTTTCGAAGAGGCATTTCCTGAGTGAGAGAATGGTCGTTAAGTGTGAGAAAACCAAGTGAAGGTATTTGTGAGTGCGACGAGGAAGAGATGGAGGAAGGAAAGAGGAAAGAGGAAATGAGGGTCGTCAAAGGGTGAGGCCGCCCGTCACGATGAACCAGAGAAGAAGTATTTGCTCGACTCTTCAAGCAGACATGCACACTCACGCGATGATCTCGGGTTTACTTCCGCCCTCCCCCTTCCCTCCCTCCTCCCTCTCCCTCTTCTCCCTCCCCCTCCTCCCTGTGGCCTTTCACGCCATGTGGAAGTCGTCTTCGTTCCGGCACGCGAAGCCCCCGCGTCTACTGCATGGAAACGTACGCAGACACTTCATGGTCAGGCGGACAGACCGCGAGACGTTGGAACACTGTCGATATGCAAGTAAGAATGGAAAGACGGGTTTACGCGCCGGCGAGAGCAGACGTTCGCGGTCGAGGAGGCAGCGAGGTGTGATGTCGTGGATCGAAGCTGCCCAATGTCAAGGGAGACATCAGTTCTTAGCGAGCCAAGCAGAAACTGGTACTCGCGCCCCAGGCAATGCCATGGTCGCCACGCACGTCCAGGCCACCGCGGGCCACGCCAGGAATTTCGCCGAGTAAGACATACGTATTCTTGGGGGTTCTCTCGTAGCCGTAAATGGGCGACGGGAATGATCTCTACCTTGACAATTGTAAAGAAATGAAAATACGAGTCTGTACATATATTCGGCCGAGCGTTTGTCAGAGAGAGAGAGAGAGAGAGAGAGAGAGAGAGAGAGAGAGAGAGAGAGAGAGAGAGAGAGAGAGAGAGAGAGAGAAGGAAAGAAAAGAAATCACTCGATTTTCCAATCTACGTCGCAGTTGCTAACTATACTAAGGCCGCCGCCATCCTAAAAAAAAAAAAAAAATCCAGCGTGTGGAACACGCTGATGTCAACACCCCTGGAGATTGCTTTGTTGATGCGCTGTTGAGCGGCACAGGCATTCACTCAGAGAAATTGGTTGGCGCAAATTTATCGTTGCATTCCTCTTGGAAGTAAGAGGTTGGATGGGAGGGATAGAGAGAGAGGTAGATGTAGAAGTAGATAGATAGATAGATAGAT
>NC_051396.1:32295193-32297693 GCF_015228065.2 Penaeus monodon | reverse complement strand
CACACACACACACACACACACACACACACACACACCACTGAAACCGTGGTGTGCTCCCAGCCCCACTGCAGATGAGACAACTGTTTCCATGCGAGATTATTGTGCGTTTGCATCCAACCGAAACAGTTCAGAATAAATCATTAATTCCCGACATTCTGCCGACATTCCTCTGGGGCGCCTCGGGGCCTCGAGAGCCCGAGGGCCGGAAGCCGTCGTGACTGAGACGACTGTGTCACACGGTCAGCCCGAGTGGGTGCCGGTGGCTTTGGGGTGCGGGGGGGGGGGGGTGCGCGGGCGGCCAAGATCCGTGTTTGCTCAGCAATGCTGACTCCGCGGGGCGCTGCGTGGATCTGCGCCATGCATAGGGTGTTGGGGCTCTTGCGTTTATGATGACACCGAAGCCATAATTACTGGACGCAGTCACACTAATACATAACGGTTCATATTTCATTGGGAATGTATTCATCCAAGGAACTGATGTCTGGTATGACGTCCACCTCAACATAAACATCAGGGTCACGCCCTGCTGTTCATTTACGCACAGTGTACACAGCAGCCAGAGTGATGGGCGGATATTATGGGAATATGTTTAGGCAACAATAGTGCACCATCACGCCCCTCCCGTGTCGTAGGGCGGCGCCGTGAAGATGTGAATAATTGCTTCGTCACGTCCTTCGAAATCCTACGAGATCCTACGAAAAAGTAACCTAAAGCTTCGTGTTCATACTTATCTCCAAGGATGAGGCAAATGGCCGCGCTTTCTATCTCTCCTGCAATCGTTACGTTGTTCTTGCCCGTGACAGACACCTCTGCTCCCTCTGCGTCCACGCCTTCAACCTCCCTCCGGTTTTCACTTTTTTGTCTTTTTCTCTTTCATTTGCTTCGTCCTTTTAAGGTCTCAAGCTTCCCCTTTATGTAGTGATACAGCTTTTCTTGTTCTCATTTTCTCTGCATCTCAATCACTGCGGATTAGAGTATAGTTTTAGCTATAACAATGCTATTATCAGATTCCGTGAGCCACAACATACCCAGAATACAGAAACGGTATTATACAAATATGGGATTAAGTATTGGTAACTGAAAGGAAGATTTTTCACCATGCTCTCCGGGGGACTACTTCGCCCCAGGGAAAAAAGAAACGCTCGAGGACTGCGCGGTTGTTTTGTGACCTTGATGGAAACTACGGCCGCCATTTTAACTATGGAACATTAGCCCGCCAATGCTGGTGGTTGCGACAAGGGGATTTCACGTGGCTCGGTGTGTCATCTTGGTCTGGTTAGAGAATTCCCCCAGTTGTTGATTCTGAATCATTTCTACGAGCCAACGCATTTATAGGAATGCATAAATGGCCAACATGAACAACTACACACACGTAAGCACACGTAAGCGTGTATGCACACATACGCACATACATATATGTATAAATGTATACACACACACACACACACACACACACACACACACACACACACACACACACACACACACACACACACACACACACACACACACACACACACACACACACACACACACACACACACACACACACACACACACACACACACACACACACACACACACACACACACACACACACACACACACACACACACACACACACACACATATGTATAGTGACATGCAGGCAGAAAGACTATTAGACTTAGATTAGTGCAGGCAGTATAGAATGTATTTGCAAAGATGCTTGTTCACATATGCGCACCGAGTCACAGACCTCATACAAATAAACACGTATTTATTATATGTATACGTGTGAATGCGTGTATGTAAATATATAGGTCTCTGAAGATGGAAACTAGGTGGATTTCGAAACGTTAGTCTTATTATCGATAAATCCAGTTTGTGCATTGTGGGTTTTCCTATCATATAGGTCTCTGCAAATTGATATAAAAATAAATCAGGTTACTTCTATACTCTTTTCATTTGTAATACATAATGATACAAAAAGGGCACAAAATATGAAAGGCATTGATAGTATCTTTAACTGAATTTAAAAAACCTCAATCAAAGTTATGATTTATAAAAGAATTCACGAATTCACTAAAAACCATATACACTTTTATGTCTGTTAGTACATCCATGCATTTGTCACATGAGAATGAAATACAATTGTATGGTTGTTTTTGATCATCAGGTTCCATCACCTATACAAGTTAGTACACGGCACCTCTACACTCGCTCGCCTTCGCAGCACCTGGACGACATGAGGCGAAAAGAAGAGGAAAAATCCCCCTGACTCGTTGTGGGTTCGTCTTTTATTGCTCAGAAGGAGAGAGACAGGCGTGTATATGCGTATATATGTATATATATATGCACACAGTATATATGTATATATATATATATATATATATATATATATATATATATATATATATATATATATATATATATATATATATATATAATACACACACATATATACATATATATGTATATTTATCTATCTATATATCTATATACACATACATACATAAAT
>NC_051396.1:32287693-32290193 GCF_015228065.2 Penaeus monodon | reverse complement strand
AATTTCCCAAATATGGATTTGCAATTATCGTTAACAAATTTAATTTTCTCTGTAAGTATAGGATCTTTCGGGGATTCTTGACATGAGAATGATTACATAATTACTAAGTTCCCTTTGATAACCAGATAATCAAGACTTTCTACTTTTTAGTGAAGAGGAAAGAAATGTTGACTGATTGTATCTGTACAGTTGCTCAGCTTGGCGGAAAATTACCCGACCGTCTTCATTTTCCGGTATGTGGCTTCGGACATTCACTGATGACAGTACCTAAGTGATATGGATAATATGAATAATTACATAAGGTTGTATAACCACGTTCGTTTACCGAGATTCTACGATGATCACTTTAATGACCACTTTGATACAACACAAACTGAAATTTTGGGCAAGAGTCCCTCCGTCACGTCGCCAAACCAAGGCTTTCTAGCGCGACATGTGTACGGCAAAGCGAGATTACTTACTTTCACGTCTAATTGTTCTATCGTCCTGACAGCTGTAACTCGTGACTCCTCCCTCTCTTCTCCTCCTCCTCCCCTGATGCTCTCTCAGTCTCTCCCTTTTTTGCGGGATTTTTATCTTACCCTTATTCGCCTCGCGCCTAACACGAGAGAGCGGGAGAACACTTTTCCCATCTCTCCCCGCTGAAAAAGAGAGGAGGAAGGCGGCGCCATTTCAGGACTGACGTGCAGCATCATTTACCGCGAGATTTCACTCTTTTTGTCTTCGTTTAGCTCGTAGTAGAGGAAGCGCGCGCTGCATGCTTCAACCGGCAGCCCTTCCGTGCTTCATCTACACCTTCATACCTCCGCTACACGTTATTATATGTCCTCAGGTCTCCATTTCCGCATCGTGTTGAGTCTTTTCTTAAGCCTCGCCACTTTCCCTCACGTCTCCACGAAACTTTCATCTTCATACCTGGGAAGTCAGTATTGTATTTATAAAAAGAATCTTGGATTCTCCCAGCGCCTATTTTTAAGTTTTTTCTTTTTATTTTTATTTATTATTATTATTTTTTTATTTACAGTAGAGAAATTATACATTAAGCGAATACTTTTATATCATTACAGTCATTCATATGACTGCTGGCTATGTAAATATTATGGTTGAACATTTTGCTTTTATTTAACGCAGGGTAGGATATCACCTCCCATATACCCACAATAAACATTTCTCATATTTTCACAAGATATTTCTCCTCTCGTCATCTCCTTTGTCGAACTTCTCCGTTGTAACTTCTTCCATTCCTCACTCCATTTCACTCGTCTTGGTTCTCCATCCGAAAGGACTTATATATCCACTAAAATTCCTTTCTCTGCCAATGCCCTTCGCCCTCAGATGATTCAATCAACCAAATTGAGTCTTATTGCTCCGCGCCGCTTGTTGGAATTACGTGTATTTCGGCACCGCCAATATTTTTATTAGTCTGTCAAAGCTTTCACTCCAAGCCAGTCCGACCTCAAGTGCTCCTTCAGATAGATGTATGAGCTGTGGTTAACGTTATTTTTGTATGCTCATGTGCTCCTTCGTGACGACGCTTCCTCCTCTTCTCCGTTTACATGGTGAAGATGCCATTCGCAGTCGGGGAAGGAGAAGGAAAAAGCGACTTTTACCGGCAAGGAAAATCCAAGCGTAATCCCTTCCTGGAACCGTATCAGGTTACTTATATCAAAGGCGAACCGCAACAATCAAGCAGCGACTTCGTGGTGTATAATCTGAGGCTTTTAACGCACCTCTTTTCACTGTATGACCGCTTCCACGAGGCAAAGGACCGAAATAACAATGCTTACCGGGGAAGCAAACTTTCTCGGGGGTCAAAAGTCCACGTTATATTTTCCCGGTACGCGTGACGCCATAGCCTAACAAACTGACGTCATAATATGGAGGAAACATCGCCTCAAGCCGGAAGTGACGTCATGCAGTGCAATGGCAGAGGAGGAAGAGAGTTACCGGAGCTTCGCGGATGCGGTGGAATTGGCGACAGGGCTGACGAGGGCTTCGAAAGTGGTGAATTTTGTCTCTTCTTTTACGGCTATACAGAATGAAAAAAAAAAAAAAAAAAAAACGCGCATATGCATAAATATGTATCAGTAATTGATATTAATAAGCCATTGATTCACACGAATTGAGATTACTTTCTCACACACCTTTCGTAAATATCTGTTAAATAATCTAACTTTAACTTCGTATTCGAATATTTTAACAGTAATGAATTAATTATCTATACCGGAAAATTTTCGGGAAATTATGACAAATTCTAAGTCAATCCCTTACTGACAGGTACTCACTTATGACACACAAACGCCAAAGTAGGTTTCCAAGGAACCGATCAATCAGCTGTTTTACCCCGCCGTCGCTTCCGCCATTTCAAGATATTTCAGCCAAATACCTTCCTCCCTCTTTATTTCTCTTCCTTTCTCTCCCTCCCCCCCTCTCTATATATTTCCCTCCCTTTCTCTCACTCACCTCTCTCTCTCTCTCTCTCTCTCGCTCTCTCTCTCTC
>NC_051396.1:32260193-32262693 GCF_015228065.2 Penaeus monodon | reverse complement strand
GATAAGGGTAGAGGGGACGCGAACGCCCTCTTCAAGGGAAGCATCAGTGAGAAAGGGACGCCTCGACGTCACTGGCGTCAGTAACGAATTCTGGTTCGCAAGCACCCCTCAGAGCCTTCAGGAGAGTCAGCCCTGCATCCAGCGTTTGCCTTTTCTCCGGTTTCTCCTCCAGATTTTATGGAGATTCCATGACCTCGGCTATTGTCTTGAGCAAGTACCCGACGGAGTATACGTCTTGGGTGGGATGGCTCAGGACGACGGAGAAGACCTCGGGGGCCATCCACATGGGGGACCAACTTGCTCTACGATAGGAACACTTTTCACCCTCCATACCGGCGTTGCCGAAGTCGATAACGTGCACCTTTCCTTGGGCGTCCACTAGGACGTTGTCCTCCTTCAGGTCGCGGTGAATGATTTTCTTCTGATGGATTTCCTGTATCTTAATGCAAAGATCGATCTATCTACCCATCCATTTATCTATCTATCTACCTATCTATCTATCTATCTAGATAAAATAATGATAAAATTATCTATCTATCTATCTATTTATTTACCTGTCTGTCTACCTGCCTATCTATCTATCTATCTAACTATATATCTATCGATGAACCGTGTCCATGGCAACAAACTTAGGACGGGTTTGAATGGGAATGAATGCAAGAGACTGCACAGTGAAAGCATTCATTCTCATTCGTACCTTTTCTACTATCGATCAATCTACCTGTCTGTCTGTCTATCTACTTATCTGTCTACCTACCTACCTACTTGCCTACCTATCTATCTATCTATCTATCTATCTATTCATCTAACTGTCGAACTACATATCTATCTATCGATCTATCTATTTGTCTGCCTATCTATTTTCTGTCTATCTATCTAACTATTTTCTGTCTATCTATCTATCTATCTATCTATCTATATACATATGTATACACACACACACATATACACTGTGTATATATATACGGGTAGTGTACATATATGTATGTTTGTTGTATGTATAATGCATGGCTACTCAGAGAGAGAGAAAGAGAGAGAGAGAGAGAGAGAGAGAGAGAGAGAGAGAGAGAGAGAGAGAGAGAGAGAGAGAGAGAGAGAGAGAGAGAGAGAGAGAGAGAGAGAGAGAGAGTCAGGCAGACAGACAACCAAACAGACAGGCAGAGGCAAGGAAGAGGCAGAAGGTCAGCATCCGTTCCATTCACTTTAATGAAGCGTCGCGCGGTCACCAGCGTCTCGTAGATGCTCCCGCTGTCGGTTTCTGCTGCGTCCGCCAGAAGCGTGATGTATTGGCAGCAGCGTGGAGGCGTGGCTGAGCTTATCCAACAGCTGAGCACAAATCACTTTCACGATTATGACACTTTGGATGAGGTGAAATTAGCACGGATTCTTGAGTGAAATGAATGATGTAAGAAATGATGTGGAAGCTTCTTGTGTCCGGTCAAAAGTGTTACTAACTAGACTATCTACTGGTCGTCTTAAATAACTCTTCGTCTTTATTCTGAGAGAATATTGGTTTCTTATGAAGATATGTTTAAATTGATAAGTTGATATTTATTATCGAAACTTTTCAACTGATCTGACCTAAGATGTATATGTTTTCACTGCACACACACACACACACACACACACACACACACACACACACACACACACACACACACACACACACACACACACACACACACACACACACACACACACACACACACACACACACACACACACACACACACACACACACAGACTCACACTTATACCGGCACATACATGCACAAAATTCCACACGCTACTTATCGTGTGTTTACATTCCCTTCTCCATCTATGAATATAAATCAGAAGTAGTGACGCGGGTCGGCTGAGGAGAATCGCACGCCAGAGGAAGTGTCGTCACTCCCTTGACCCGCTGAATGGGTCTATGGGACGGCAGTGACGGTGACGAGGGTAGGGTGGGGGGGGGCTTGTCGATTAAGGGATGTGGTCAAAGGTCACTTGTTTGTTCTGACAATGAGACGTGGATATTTCTATGAGATTGTCCAGATTTTTATCTTGAAGGTCAACTGCCTGTCTGATTATTTGAAAGGAATCTTGACGCAACTCCCCCGCACAATTGGCGACGTTTATGACAAAAGGGCCTCTAGCCAGCCTATCAGCCTGCCCTTTCGAATGTATTGTTTTGATTGTTTGCTGTTATCTCCGTCAGCGGTTGCGAAAGTGTTCGGGAGTGACCTCTGAAGAAAATCTTCCTCTCGTACTTGACCTCTCAGCCTCAGCCTCTTCGAAATTCGCACGACCCCCCCCCCCAAGTTTGAGGCCTACGAGAACCAACTCACGCCCTTCTCCCACGCCCATCTGAGATCACGCGGAGGGGCGGCGGTAATCATGGGAAGCAACGCCAGAGAGGCAGGCTTGAAAGGAGGCAAAGGTGAATGGGGTAAAGGGGAATGGAAGGAGAGAAGAAAAACAAAAATTCAAGAGGACAATGAAAACAAAGAAGAAAGAA
>NC_051396.1:32247693-32250193 GCF_015228065.2 Penaeus monodon | reverse complement strand
TACTTATCCCTGTATAATGTGCAAACCCTGATCCCGCTTGCAGCATCCCGGCTGGTTAAGATGCCTATCTCGCATCCTCGGAAGGCAATCAAGGACTGGTTTCAGTTGCGTCACTTTCCTGGTAATTCGGACTTGTTATGCAGCCGGTTGGTCTCGAAGTCCTGTTTGGGTCTCCGATACTTGCGCGAACGAGTTGCTTGCGTTCCCGAAAACGATAACGACTGTTTCTTAGACTTGTTCTAGAGTGATCAATCGGATCTCTAAGGTGGAATAATAACAGCAATGAACAAAATAATGACGTTTAAACTTGACTATTCAGATTCAGATTCCTGCGCTATGCACCCACAACGGTGGCCTTCATTAAGAGATCTACTTCAGCCAGCACTAAAACTCTCAGATCCCTGTGCCTGCCACCAGATGAAAACAAGATTGCCAATCATTTCCATTTGGGACAGAAGCTTGGCAAAAAATATGAATATTTTGCCCGCAGACTTTTGACTGACACACATTTAACGATGTCAAAAAGAATTTCAAACACTATTCCCTTGCATATTGTACACGGATCTCCTGTTGTCGCTTTTAGTTGACATGTTTCATTCAATCGGCGATGTAGAGGTAGCGCGCAAAAATTACTTGCCCATCGAGACAGGAGGTCGTTAACGATTAACGAGACCCCTGCAGCGTGCAAAGGGCAAGGTGCGTGTAAACCCTCGCATCTCATTTCCCTGCCATGCCCTTGCGCTTGCAGGCTAGGGTGAGAGCCAGAGGGGCGTAAGCGGCGAGCCTCTACCATTCATCCCCAGGCAGTAAAACACGCTGACAAAAAGTTGCTCCCACAATGCCAGGTTCTTGTGCCAAGCCGGGGAGGGTCAGCCCAGGTCATCGACTCGGGGTATTTCACAGACGCTGGGTAGGTGCGGAGGCTCGGTGACTCCGGTAAAAGGATCTACCAGACTTTTACGAAGGCGCTGCCTGTGGGGGGCCGGAGGTGGGGTGCAGTGGGCTTGGTAGGTGCCACTGTTTTTGCAACTGTTATTGTTGGTGGTTCGTTCAAATCATAATTATTAGTAGTATCATGTTGTTATTATGGTTCTTAACATCACTACATTGACATGAAAATCTACATCCTTGATCTTGCCTTCCATATTAATAACATTATCATTCCATCTACATAGGCAATGACTTGCCAAGGTAAGAAGTGACTGCATGCACTCATCAGCACCAAAGCTAATTATTGTAGACTCTCGAGAATGGGATCAGGCATCCGCGAAGTAACATTCGAAAAGGAAAAAGATTATTGCACAGACATCATCATCGGATGACGTCACAATATACACCATGCGATGTCGTCACGGCTCCATTTCGTGAGGTCTGCGAGGAAGGAAAAAACGCTCCAGAGGAAGGAAAATGAATTCGTGCTTCAGAAAAAAAAATATCGGGAGATCGGAACACGATCGCGCACTGCAGCCGCACGGTGGCTGCGGTCCCGTGTCTCGGGAAAGGAACAGCAAAGTCTCCTCTTGACATCTTTGCATATCGAAATCAGGGATACTTTTCTTACGAAGCAAGTGCAAATGCAAGATAACCAGCACAAAATCGGTTTACGTGGACGTCCATTTCGGGGAATGGGACATCGAAGAAGGAAAAGGAGAATCAAACACGGGTTACGATCGACATCTTGATGATCTCATTTTCCTGTGAATTGCGATACTAAGAAAAGCAGGAAGAGGCTGCATGTTGGCCCTTGGGGTGCTCGACGTGAAAGAAGAGGAGGAAGAGGAGGAGGAGAAGAAGGGGAAAGAGGAGGAGGAGAAAGAGGGGGAGGAGGAGGAGTAGAAAGAGAAAAAGTAGAAAGACGAGGAGGAGGAGGAAAAAAAAGGAGGAGGAGAAAGACGAGGAGAGAGAAGAGGGGGAGGAGTAGAAAGACAAGGAGGAAGAGAAGGGGGAGGAGGGGGAGCAGAAAGATGAGAAGGAGGAGGCGCCGCGTGCGTACTTTCACTCGTGTCCTGCAGACATACTGGCCGTGTATCGGACGCGCGCTGCTTTCAGATTGCTCAGTAGGTCTAAGCGCACATGGTCGGCGTGAAGCGAATTTGCTGATTATATCAAAACCACAAAGTGCTAAACATTTCTTCATTTGAGGGATCGTAAATGGGTAGAGCTACTGTTACTAATTATATTACGGGACACAATAAGACTTAACTAAAGCGGATGTACTAAATAGGAAAATAAGATAAACTGACCTTCTGATGCATTGGGACCAAGTGCATCGGCGGTAAACACAAGGGAAAACAGATCGAAACACACACACACACACACACACACACACACACACACACACACACACACACACACACACACGCACACACACACACACACACACACACACACACACACAAACATAATCACACACACACACATAACACACACACACATACACAAACACACACAAACACAAACACACACAAACACAAACACACACACACACATATATTATATA
>NC_051396.1:32236462-32238962 GCF_015228065.2 Penaeus monodon | reverse complement strand
CTGCATTTTTAGTTTTGTTGCACGAGTGCCACTTACCAGCTTTTCTATTTGGGATCGAACATGATTTGTTATATGTAGACGGTATACACAGCTTACATTCAAGAAGTTAGACGTTTTTTAAAAGTTCGTAGAAAGGAAGAACAATCGCGGGTTGCCATTAAATACGGCTTTTATCTGAAGCAGCTATGGAAATAACCACCGAGAGCAATGTGAATGACCAGGTACAGCACGAGAAAGGAGGTTTCAAGGTTGCAGGTACCATTACGCATCAGGCAAGTGCCCCCTCCCCCCCGCCTTCACGTTCACATGCTCCGGATTATTACGCAGTTGTCGGCATCATTCCTATCAGCAAAATGGCAACATGCAGAGAGAATCCTCAGGCATATCATACAGAGGCGTGAGCGCAAATGCCTAGACTTACAGGAGAATCTTGCATAGCTGCGACATACCGCGCCAGGCATAGCAACGACATACCACGCCAGGCATAGCAACGGAACCAGTAATGCTCTGTGTTCTAGATCGCGGACTGTATTGCAAATCATGGAGATTGATAATTGCTTCCCATCGCCAAATCAGTAGCCCTGAGGGGACGAACACATAGGGCCTCGTCACCATGTTCCTGATGGCGGTTTGAGGCTAATGAAATTACGAAAGAATGCGGTCCTCCGGTCCCAGGGCTGTTTGCAACGAAATGTCCGTTGCAGAAACACTACTTAAAGAGATTGTTTGCAATCGTTCATGGCCCATTTGCAATATCGCAAGACAGGTAAAGTACAGAAAGGCGAACAACCACCAAGGGTTCTCTGTTTTACACAACGCATGCATTCAACCAATGTCGGACTCGTAAGTGTATGCTCAGACATCCACAAACTTCCCGCCCGCAAAAGAGTGAAGAAAAGAAAAGAAGGAAGCACAAAAAGTATGCCACAGCTCAGTCTGCTCGCGAACTCAGACACTCTCACCGCACGCTGCAGCCCCGACACATTTCCTACGCAATGCACAGTACCTCCTCTACCCATAGGCTTCCGACGCCCCTGTCACACTCCCCGGTACAGTCCTCACGACAACTTCCTCACTCAGTACGTTCCCAAGACCTTCCGGCCAAATACGGGGCCTTTTTATCCAACAGCCAGTTTCCTCGACACAATACTATGAGAGGTTCAACGGCCGCCAGTGAAAGTACATCACGGGCTGCCTAGGCGCTGCAACGGAGGGCATTCCTGATGGTGCCTGATTGTGCATCCTCGACGCGGCGCTCGGAAAAGTAGCGGGCGGGATGGTGGCTTCGTTGGGGGGGGGGGTGTAGAGGGTGGGGGAGGGAGGGAGGAGAGAGAGAGAGAGAGAGAGAGAGAGAGAGAGAGAGAGAGAGAGAGAGAGAGAGACGGCAAGCAGACAAACAGAAGTGTATATCTATCTATCTATCTATCTATCTGTCTGTCTATCTATATATCTATATATCTATATATGAGGGGTGATGAGGGCGGAGGGAGGGGGAAGAGGAGGGAGGGAGGAAGAAGAAGGGGGAGGAAGGGGAAGAAAAAGGATGGGAGGAAACACACACACACACACACATATATAATATATGTATATATATATATATATATATATATAATATATATATATATACGTATATATACATACACAAACACAAACAAAAAATATATAATATATATATAATATATATATATATATATATATATATATATATATATATAATATCATATACACTATATACAAACACACACAATACAATAAAAATCATACAACATAACACACACACACACACACACACACACACACACACACACACACACACACACACAGACACAACACCACACACACACACACAACACACAACACACACACACACACAAACACACACAAACCACCACACACACACACCACACACACACACACACACACACACACACACACACACACACACACACACACACACACACACACATATATATATATATTTATATATATATATATATATATATATATATATATATATATATATATATATATATATATACATACACATAGAGAGAGAGACAGACAGACAGACAGACAGACAGACAAACAAACAGACAGACAGAAAGACAGACAAACAGATAGTCAGTCAGCCAGACAGGCAGGCAAACAAACAGGGATAGATAGATAAACAGAGAAAGAGAGAGAGAGAGAGAGAGAGAGAGAGAGAGAGAGAGAGAGAGAGAGAGAGAGAGAGAGAGAGAGAGAGAGAGAGAGAGAGAGAGAGAGAGAGAGAGAGAGAGAGAGAGAGCGAGAGAGAGAGACTCACTCACTCCTACTGAAAGTGTTAACAATGTCAACTCGTTTGCACAAAAACGCACTTCATAATCGAATATACTTACTTCTGACAATACGAGCGAGCAACATCCCAAAGAGGAAATTATCCACAACGGGCCGTTACACTGAAACAGTTCCCAGCTTTTCAGGTGGTGTCACACATCTATGTTTTTGTATTAAAGTCATA
>NC_051396.1:32211462-32221462 GCF_015228065.2 Penaeus monodon | reverse complement strand
ATGGTGGCGACTGTGCATTTTTCATTGCTATTATCGTAATGTTCTGTTCATGGGGGTTGTAGAACAAATGTTTGATGATTAGATAACGATGAGTTTCTGGTGGTTGTAGAGCGAAATTCATAATGATTAGATAACGAGTGTAACGGTGGTGTATATGATGAATGTTGCGATGATAGTTATGGTGTGGTGGAGTGGGATGTGGTGCGGCGTGGGTGACACATGACAGTGATTAGTAGCTTGTAGTGGAAGGGGCACTATTAATAACAGGTGCCGAGACACCAATGATGATGATGGTGTATTAATAAATGAAGTATACTGACACTAATGTCTAATACTCTACTCCTCTCCATAGCCTTATGGTGAGAGCGAAGACAGCATTGTACCAACGACAGTAATAGCGATATTTGGAGACAATGCGGTACTGATGGTAGTTTGGCGACTGTGATGATCGTAACGGCCGCAGGGGAGGGGGGGAAAGGGGCGGTCCTTCGAAACATTACCTCCCCTTCAATCACTTGTAAGACCAATCTCTCTGTATTCACAGTAGAAACTTCTCCTTCAGATTGCTTGTTTATCATATTTGAATATAGTATCCATGAATTAACACTGCCTCAAAAGTCTTCAGTCTGATTCTGTCGCTCTTTAAGAAAACTCGCCTCCGTCTACTCGCTCTGTTTTTTCATTTCTTATGTTATATCTCATTTTTCTTATCCTATTTGGTATTGTAGTTTACTATTCTTCTTTTCTCATCTGCTCTCTCTCTCTCTCTCTCTCTCTCTCTCTCTCTCTCTCTCTCTCTCTCTCTCTCTCTCTCTCTCTTTCTCTCTCTCTCTTCTTCCTCTCTCTCTCTCTCTCTTTTCTCTCTCTCTCTCTCTCTCTCTCTCTCTCTCTTCTCTCTCTCTCTCTCTCTCTCTCTCTCTCTCTCTCTCTCCTCTCTCTCTCTCTTTCTCTCTGTCTCTGTCTCTGTCTCTGTCTCTCTCTCTCTCTCTCTCTCTCTCTCTCTCTCTCTCTCTCTCTCTCTCTCTCTTCCTCCCTCTCTTCTCTCTCTCACTTTGTAATGAATATAATCTTTTTATTTCTTATTTACACTACAGAGAGTTAACGAACAGTCTGAGTAAGAAGAGCATACTCAGTCGTGATGTTTCAAATCTTACTAGGAGTCCCTATCAAACGAAGCAAAAAAAAAAAAAAAAAAAAAGTTTAGGGTCTTATTTTGCCTGAATAAGGATCCCTTTGGTTTCGAAACAACACAGTTTATTTTTCTTTTCCTTTCGTCGCTACTTATGTTTTATCATCATCATCGTCATAAGAATAAGAATAATGATAATAATAATAATAATAATAGTAACAATAATAATAATAATGATAATGATAATAGTGAAAATAATAATGCAATAATAATAATAATAGTAACAATAACAAAAACAATAATAATGATAATGATAACAATAATAATAATGATAAAGATAATGATGATGATAGTAATAACAATAACAATAGTGATAATAATAACAACAGTAATAGTAACTGCGACATCAGTATTCCCGGCTACAGACATTATTCGTTTACATATTCCGGCTCTTGGGATCTGCCCGGAAGCCTCGTTTCCGCGGCGACTCAAGTGACAATGAATCGCTGGATCATCGCTCGCGTAAACTGCCTCTTCTATCCAACTATCTATTTGCTTGTCAATTTGCTTACTGGTTGTGTATGTATTTGTCTATTTGTTAATTTCTCTTTCTTCTAAAATATTAGTAGAGTAGTTTTGATTATATCTTCTAATGGAATGTAAACTAATTTTAAACTGACGTATTTCTTTGTCTAAATTTGAAATAAAATTGGTGTTCGAGTAATTCAAGATCATTCTGTAAATCAAGCATGTTCTCAGATTTTGATGAGATGAATACTTTTGTTTACGCGAACAACACACTCAGTTACAGCACACAATAAGTTGCATGTACGTTGATGAGATGAATACTTTTGTTTACGCTTGCAACACACAATCACTTGCATGCACGGGTATGTAAGGGTGTGTTTGCAAAGAACAACATTGCCATACACTTGCAATCTATGTTCTGAATTCACCGTGGCACTCTCGGCGAAGCATTGCATCACTGCACGACAGGTCCCTTTCTTACAGATATTCAGACAAGCAACGTCTTCACCCATGGTACCCTTCTCTGTTGCGTTCGTTAGATGTGGCCCCACGCCAGGGAAAGATACTCAAAGCCTTCCGTTAGAATTTTTTTTTTTTCTATCCATAAAACAACTGCTTCCGCTCTCATGTGCAGTTATAGGCGTTGTAGGGAGTAAGTCTTTTAAACATTTTTTCAGTTCGTTGTGATCATTAGTGATTCATAAATCTAAGTAAGAGGAACATAACTCAGGGTTTAACCAACAGTGCATTTCCATTTTGAAATAGGTTCCGAAAGTTAATTTATGATGTAGATTTCGCAAAGGCTTATGTGCCAGTCATATTGTACAGCCTACATTTTATTGTCGTTGGCTTCCCTTTCACATAGTAGTAAGATTAGTTGATGCTTGTGTGTACTTTCACTCTGGCCTTCAGCGTTTGTGAAAAGGGCTTCCGTTCCATATTCCGACGCCATCCCCTGAACTCTCCATTATTCTCTTGCCGAATGCATTTATCTTGTTTAAAAACGCTTAATTTTCGAAGACAGAGTATGGTTTGCAGAAGTGCTTGATATTGTGTGTAGATTTAGTTCCAGAAAGGGAAGATAACATTGGATTAAAAACAGTTAGATTTGTTACAAAAACATAATTGTATTTCTCACAAGTCACTGTAAAATCTTGGAGGCTATGAAAAGAATGTAGCAGACAAAGGTATCTGTACTGGGAATATCTTTTTTTCTGTACACATGATAAGATACTACATACATGAAAAAGGAAGTATCATATCATTTATTTGAAGAAAAAGCATCCCGTACTGAAATCGCCGTCACGCCCATTGCTGGATGTGAAGCAACAAGCGCTCGTCCTTGATAGTGCGGAAGACGAGGGTGTTTCGTTCACATCCATTACGCGCATCATTAGCAGTACTGAAGTAGAACGGAACATCTCGAAACGCTTTCCGTGTTGGACCGCTTTCACACGTGGCTTACCGAGCTGCGGTGGCGCGTGTTTTCTGTTCGATTACCATTTTACTGTCATTTCTTATCTTTGGTTGCGCATTTAGCAACATAGAAATATAATCAAAACCAAACAAGCAGCAGCACCACACGCATTACACGCATATTACGCGTAATATATATGCAGCATGTTTTACATTGCCGTAGGACACGCAAACATACGTGAGTCACATCTTATTTTGAAACCTTTTAAATTATGGTTATACTCTTAGTGACCTTCGTAGAGAAACCAGCTTTTTGTGGTTTATCTCCGAGAGTTAGAAATTTCGTAAACAGCTGACCATATTTCGGACCTTGATTGATTATATTTCGGAACATGAGGATTTTGAGGTATGATACATCTTACCAAAGGAGAAGTGTTTACCGCTCAAATAAAAACTCCCGCGAATTAATTACTAGTATTCGTTTTTACGTGTGCAGAGTTAGGTTTTTCACGGGACGTTATTTAATTAATAATTATTATATGTATGGCGATAAACTGCGTGATAAAATTTCAAAGCAAAGACTTTGAATAATAAAAAGGTGCACTGAATCCACTGTTATGCATCTACGGAAGTAAATACAGTGAACGGTGAATTCGCGAACAGCCTTCAGGTCTTCAGCGTCGACGCATGGCCAAGAACTTTTCCGTGGATCGAGAAAAGGCAAGTTGTAACTCTGGTGACAACGCTAGTTTTCATCTTCAGTGTCACGTCTCTCGCGAAGTAGAGAGAGAGCTGTGGAAACGGAACGGAAACATGCTTGGGGTTCTTTCAGCACCTTGGAGTCGATTTTCAAGATGTTAACTCTACCTTGAGACGAGTAGATGTAATCATAACTTGACAATACGTAATGTATCTGCTACTAAATTCCCACATGACAATTAACGATTTCTGTGAGCGGCTATATTAGTAGAATACAGCAATAATGTTTTCCGTTCATGGAAAATACTCTAATTATACCCAGTATAGTAGAAACCATAGAGAAAAAATCTCAAAGGAAAAGTACGTGTCATTTTACGCTACATTTCTTGTTTTACACACATTCTTACTCTTCCAACGTCACGAAGTTTCTTCCCCTGGAATAAGTTCCTACAACATCCCACGGAAACACAACTCACACACTATCATATCGTGACGTGAAGTGACGTGACGCAGAAGCTAGTTCACTGCCGCGTCCCCTTTGCCGCGAGAGCTAAACTTTCCACATGTGCGTCAATGTCCGTGCCTTCTATTCTCTTTCCTTCTCGATTTTAAATTTTTGTCAAAATGTCACGTATGGGATTAATTTTTTCTTTCTCTGTTTATTTACTTTTTATTTACACAGACAGGGTGTAATGGCTGCATTTTCACAGCGTAAGGGCAAAGGAGTTTATAAAGTCTGATTTGTTATTTTATTTCGTAAACTTTAGAAACTCAACATTTGTGTTGAATGTTAATATTGTGGAGACAGCTCATATCACTTACTTTAATTATGTTTGATGGTTTATATTTGATCTACATTTATGGCCAGTAAAATCACTGTCATTATTAATATCTGCCCAGCCTTTTTCTACAAGTATATGGACGTGTTGTGCAACGTATGCCTTTATTTGTGCAATTATTTTTTACAGTATACTCTGTTGTAAGTATGGTTATGATTGTGTCTCGTTTGACCAAATTGAAGAACAGTATAGTTCAAAGTTCATATACAGGTTACATTAGCTGTTGGAATGAAAGACTTGGAATTGTTAATACTGACTTTATTAATTGCATTATATACAATTTATCTTTTATAATGTTCCCACTCAGTTCGCAGGCGAAATAAAACATAGTCATAAAACTTTTACACATAAATCGTTCTAGGACAGCTCTCTTTCGCACACAGAAGGGCATGTGAAGATGGATATTCTTTTGGACCTAACACAGTCAAAGGCACTATGCTGTTATTGTACATACATCCATTCATATACACGCGTACACATAATATGCATACGGACATAAAATACACACACACACAGACACACATACATGTACCTACACAAATACATGTGTACGTTCGTAGGCATGTATGTATAATACATTTACAATACTTTAGCCTGGTGAAAGCATGATATTGGGAAGTGCATGATTGAATGGGACTGTCTGAATGAGAGAATGATTTATACACGATATATGCTATACAAAACGAATGCACAGACGTGGAGCCATGATGAAAACGTGACTGTAAATGAGACACGACTTTTAGTTCATTCAAAATCATGCATGCGATTATTGGGTGTGAAGGTACACGTGTCTGGTGTGTGTGTGTGTGTGTGTGTGTGTGTGTGTGTGTGTGTGTGTGTGTGTGTGTGTGTGTGTGTGTGTGTGTGTGTGTGTGTGTGTGTGTGTGTGTGTGTGTGTGTGTGTGCGCGCGCTTGTGTGCGTGCGCACGCGCGCGTGTAGCCAGATCACCGTGGGCGTGTGTGTGGGCGGGTGCGTTTCCATGCCTGGGGTCTTCGGTAATCGCGTGGCGCAGCGCTGTGGCCCGCCTTGTGGTAACCCTGTGGGAAGAAATTGGCCAAGTTTCGCTCAATTTCGATGTTTTCCTCCACACATCCTGCTTTCCCTTCCCAAACGGTCGTCTTGTTCTCCAGGACATTGTGTGTGTGCGCTGGTAGTATGTATGGCACACGCTCTCGCTCTCGCTCTCGCTCTCTCTCTCTCTCTGTCTCTGTCTGTCTCTGTCTCTGTCTCTCTCTCTAAGACTCACGCAAACATAAAAAGCCTCTTGATAAAAATATAATACAACTGACAGACAAACTTCCTAGTAACCGATTTGTTGCCACCATCACATGACTCGCGATGGTACTCTTTTCAGCGATCTTCTAAAGTGATAAGAACAATACTAACTGCTGATGTACGTACATACAATACATACATACATACATACATACATACATACATACACACACACACATATGCATATATATATATGTATGTATATATGCATCAGCTCTAATGGAGGTTGTGATTAACCGGAGATGACGATGAATCTAAACATGATATTTGATGATAAATTAACAACGATGGAGAAGCGACTTAAAAGCTTATGAGAGTGTATGAAAGGTTTAAACCACTGCGGAAGCTTGAAGTAGTAACAAGAAGCGTTCTTGCAGCGTCGGCCTTCGCGTCCGCAGAGCGCCCCTCGCCTTGTTCCGTCGATCATCGCTCGTGGCACCGGCGCTCGCAGGAGACGTCGAGAGGCCGCATCTGACCGCCACGCACTGCTGGACATGCGGAGCGTCGGCCGCACCGATCTACAGAATCTTATTCCTAAAGTATCCACATGACTTTGATTAGACCACAGGGTTAAGGAAGAGGTAATTCATTCACCCAAACAAGACTGCAGCGACAGGGAGGCGGAAGGGTTATTGGAACCGTCGTTTTCCCACTGAGGCACAGCTGGTGTCTTTGAGCAGCGACGGCGACGGCGGGGCGGCCGCGTCAGACTCTCTGGCGTCGCGGGGTCACGCGTCCATCACCTGCACCGTGGCGTAAGCGCTGAAGGTGACGCGGCGGGTCTGGGGGGAATTTTCCGGTCGGCGGCCCTTCTTTATGACTGGCCTGAGAGTGCCGTCGCCGTCTCCCGCTGGCGCAGACGCAGTAGACAGTGACCGCTGGTGACCTTTGACCTCCGTATCATTACTGGAGTTAAACTGACCACAGTTCGCACTAAGGCTATTTCCCATTGCATTACTAGCGACATTATTATTGTTCTTTTTGCTCGTGAAAACCGCGTCGGAGAAGTCCTTGAGCTTCTGCGAGATGCTGAACGTCGAGACAGCGTCGATGTAGCGGTGGGCCATCGGCCTCCGCGCGGGGCTCTTCGAGCGCGACCGGCGCCTCATCTCCGGCGTAATGGGGGGGTCGCGGTGCCGCAGCGCGTGGTACTCGTGGGGGCCCAGCCAGGCGGCGCCCGAATAATAGTTGTAATGATGGGGGTTGTTGTTGACGTCCTGGTGCATCCAGCCGCCGGGGTACGCGGGGTAGTCGACGCGCACCAGCTTGTTCCCGCGCACGATGTGGGACTCTTTGGGGTAAAATGCGCGAGCGTTCTCGGTGCCGCTCTTGGTGGGGACCAGCATGAGCGAGGGGTTGTTGGGGTGCCGGCGGGGCGGAGGAGGGGGTGCAGGCCCCTTGTTGTGGGAGTGCCGGAGTCGCCCTCGGGAGTGGTCTCGGGGTCGGCCTTGCCGGTCTGTGGTGATTCGGGGGATCATGGCCTCCATAGTGGCCCTCGTCACCTCCCGGACCAGCATTCGGTCCCCTTCGTACCGCTCGCGCCGGCTGCGTCCGTCATGGTCGTCGCGGCGGGACTTTTTGTCCTCTTTGCCCGGGTCGTCCCTCCTCTTCTCGCTTCGCCTCAGGCTGTCGTCGCTGCGCCACTCGTCGGCTCTCCTCGCCTGCCGCGCAAGGTCCTCCCGCAGCAGGAGCGCTGGCTGGCGCTGTCTGAACTTCTTGTCCGTCTCTCCAGCGACCAGAACCTCCCGCCCGTTGCTCACCAGGCTGCTGGGGCAGCTGTTGGTGCCCCGCACGCTCCCGCCGTCGCTGCCGCTGCTGCTGCTAAAAGCCTCAGCTCGGCTAGACGGCCTCGGGGCCAAAAGGGACGCTGGCTGCGCAGATTGGCCGCTTCGTGTTGCGCCTAGGCTGACCATGCTGCTGAAGTCTGACACCTCGGAGGAACTGCTGACGAGGCTGCAAGGCCCGCTCTCTATCTCGATGTGCGTCACGCCGTTCGCATCGGTGTGCTGCACGAGGTTCCAGGGACGCGACTTTTCGCCGTCCTCTTGCGTCTCGCGAATTTCGATAACATTGACGTTGCTTCCTGTGTCGCCGCGCTTCTCCCCCGTCAGCACTCGGGCCTCCACCGACCGGACGGAGCCGCGACCGCCGCCGCCGTCCAGCGCGTGGCTCAGGCTCTTGGCGCCCTTCTTGGTGCCGCCGCCGCTGGCGCTAACCACTTTCCCGCCCTGGCCAGCTGCTTCGCCCTTCAACAACTCGGTCTTTCGTTTGCTGTTCCTATATCTATTGAGTTTGTATTTATTACTGGCTTCCTTGTAGTGGGCGTAGAGAGATCTGGCGGCATCCTCGGTGAGGCACTGGAACACGTGGGCGAATACCTGACTAGATCCCGCGTCCTTCACCACCACCACCACCACTCGGGGCGTCGCCGCCGCCACGTGGCAGTACAGGATGTCGCTCATCAGGAACATGTCACCGACTCCTCCGGCCGCGTCAACCTGCGAGAGACGCGTCGTTAGGGAAAGCACTCACGCGCACCGTTTAGCTACAAATGATCCCAAATGATTTAGTCATTGGAATAAGTAATAACAAAACTGCAAAGATATAAGTTATAGTTCTGACCTGCGTGTGCTGGTTGGGGTGGGGGTGGTGCGACCCCCCCGACCTGGGGGTGTCGTCCTCGCTCTCCGCCCCGCTGCTGGTGGCGGAAGAAGAGGTGTCGTCGGAGGCCGAGGCGAAGCCCATCGAGCCGCCATCCTCGTGGATCAGCTGGTCGAGGCGCAGCACGTGGTCGCTGATCACCTGGAGGCGCAGCGGAACCAGATTTAGCTGAGGAATGCCTGTTATTTGCCACTTTAAATATGCTCATACTTTACGCCCTACGGCCAAGTAAACACCCATTCGGAAGACCTGGAAGTTTCGCCGCAGCCGCACTCACCTTGATGTCCTGGGTGCCGCAGCAGGACTCGTCGCAGGCGCTGCCGGAGGACTCGGAGTCGGACTCGAACCCTTCATCTTTGCGGACGGGCGTGACGCGGAGGCGCTCGTCGTCGCACTGCAGCTGGCATCGCTCTCGCCGCAGCTGTGGGGGAGAAGGGGCGTGAGAGGAATCCGTCAGTCGGAGAAGCGTGGGCGTCAGCAGGAAAACGCCCGAAGACGCAAGGCAGGAGGCGCTGGGTCGGGCGGCGGCCGCGGGCGCAGGCGACCGCCGCTCTCCTCCTCGAGTGACTAAATAAACTATACATAATAAATAAATAATTAAGCAAATAAATAAATAAATTATATATATATATATATATATATATATATATATATATATATATATATATATATATATATATATATATATATATATATAGAGAGAGAGAGAGAGAGAGAGAGAGAGAGAGAGAGACATACATAAATACATACATACATACATACATACATACATACATACACACATACACACACACACACACACACACACACACACACACACACACACACACACACACGTGTGTGTGTAAAACACCGCTCGTACTGATCATTATGAACTATATTTCTTCTGCAACAAAGAAGCTTCAAGGTGACTCGCCTCCGTCGCACGCCCGAGCCCCCCCCCCCCCTTTTGAAAATGCAATTGCGAAGTCGGGATCCACTCATACGCATTTTCTCGCACGCACGCTCACACACACACAGATAGACACACACACACACACACACACACACACACACACACACACACACACACACACACACACACACACACACACACACACACACACACACACACACACACACACACACACGCCGCACGCACGCACGCACGCACACACGAAGAGAAGAAACGCGGCCAGGCGAAAAGGCGCACAGAAACAAACGGCGAGTGCTTTGGACCTTGACGAGCCTGGCTACATTAGCAACACGGGGGAAACAAGAACAGCAAAAACACGTTGGGAGAAACTGGCCGAGGGAGACAGTTAAAATCAAAGAATGTCGACTAGATTTCGTATAAAAATTGGACCTCTTCTATCATTGGTTGGGGTGTTGTTTGGATTCTTATTTTCATGCATAAGGATTAGGTTTTAATGTCGCGGTTTTAATTTAAGGAAGAAAATGGCGCGGGACAGT
>NC_051396.1:32193962-32203962 GCF_015228065.2 Penaeus monodon | reverse complement strand
TCACAAAGCGGGGGAGAGGAGGCCAAGGGAAGGCTTAGAAGCGCAAGAAATTGGCGGTTACGGCCTCGGACGAAAACCGAGGTTGATGGGATGGGACGCCCTCCTCAGGCAGGTGCATTCGGATTCGTAGGAGGCGAGAGGAGGCAAAGAGAGGCGAGAGGAGGCAAAGAGAGGCGAGAGGAGGCAAAGAGAGGCGAGAGGAGGCAAAGAGAGGCGAGAGGAGGCAAAAAGAGGCGAGAGGAGACAAAGAGAGCGAGAGGAGGCAAAGAGAGGCGAGAGGAGGCAAAGAGAGGCGAGAGGAGGCAAAAAGAGGCGAGAGGAGGCAAATGGAGGCGAGAGGAGGCAAAGAGAGGCGAGAGGAGGCAAAGAGAGGCGAGAGAAGGCAAAGAGAGGCGAGAGGAGGCAAATGGAGGCGAGAGAAGGCAAAGAGAGGCGAGAGGAGGCAAAGAGAGGCGAGAGGAGGCAAAGAGAGGCGAGAGGAGGCAAGGGGAGGCGAGAGGAGGCAAAGAGAGGCGAGAGGAGGCAATGAGAGGCGAGAGGAGACAAAGAGAGGCGAGAGGAGGCAAAGAGAGGCGAGAGGGGGCAAAGAGAGGCGAGAGGAGGCAAAGAGGCGAGAGGAGGCAAAGAGAGGCGAGAGGAGGCAAAGAGAGGCGAGAGGAGGCAAAGAGAGGCGAGAGGAGGCAAGGGGAGGCGAGAGGAGGCAAAGAGAGGCGAGAGGAAGCAATGAGAGGCGAGAGGAGACAAAGAGAGGCGAGAGGAGGCAAGGAGAGGCGAGAGGAGGCAATGAGAGGCGAGAGGAGACAAAGAGAGGCGAGAGGAGACAAGGGGAGGCGAGAGGAGGCAATGAGAGGCGAGAGGAGGCAAAGAGAGGCGAGAGGAGGCAAGGGGAGGCGAGAGGAGGCAAGAAGAGTCGAGGAGAGGCAAAAAGTACATCCAAGACGGAGAAAACAAGATTGAAAGAAAAACCCAACATGCAAAGAGCAGAAACAAAAACAAGCACAGCGCGTAGACATCCAGAATAAAAATATCCTAGTCAGGAGTTTAAGCGGAAAGTAAGAATCATAAAAAAAGCTTTCACGTAATACTAAATCTGCCTCCGCGATGAGGTCTCGACACTGAACAGACCAGACGCGCCAGCCTTGGTGGTCATGGACTAGAACTCTCATCATGTCTCCAGCGTGCTATGAAGAAGAATGGCTGAGAGGGAATTGGTCGGACACTTAAACTGAATGAGTTGTGGGCGAGACAGCGCCCGCGGTCGACTCCGAGTATTCTCAAGGTCCATCAGTTGAAAAAAGGGTTTACAAGTACTCTCAGCTACACATTTTGAAGTATTCTTTTATTATTATTTAGGAAGCCATCGTGATTTCCGTTCACACAAATAAATAGTCAGCTTGCATTACCAATGATGTTAATAAAATAACGATGAAAATTATTGATCACAGAAAATATTGTAATAGGTGTGATAACAGTAGTGATAATATTATAGCAATAGTAATACTGATGATGGTAATGGTAATTCCATTTATGAAAATGATAATCAAGATGATGACTGATGATGATGATGATGATGATGATGATGATGATGATGATGATGATGATGATGATGATGATGATGATGATGATGGTGGTGGTGGTTATGGTGATAATGATGATGACGATAACAACTTCCTGTCTTCCTAAGAGGCATTTCCGATCGTCAGCCTTTTGTTCAGCGCGGGGGATGGGAAGCCTCGGCCGTGGAAGGCTGATCTTGACCTGTGTGGTGAGCGGGGTCAGAGGTCACAGATGTCAGTAAGCTGTGTTGGGGTGAAGGGGGGGCGGAGGGGGGTGCTGGCCTGGAGTCGCAGATAATGATGCTAACCCAGCATCCTCGTCACAACACACAAGAGGGCGAGGAACCTGTGCAACATCCTGCAGCATTGCGCAAGCTGGCAGGCACCGTGCCAGATACCGCCATTCCGAGATGCCAGTTATATATCGCATTAAAGTCACCGGGAGAGAGAGAGAGAGCAAAGACGCCGCCGCCACGCTGACTTGCACAACCGACGCTAAACTTTCGTTCTCCTTCCTTTACCATTTCAGAAGAAACACCCGAATGACACACTAAATATATTTGCAAGGCCGTAAACTGCTCTCCCTGAAGCCTAATCGCCTTTCCTAGAACAAGCTAACAGAGGGATGCTGTATCCCGGGTCGGGGCGTGCGGGAAGGGGACCGTTGCCAAGCGACCCGCCGTGCAACCTGCCATCGAGGGCCGGCTGTCCCCTCGCGTCGCTTCAGGAGGTCGTTGCTACTGCCTGGTTGTTGCTACTGCCTTTAGCATCATTATTTGCATTATCATGACTATTATTATTGCCACTAATATCAGTAGAACTGGCATTATTATTGGTGAGAGTACTAATAGCAAAAGCACTAATAGTAACAGTACTGTCATCATCAGCATCAGTCATTATCATAATCAATACTTCTAAATATATGATTATAACTATTAATGCTATGTTATATTATACCCTGTCACCCATCATTATTGTGAACAATGTAACCATCAACTTATGCAAATAATCATATTGAAACCATGTTATGTAAAATCATAAGCTTAGACTTTCTCCTAAAAAGGTCAAAAGAAGGTATAGAAATCTGCGCGTTTAGCTTTCCCCTTGCCCCCGAAGCGGCCGCCATGCAACAGCCGCCGCCTGGACGCCGCCTGGACGCCGCCTCCCGCCACCCGGAGAGGCGCAGCGGCGGCGCCACCGCGAGAGCGTTCACCTCCCTCGCCTTCCCCCGCCGACGCAGCTCCGTCATTAGCGGCGCGATGCTCCGGCCTGCGTCAGGCTCCTCGCGCGTGACGGTCGGCTGCTCCTTCTCCCGGAGAGCAAAGCCAGAGGCCTTTCGCATTCGGTGTAAATTTCCTCCTTCTGCCGAGTATCTGATTATGCAACCGAGCCCTGCAATTGCTCTTCTGGGGACGAGCATCATCCTCTCGGCGCCTCTTGACTGATCGCCCCATTCAACAAAAATGAGAATTAATATCCATTAAAGTCCGGCCTTTGTCAAGCAGCCTACTGTTGCCAGGACTGCGCTCGTCAGTCATGGCTGCTTTGTCTGGCTGTCGTTTTTGCTCTAATGATGTGGCTTCTGGGAAGAGCTGCGCGGACAAGAATATTTGCTCACGGGAAGGGAAAGTCATCCGGAATTAACCGACTAATCGCCTACAGCATCTGCTCCCTTGGCAGGTCATACTATTTTCTATTCCCTTTTTAATATG
Organism: Penaeus monodon; assembly: GCF_015228065.2. Taxonomy (NCBI): domain Eukaryota; kingdom Metazoa; phylum Arthropoda; class Malacostraca; order Decapoda; family Penaeidae; genus Penaeus; species Penaeus monodon. The sequence continues at coordinate 32,200,694 of NC_051396.1, read as the reverse complement.
ACAGATTTTCGCTATTGTGTTTTCGTCGTATAAAATGGCGTCGGTTGAGTGTAAGACGTACGCCTCAGCCGGTGTAGCTGGTGTGCCCCGGGCTGGAATCCTTCATTCCTTCTGCCATACCCGATTAGCCCCCCCCCTTTTGCCCCGGGAGCCTTGGGAGTTGAGTGGGTGCCAAGTACCGGGAGAGCCGGGCAACCAGTCGGGTGGGTTTGTGGACCACCTGCCCCTCCCCGCGTGAGCTCAAGGTCAAGGGGGAGGTGGAGTGGCAGGCCGGGGGTAGTGAGGGGGAGGAGCAGATCGAGAGACACCAAGGAGAGACGCATGACTAAATACCAAGCATCGATGATATTAGTGAACTTGCTTTCGCTCACGTTCACTGAGGCAGAAGGCAGAGCGCCGAAAAATCCTCTCAAAAAGAAACAACATCTTTTACAAAGCACCTGATCAGTTCTCACCTGCAAGGTAACGTTAAGAAGTTCGAGGGACGAGGCGTAACACTCGATAATTCCAAGTCTCTCAAGTCTCGAGATCCATCTTGAGGGCGGGACTGCAAGGGAAATCGAGAGTTAGAGAGGGCTTCATCCGATAACGTTACATACTGATTATACGCTTCACTAGAATAATCGAGTTACATGAGCCATGAGGTATTGGTGGGGTCGATAAAATAAACGGTCATATCAATGTTTTGTTTAAATGTATGTGTTTTAGTATGGTTTATATGTGCGTAATTAATAAGTAGAGTATATATGAAAGAAATGCTCACAATACAGTCACAATAATACTTACTTCAAGAAATAGAGAAACTGAGGAAGTGTGAAATAAACACACACTATGATATTTACATATCCTTATACTGCAATGAGGCAAGATGAAAGATGTTCCTCCTAGCAACAGGGTAAATATGTATATGTTCAAAGAAACCATATAAACGCACAAAACAATTTCGACAACATCGACGTAAGCTATAGAGGGTTAAGCTAGGTGTCAACACTCGAGGATTATGCCGATGATCATGGGACACTGCCTAAATGATGTTACTTCTCATGCTTTGTCAAAAATGCGAACAATTATAAAGAAAACAGAAACGGGAGAGCTTATATCGCCAAATAATACACCTGACGCAGGTTATTTCAAAGCTCTGTTTCAGAGATGGAAACCATTTCTCCTGACACAGACTAACAGGGAACGAATGAGAGAAAAAGAGACAGTTGCGTGTTCTGACGAAGCGATTAAGTATTTATGGCTGAATGTAAGTATTGGGAGCTACCTCTTAATGAGGAATAAATGCATGTTGGAAGGTAAGGAGGGGAGGCTTTGCACAATATCACCATTAACTGTCGGTTCACACGTAGAGAGAGAGAGAGAGAGAGAGAGAGAGAGAGAGAGAGAGAGAGAGAGAGAGAGAGAGAGAGAGAGAGAGAGAGAGAGAGAGAGAGAGAGAGAGAGAGAGTGAATGAGTGACAGAGAGAGAAACAGAGATAGATAGATAGACAGAAAGATAAATAGATAAATAAATGAACAGATAGATAGGAAGAGAGACAGAGACAGTGACAGAGAGAGGTAGAGTGCTGAGGAGAACGCGGTGAGCGTGGGTCTGGAAAGCGAAGGCGAGGCAGAGGGACAGCCAGAGAGCAGTCAAGCAGAGGAGCTCATCAGTTATCAGCTCACGTAGCTCCTGAACCCGGGGCTCAACAGGGCTCAACCCATAATTACTTGAGAGGTTCAGTTAACAGCCTGCAGCATCAACACGGCCACACTCAGGGCATCCGGAAGTACTGAACACATATATTAAAGGTGTGATTCAGTTTCGAGACGGGAATACGGGGAAGAGAGTTATATTTCCAGTGTTGTTCTTTATGATGAAAGTGTTTCTTTGTATTAGTCAGATTTGGTTTGGGTCCAGAGGCTTGCTATAAAATTAAAAAAATTATCACGATACTTCTTCGTCATTTGTAATAATCAGCATCTTCATGTCATTCCAGCGAAACGTCAATCTAAATAAATACCGAAGGAAGAAAGAGGAATTCTTATCAATGCAGTAAATCAGAGGTTACGACAGAGGAAGAAGACACGAGGAAGAAAAGGCCATTTCTTGCAATTCAACGCGAGATATGAAGGCTCCGCACACACGAGGAAGCGGAGGCGCAGCCAATGCAATCTACAAGTATGAAACCTGATTAATAACTGACTACAAGCTGAATGCAAACAAGTGACTTTTGTTTCCTCTTCCCCGAGCTTTATCAAAACAAGGTCGAATATTTTTTATGGAAGAAACACACAATGTGATCAGCTGATTATGTGTTTGCTTCTTAAAATATTAGGTTTTAACAAAATATATCGTATGCAAATACATAAGCATGTGTATATAATGTGCACATGTATATACCTATATTTATGTCTATCTACCTATTTATATTTCTTCTCTTTCTCTTCTTTAGTATGCACTGATCTGCTTATAAGCCTATATGAGTGAGAACGGGACAGTGAAGCAAGGGCGCTACGGCAGATGCCTCGGCCCCGTCAGGTTCGCTTGGCTTTCGTGATCCCATTTCGTCGCGTAGAAAGCCTCGAGGTAATTGCATTATGGGCCGCTATTTCTCCAACCACTTCCGCTCGCGATTCGTCGTAACATTTCCCTGTCTGATTCCGCGCCGCATTACAACGAAGACATTGTTCTCTTAGTATGCAAAGGTGTCTTCCAAAAGGGCCGGTTTCATCTAGTAGCCTATAAGCCAGAACGGCCTCGCTTCGGTAACACTACGTGATGACAGCAAAACGAATCACATGACCTCTGGCAACGACCCACAATTAGCTGGATCCGGCGGAGGTCCAACTCCTCCCTGCGCGGCAAACAAAAGACTCGCACCTACGCCGTCTACGCTCTTTATCAAGGGTAATCCAGCGTGCTCGTGATGCAAAGTAGACTGGAAAAAATAGGAATGACGACATTAGGCGCTACTGTCAGTAGAGGTATGCACGGTCTTGCCATGATATCGATGAAGAGGTTTTAGGCCTCGCCGAAAGCGGGCGGTGAAGGGGAAGGGAACCGAGTCAGCGGTGAGTGACTGCTTGATTGTTCTCGACTCCCAATGGCTGTCGTCGCCACGCTGTTACAATATCAGCGACATGCTTCGTTTTGGTATTCTAAATTAGCCTGCAATTGCTTCTCGGCCATTCTCTTGCCATGACATGTTTTCGCACATCCACGTCCCCCAAAAAAGGGAGAACAAAAAAAGAAAGAATATATGACATTCTTACCACTTCCTCGTTTCTCTGACGGCAGGAGTGAGGGGCGAGGAGAGGGCGAGAGGGCAAAAATCTTTTAATGGGTTACCGTCCCTTCACTGCATCATAGCAGTGAAATAAACAATTTCTTCCATGTACAGTTAGCCGAGGTGTACTTTGCCCTAAATTCCAGTCTCATAGGCCTGTTCCCGTAATTTCCCATCGAGGCCTCATTATGAAAACTAAAAAGTGATTAAAACCCACAGTGCCTTAAACTCTGATTTTAGGCTGCCTGTATAAAGAGGCGCCCACACTCCGTTATTAGGTTCCTGTACCTTTGTTAGACACAGACACACACACACACACACACACACACACACACACACACACACACACACACACACACACACACGAACTTACATTTGAGTAGAGCCTGGCAGACATTTAGATAGCTACTGTAGCGTAGCAATAAATACATAAATAACCGATGCAGCGGGGAAATCATAGACATCAAATGTCATTTACTGGAAGTTTGTAACGCGTAGCATAACCTCCCACTCGTGGGAGTGGAGTGGCGTTGGACGCAGCGGCGAGAGCAGGGAGGGATGTCTAGGTGATGTGGACGCTGATGGTGACGCCCTCGCCCTGTAATCTTTGGTCGATCATGTCTCTGTTGCGGAGGTCTGTCGCCGTCATCTCCGCGGTGGGTGGAGTGCCGGGACATGAAGCACGACGGACGAGACACTGATGCTGGCGTGGCTTCTCATCGTTTCCTTTTGCCGTGATGTCCCTGGAGGGCGCTGGATTCGAGCATTCTTCACTGAGAACGGTGACCAAGCAGGAGTGAAAGAGTAGTTAACAGCGGTCAGCAATGATCACCCGAATATAAATAAATCACATCAACAACAATAACTGTTACAACAAGAAAACCAGTGATTCAGTGACATACTGGGTCTGAGTTCGTGCGCAGCCACTGAGCCAAGGGCAGGGCCGGCACACGACGCCGCCTCACCGTTAGGGCAACGTCTTCGCAGAGGTCGAGCGTTATGCCTGAAGAGCTTGAGTTCAATCGACTCTCTATGGCCGGAGAATCAACAATAATCCTATCTGAAGAGCCGACCGTGAAACCGCAGCACACCCTCACGGTCATCGTAAACTCTATCGTTCGCAGGCACGAACATACGCCAACGAAGAGGTAGAGAATGAGCCTTGCCTTGCTCGCTCGCCACGGAGCACAGGCGCCGTCGCCTTTCTTCGTTAGGCTTTCGGCTGAAAGTGTGGGATCGGAGATGCATTCCCATCACAACTTTGCTATGATGAAAATAGTTTTTATTGGTGTTCGTACTAATCATTATCTTGTAGAACTACAGACCTAACAATCACCAGTATTTTTTTTGTAATTAATACATCGCTTCTACGGTATATAATTATGATTTCAATTATATGCATATATGTACACACACAGACACACACACACACTCACACACTCACACACACACACACACACACACACACACACACACACACACACAAACACACACACACACACGTGACCAAAATATATGTATATATGTATATATGTATGTGTATGTGTATGTGTATGTGTATGTGTATGTGTATGTGTATGCATATGCATATATATATATATATATACATATAATACATATATATATATATATATATATATATATATATATATATATATATATATATATTATATATGTATGCATATATATACATACATAAATATATATATTTATACACACACACACACACACACACACACACACACACACATATATATACACCTGGATGGGTGGGTGGGGCAGGGTGGGTGGGCGGAGCATTGGCAGGGCCTTTTGTATCGTCAACGCTCTGCAGCTTTCAGTGTTCTGTGCCCTTGCCATGACTCTCACGTGACTTCACTCTTTTTCTAGTTTACGCCCGTCTTCGTCTCTGTGATACTACACTGAGCCGACCTCATAATCGCCCGCTCCTCACGACGCCGGCGGGAGATCTCAACACTCGATGAAGTAGTAATCCCACCGACCGATATGGGTCTTGTTTTTTTTATTATTCAGGAGAACGTTTCAGATTTTTTAAAATGTTTACGCAAGCGTTTAAATCCCCGCAGTTGGACTTACGCCAACCGCGCCCTCTGCCTTCCCTTCTGCCGCGCCCCTCCCCGAGTTCAACTTCCTCCTCTTCATTCACGACTTAATAGTACTTAATGCAACCCAACCTAACTGTTACTCTAATATCTCTATTTCCATTCTGCCGCCTAGCGCATCCTTAATCTCCTCCCAAGAATCTTTTAAGATGGAAGACGAGCTCAACTTCACAACAAGAATAACAGGACGCTCATCCAACAAAAAAGGAAAAAAAACTGGAATCACGCGATGGCAACACAATAGCATTCTTGGCTATGCGCCAGTCACGATTCATGAAGGAAATACTTGCCGCGTTTGTTGCGTTGCCCAACGGCGGGGATCGGATGGCGCAGGCTTTCAGCTTGCGTATGTTGCCAGTATATTCGAAAGCATGCATCGTTATACAAAAATGTGTGTGTATACACACACACACACACACACACACACACACACACACACACACACACACACACACACACACACACACACACACACACACACACACACATACACACACACACACACACACACGTGACTGAAAATCAGAATCGGTTATGTTTTGACAAAAAAGTAGATTTCCCGATTCATTTAGGTTTTAAGAATCGAAACGAGAGACGAAATAAAAGACATAATAACATGAGAACAGGGTATTGCAAAATAAAGACGTGTAACACAGGAAAAGAATACAAAACTAAAAATATCCAAAAGATCAAAAATACCTGAGGAAGACACTCCCTGAAATGGCACCTCGCAAGATCTGGCTCTCCCGGGCACCTAAGCTTCCACTGCCAGCATTTCTCAGTATTCTTTAGCATAACGGATAGTGAATGAGGATTCATTAGCATACTCGTGACTATTGACTTAATTAACCAGGGGCAAGCTGGTCGTCAGCGAGCTTTGGAGGCGCTCGCTCTGACTTCCGAAGCTCTGGCAGAGTGGGCAGAGGCAGCAGGAGAGGGATGCAGGAAGTCCGTCCTGACTCGACAGGAAGCACGCACCAACAGATAAATAGATGCATACACTTGCATGAAATTACATATGCATGATATATATAAACACAGATAGGGAAGATATGAGTGTTTACGAATGTATTTGTGTGTGTGTGTTTTTGTGTGTGCTGCTTGTTTATACGAATTCAGCGTGTATATATACACATGCATCTCTCTCTCTCTCTCTCTCTCTCTCTCTCTCTCTCTCTCTCTCTCTCTCTCTCTCTCTCTCTATATATATATATATATATATATATATATATTATATATGTGTGTGTGTGTGTGTGTGTGTGTGTGTGTGTGTGTATGTGTGTGTGTGTGTGTGTCTCTGTCTCGATCTATATATAATATATATATATATATTATAT
>NC_051396.1:32184942-32189942 GCF_015228065.2 Penaeus monodon | reverse complement strand
CAAGTTTTAACGATTCAGGAACATTAAAAGAAAGTTATACTTTTTCTCGCTCATTCGTCTTAATCAGATTTCACTAGACGGTCTATAAGTTTTGCCGCAGCGCCGCATGCACGTCCTCGCCCTCCACGGTCCGGCCGCAGCTCCCTCGCGAGGCCGTCACTCCGCCCTCCCCTGCGCTGCACCGCATCCCGGCGCCGCGCCATCTCCCGCCTCACTCTCTTTTCCTCCGATGTCAGTGCTTTCCGCCCCGAGTGCTTCTTGCGAGCAGCCGTAGGACAGGAGCCCCTCGCCCCCTCGGCCTGACCTCAGCTCCGGTTCCGAAGTCAGCGACGGGAACGCTCGCCCCGCCTCGCCTCCCGGCCTGGTGGCACTTCGGGGATCAGCGCGCGCTCTCCTGCCGCGGCTCTAATAGCTCGCCTGCTTTCTCCTCCCGGTGATTTCCGCGGGTTTCCCTTTTATTGCCGCTTCGTGATGGCGGCTCGCTTTGAGTCTGGAGACGATTTGTTATTTCGGGAGCAGCAGCATATGTCAGCCACGTATTCCCCCAGAAGTGTACTATCACTGTGAAGGGCATCAACATCACCTTGATTTACTGTTAAGATAACGGAGATGAGATTAAAGTACCTATAATGATGATTTTTTGACAGTTAATTCATCAGTAACATATAAAATAAAACAAACACGAAGGGATTCTGCAATTCACCACCACACCTTCAAGCAACAGTATATCTCCATGCCTCAAGCAGTAATTATGAACACAGGTCACACATACATAACAGGTCGCTATGTTGCTGTGACCTTCAAACGCACTTGAGGATATACTGCGCCTCACTGCTCTGTGGCGTCAGGTGGGGAAGCCCTCGCTACCGCTTGCCTTTGCTAATGTGACTTTCCCTTCGACTAATGCACAGGCTGACATACAGTGTCTGTTTGTCTGTTCTCACTCACTAACTAACTCTCTCTCTCTCTCTCTCTCTCTCTCTCTCTCTCTCTCTCTCTCTCTCTCTCTCTCTCTCTCTCTCTCTCTCTCTCTCTCTCTCTCTCTCTCTCTCTCTCTCTCTCTCCTCTCTCTCTCTCTCTCTCTCTCTCTCTCTCTCTCTCTCTCTCTCTCTCTCTCTTTCTATCTCTGTCGTTCTCTCTCTCTCTCTCTCTCTCTCTCTCTCTCTCTCTCTCTCTCTCTCTCTCTGTCTTTCTTCATCCTACAACCCCCCTTTCTCTCTTTTACACACAAAGGCACACACAAAGACACACACACACACACATACAAACAAACACACACACACACACACACACACACACACACACACACACACACACACACACACACACACACACACACACACGCACACCCTGCCATCCGTGAAATCCACACATAAGTCCTCTCGTCGCTCATTCCCCAAACAAACGGCGCTCTTCTTCTCTGACATCCTCTCCTTTCGGCAGGTGAAGTGTACCCATCGAACGAAGACATCAAGACACATGGCTTTCTCAACCACACACGAGAGGAAAGAAAGCCTGTCTCCGGCTGTCACAGCAATAGGCATCCTTTGTGTGATCATCTGTGGGCAACACACCCAGGCTATCAGTCACGATAATCTAAGAAAATGTACACTTTGGGAGCCCTCAGCGATGGCGTCCTTGGGCTACGGAGGAAAGTATGGGAAGGCAGTCGCCCGTGGCCATTTCAGACACATAGGCTGAGGTTAAAAAAGAATGTATAAACAGGTATATTATTCTTGTTTATTTTTGTGCAATATCTTCTCTATATGGAATGAAGCATTTACGCAAACGATAAGCAATTCGTATTCGGTAGGCAGATTGGTATTACATTTGCAATATCAATGATTTCCAAAATTTTTCTATGTATTAGCTTTACGATCTCTTGCAGAACTCAGAACACGGGGCTTCTGGCGATTTCACACTTTTTCGCGAACGTCTCCAGCGAAAAAGTCTCTTGGAAGAATAACAATGATAGAAATATTCAATATCACGTGGAAATGACTGTCAGTTCTTTAACCGAATATAAGTACTCTTTTCAAGAAAAAAGCTGTCTTTCTCGCCAGCTTGTGAAATATTGTTTGGAAATCCTCATTCATGCCACGCATATACCAGTTGTCATCGGATACTTTCATGCGCCAAGTATTGATATTAATATATTCATACAACAATCCATCTTCTGACATTTCTCATTTCCCATTTCTCGCTGTCTAGCCCCGGGCCTGCGTTCGTATTTGTATGTAGCTGATGATGCTGCATCTGGGGTCGAGATGAAGAAGCGCGGGGCAGCATCTTCACGACTGGCAGCTTCCAAGTCGGGCTTGTAGATCCCGACCTCACCATGACATCTAAGAGCTTAAAGTGGATAAGACTTTCACCATCTCGTTTAGTGTTTATGTGGTCGAGCGGGAAGGAGTACGTGGAGATCTTACAAGAAGTTACGGTCTTTTCACTTGACAGGGAGGTGCGTCTCGGAGAAAAGCTTGCACGCGGAATCTGCCCTCGGGAGACACCCTCGAGGAGGACGAGTCAAGGATGAGGTCGGGAATGGGCGTGGGCGTGGTGCAGAGGGGGAGGGTGTGCGGATGCTTCCTCGCGGCGCCTTAAAAGGGAACTCCAAGATGGGAAAATCGCACGTGTCAGGCCCGCTCTTACGCTCGGGCTGCGTGGCGACGCCTCGCTCTCGGACTGTCACTGTCTTTGGATTATTCGGACCTAATTGTCAGTTAGTTGGGCTGACTGCCTACCCGCCTGTCTGTCTGTCCAACCTTGTTTGGGAGTCCTTCATTTCTCCCACTCTCCGGTCCCTCTCTATCTCTCTCCCTTTCCTCTCTTTCTCTCCCATTCAGTCTTTCCCTCTTCCTGCATTCCAAGCAGAATGTAAAGCAACCGACCGGTGTGGCAAAGGCGCCCACCACGACCAGTGAGAAATTTGGCGCATTCGGCCCAGCCTGTTGCGCACGCGGCGGGAGGAACAGGGAAGGAAAGGGCAACGAGGCAACACTGGAGGCGAATGCAGCTGCGAGGACGCCCTTCTGGGAAGCGGCCGCGGCTACAAACTGCGTCGCCTCCTCTGCTTGCGTGACTCGGACCGCTTTCATAGGCGCTCGTAATAGATGGTTACAAAGCACCCAAACGTGGAGAAAATTATTGTTATTACAATTCTTATGTTGCCGTTACAGATATCACTGCGATTCTTCTGCTCATGAAAATCACTTTAGATCCTGAAATCCGGAAAAAAGCAGAATGAAAGAAATTAAAATAATTTTCATCTACTGGTAGAAGCAAGGAAGCAGGGGGGAGGGGGGTCCACAAATTACTACTGCGTGGAAAGTCGCAACTGTGTGTATGTGGACTATGAATATACTTCTGATTGTAGATATCCGGTTGAACTTGTATACACGCACGAACGCACGTACGCACACACACACACACACACACACAATTCATCTCATCCACCTTTGCATATTGCATTTAAATTAACCCAAACAAGACGAAATTGCTTGGAAAAGCACTTGCATATCTTGAGAACTCTAACCATGGTGCTGCATCACGACAAAGAATGAGGAGGGACCTGCAACATGGTCAGCTGAGATTTTTTCTATTGGAATTCACAACCTGAACTGATTTCTTGAAAAGAAATTAAAATCAAGAGTATATATATATATATATATATATATATATATATATATATATATATATATATATATATATTTATATGTATTTACATATAATATATTTATATATATTTACATATATATATATATATATATATATATATATATATATATATATAATATATATATATATATATATATATAACATATATAACTAATCATGATAAACTGTTCATTTTAATTTAAGAACCCACTTTAAAGATTAAACAAAATTCATCGGAAAAATAAGTGTTATTATGATTATCAACACTTGTCAAACACACGAAAATATAAATGAATAGAATCCTTTATTTATTCAGTGATCCTGTGGACACCCATACCTTTTTAATCCTGACCGTAGATATGGTGTTATTTTTTTCCCAAACAATAACACTACCTAGGCCCGGTTTCCGTTACTCCGGAGCCAGTGAGAGTAAACGACAGTGAAAACATCCAAAATTCACACCTGGAGGAGGCGGCTGCTGCTCAGACGGAGGAGAACGCGGGCGACGCAGGAGGCAGTGAGGCGGAACGGAGATACGGAGGCCGGCACGGGCGCGGGCGGAGCGTATGGTGTGGCAGGGGGCCGGAGGAGGGCGCTTCGGGTTCACGTTATGTTGCTTGATCGATGACTATGATTCGTTCCGTTCGAGGGCGGAGTCGCGATTCTTGTCCCGTTGACGTAGGCGCCTCCCTGACGAAGGAAGCGCGGGGCAGAGCGAAGGGGAACCAAGAGGGGCCCCCTGAAGCAAGAGCTCACTCAAAACATGGTATGATTAAGAATATATATTCATTCTGTTCGTGGTCTACGAATCCCAGTCGGCATCCACTTATTCTGTTTCTTTTCTTTCCCTTTTTCCTCGCTTTAGCCATAAAATTAAAATCAGTTATATGAGAAACTAAAACAACCAACTCTATGCACTTGCGTGACCGCGCCTGGGAGCATACATATAACTTACACAATAGGAGTTGCTTGTTTGTATTCGCGCTAAGTCCTAGGAGCTGTAACAAACGTCGACGTTTTCATAATCAAATACACAGCATACACATTAGAATTCGGAGGCAAGCGAGCTTAATGTGTGGCTGTTGCTCAATTCTCTTTCCCTGTTAAAATTTACGTGTTTATTACATAGCCGCAAAACGCAGTGTGTTACGCGGCCCGACATAAATTTGGCGAGCGGCGGGGACCACACGACCGCTAGCTCCCCATGCCTCCGGCCCTCCCTTCGCCACAGTGAAAGTGTAATGTCACTCATCACGCAGACATCATACTACTAAAGCAACCACACACTATAACTGTTATATATGCTACCTGTTATCTACCATAATGTGTTATATACTTAGTAG
>NC_051396.1:32169942-32172442 GCF_015228065.2 Penaeus monodon | reverse complement strand
TATGTATGTATGTATGTATGTATGTATGTATGTATGTATGTATGTATGTACGTATGTGCGTGTGAGCATATTAGCGTGTGTATGTATATGTATATGTACGTAAGCACGCACGCACGCACGCACGCACGCACACTTATCTGTATGCTGCATATATAGACTAATCATGCGCACACATATATATCAAATCTGCGCTCTTTTCGCCTACAGCAAGCTGGGGGACTTTCTCCGGAAAAATAAAAATATAAACACATAAACTGTAATAGCATTCCTCACATAACAACCTGGAAATAGCATTCGAAGATCCATCGTCACTGCGGGCCCTGTCGGCCAACCACACTCCTCAACCACCACAGCGCCCGGGGTGACAGCTTCCTACACTGGCTCTTCGAATGGTGTTGCAAGCAAATGGTACGGAAAACACTACACTGGGTTGTCGAATGTAAGTAAAGTTGCAAGTAAATAATAACAAAAAACTAATGTTATTTCATGCAAATAATAATAATAATAATAATAATAACAATAACAAACAGCAACATTAACTAAATACATTTTATTTACAAATTCGACAGAATCTAAAGGACGAAATTCTATAAACATGCAAGTCGGTAAATTAAGGCGTGATTCAGATACCTCAACAAATATTTGTGCATGAGAGAGAGAGAGAGAGAGAGAGAGAGAGAGAGAGAGAGAGAGAGAGAGAGAGAGAGAGAGAGAGAGAGAGAGAGAGAGAATAGGAAGATAAATACAACAGAATTAATGTCTTGCGCAAAATTATCCTCGTAAAAAGAAGACCTGAAAACGTTTAACGAGTGATGCAGGGCATTCAAGGAAAGAGAGAGAGCGAAATAGAGTTGGAGAGAGAGAGAGAGAGAGAGAGAGAGAGAGAGAGAGAGAGAGAGAGAGAGAGAGAGAGAGAGGAGAGAGAGAGGAGAGAAGAGAGAGAGAGAGAAGAGAGAGAGAGAGAGACAGAGAGAGAGAGAGAGAGAGAGAGAGAGAGAGACAGAGAGAGAGAGAGAGAGAGAGAGAGAGAGAGAGAGAGGAGAGAGAGAGAGAGAGAGAGAGAGAGAGAGAGAGAGAGAGAGATAGTGAGAGAGAGAGAGAGAGAGAGGAGAGGAGAGGAGGAGAGAGAGAGAGGAGGAGAGGAGGAAGAAGAGAAGAGAGAGGAGGGAGAGAGAGAGAGAGGAGAGAGAGAAAGAGAGAGAGAAAAAAAACAATATATATATATATATATATATATATATATATATATATATATATATATATATATATATATATATAATATATATATATATAAAGTGGAATACACCCACAACATAACACACCAAATACTGAATACAGGCTGTGTGTGTATATCCGTGTCTGTGAAAGTATTTGCGAGTATGTGCCTGCATCTGTATGTGGATCAGTGTGTACATATATCCATTCGTAAACGCACACAGGAACACAGACTACATCCAAATAAAGCTGAGACAGAAAAAAATATAAACGACGAAGAGGAGAAAGGAAGAGAAGAGAAGAGGAGAAAGGAGGAGGAGAGGCAAGGCAAAAAAACAAAAACAAAAAAACAAGTGACAAAGAAGAGGAAAAGATTGGAAAAGGATGAGGAAGAGGGGAGTAACTACGTCATGAACAAGTCTACCTATTGCTAAATCTAAAAAATATAAATAAATGAAATAAAAATATAGATAAATAGATAGATTGATAAATATGTAAAACAGAAAGAGAAGAGTGGTAACCAATAAGTATAGAAAAAGATGAAAAGGGAGACAAATAGAGTTGTTAACGATAGTCTGAAAAGATGAAGAAACTTGTGAAGATGAATAGGAAGAAAAATGCATGTTAACATTGCAGCAAAATAGTCAGTAAATATTAAGTTTGTGGCATTTAAAATCATTCCTCTGAAATTCGCCACGGATTTATCAAATTCACTTCGTATAAGACGAACTCTCGGCTAATTCCGACTAAGGAGCCTCTTTGATTAATAGTGACGGTGGTGGTTTCTACTAAACTACTTCAAAAATGTTGTTAACACTTTAAATCTTTAATATGGCTATTAGTCTTACTGTCTTATGGCAATGTGTTGTACAATTGTTATAATTTAGAGTACGTGCGTGTGCTACTTTTACAAAAGACTCATCTACCGTAACTGGTTCCTGGTAAGGCGGTTACATATATCATAATGCAGTTTTCATGAAAGCAGCAGCCCTTGTTCTCGCCTTCACGCAGAATTCTCATTTACGATAATGGCCCTTGTCAATACTAAAACCAGAGTGACAAATGCTACCTTAACATTAGCAGCATCGCAGCACAAAGAGGCAGGTACACACAAATAATGAAAAAGAAACGTAATGTATAGCGTCTGATACATAACATTTACGCTGACTCTCCGCCTCCTACGAGAGTGTTGGTCTTGATTCCTGCACGAACGCAAAGTGTGGAGTCACTTCGGAACTGCAGCCACTCCGCAGTTCTCGGTCATCCCGGGGAATTACATGTTATA
>NC_051396.1:32147442-32159942 GCF_015228065.2 Penaeus monodon | reverse complement strand
TGATATTTTGTTAGATATTGAAAAAATAGACTTTGCACTCACATGTTCTTCGATACTTCCTAAATTACTAATTTTATGGTAAATTGCCACAGAATTGATCTTGTGGAGAGATTTTCCTTTATTTTGGCATTGCTGTTTTTCCTGTATATGCAATTATTTACCATAAGAAATCCACACAAAACAGGCTCAATTTTAAATCATTCCTTTTCTTCAAGCAAAGAGCTCTGAATGGGAATACGAATCCAAGACGCACACCACAGAAAAGCCTAGAATTATCTTGATTTATCGCAGTAGTCGAGGAGATATTCTTACTCGTCTGCCATCAAAGTTCCTTCGCTCCTTGGTGAAACTCAAAGTTACCTTGTCTACCGTCACTGGAAATCCTGGAGGGAAGTTAAATATACCTCTGATTTTAAAGTTACACGAATGCATTATCTAGGCGAGTTTATGAGAGCACATTTTTTTCTTAAGCGGTACGGGTTTCACGGCTATTCCTCAGATTACCCGATCCTCTTTTTCATTGAAAGCCGTCTTCTGATCCTGTTATAGATGTCTACATGTTTGCATTGGGATTCATGTCGTAACTCTATTTAACATATCTCAGTCACAGAACGATGTTCATCATCGCCTAATGACTAACAGTAAATCTTATCAAGAAATGGTTAAGTTACATAATTTTGGCCATGATCAATTCCATGCTTAGGGCATTGACATCATGAGATTGTGGCGTGTATTCATTAGAGTCTTGAATATGGTGAATGGCATTTTCATCCTCTCAGAGGCATAGGGGTGTTGATGAGATACACGCAGCCAGGACATCATGTTGGCCTAGGGGAACCCAGGCAGCGCAGACGAGACAGTGGTTGTTTAACCCAAGCCAAACCTGACAAGTAGACCTGCCTTGTCGAATAAAGGATTGCGGTAGTTTACATAATTAACATATTTGGTAAATATGTGGGTAGATGAAATTACTTGAAAGAGAGGTCAAGCAGGTATGGAGCTCCGTCTGCGAGGTCAGTGCTTTGTGAGGTAGTAAAACATCCATCGGGGAGTCCAAAGTCCAAGAAAATCAATGCCCACACCATTAGAAAGGGAACAACACTCATAACTAATTTGCAAATTAACAATTTTACTTTGCTTCTGTATGTATAATGTTATATTAAATAGGAAGGTACTACTTTATGTGATTATTTAATTGAAATGACCAAAATCTTACTGTAGGGTAATTCATATTAGTGGAAAATATTTACTTTTTCTTGTGTGTCATAATAATTCTTGGCTGACCTTTTGTCTTTGAATAGTATTTATTTGAGGTTATTAGCTTATAAAAATACATTTTTCCTGTTGAAATTCCTCCTGAAGATATTTTTAATTTGATATTTTAAATGAAGCTGGCTTTTGTAATTGATAGTATTAATACAGTTAAAAGCAATTGTCTATCTGAAGAGGTCTCCCCTGTCTCAAGTAATCTTCAATTTACTCTGAAATACATGCAGTACTACCTAATGCCAGAGCACTTGAGAAAGAAAATGCCACAAGTTCTCAGACTTTGCAAGTTATTTTCTTTTACTCTTTTTTAATCTATCACCATTTATTTTACAGGTGATGAAGGAAATTAAATCAATGATTACAACTCTTTAGTGATAGTTTATAATTTCTTACACAGTGGATTGGCAGTGAGTAGCCATCAGTCACACTTCATGTACGAGGTAAACCAAATAAACCTTACTTATTTTTCATCCATGCTGGGGGCTGTGAATGTCTGCTATTGTTTTCCCATTATGACAAAATAATGGTAACTCTAAAAAATCTGATGTTCTTTTTCTTTGATATGTAGTATATTTTTTTAAAACAAAATTAGTTCAGGAAAGAAAGGATATCAAAGAAATTTTCTTCTTATTTGTTTAATTAGCTCATCCTCCTCATGTATACAAAAAGTGACTAGTGTAACAATATTTACATCATGGCTAAAATATCTGAACTTTAGCAAGAACAGTGTTTTCCCCATCTAGGAAACGGAATGACATCTTTGATATTATCTACACCAAGTACGAACAGCAGGAGTCTTTCAAATCCAATGCCAAATCCACCTGAGGGAGCTCCACCCCCAAAAGTGCGCAGATCAAGATACCACTGAAGGTTGTCTATGAGCCCACGTGAATCAAGCTCTTTGCGAAGAATCTGAGGTCGGTCCTCTCTTAGGCCACCTCCTGCCACCTCACCTATGCCTGGCAAGAGCAAGTCCACTCCTAGAACCTGTCAAGATACATCAGAATTTAAACTGCAAATACACACTATAATGAATTAATAATTGAGTATTGTGCTACCTATGATTGATACCTATGACATTCTTATAGCTGTTACTACATTCTCAATCCTGTTCTTCCTATACCCTATTAGGACCTTCAAAGATTGGCTTCAAGACAAGGATTGAAAAGAATTAGACACAAGTATTAATGATCAAATTTAGTAACCTTATATATAGTAACAGATATTGGTTACCTTTTTCACTTTGTTAATGGTCTCCATCACATATCCTAAAATAATTTTACTCAATCATACTTCAAAAGCTCTATTTTTCAATAATAAAAAAGAACACAAACTAATCTGAATAAACTAAAGCAAACAAATACTAACCACATCAGAATTATCATCTCTTTGTCGCATGTAGAAAGCCTTTGTTTTCTTGGGCCAGTCAGTCACAAACACAGGTCTGTTGCCTGCATGTTTAGTTAAGAACAACTCATGTTCTTTCCCAAGATCATCCCCTAAAGTTGGTTTTGTCTGGAAGTGTTGAGAATTTTCTTGCAAGAGAGTCATAGCTTCATCATAAGTCATATGGATAAAAGGCTGACTCAATGCTGTTTTCACTAATTCCTGTAAGGTAGAAGTGTATTTGGTGGTTGAAGGTAATAAACATCTATATCTCAACTTCTGCATCCATGTTCATGAAATCTAAAAATGTGAAAAGTAAGCTTTCATAAAGTGCATTATAAGAGTTTTCTAATTTCCCCCCATATTAAACAGGTTCACTGAAGTCATGTGTAACACTTGTCCACTGGATCAAACTACAGTGAGAGTATCTGTTGCAATATAATGCAGAGAATAATAGCATATAATTATTTGATTTCTTAATAATATGAAATATATATATATATATTATATATATATATATATATTATATATATATATATATATATATATATATATATATATATATATATATATATATATATATATATATATATATATATATATATATATATATATATATATATATATATATATATATATATATATATGGACTTGCAGTTACACTATTTACTTACATCTCCAACAAGGACTTTTTATTCAGTATTTCTACTATAGGTACCATCCAGAGAACTAGAATAGAGCTAAAACAATATAGAAAGAAAAAAAGAAAACTATTACTGCACTGGTACCTTGTACTTACTTCCGTACATTCATTTTGTTTCCAGTGAGTAGACACATCCTCTTCACTCTTATCTAGAACACACTGAAGGGAGGTTTTCAAGAGGTCCTCTATTCTATTCATGAGCTTTTGTAGACCTTCTGGCCCACTGAGAAAGGCTTCCTCTGCTTCAACCATCCAGAATTCGGCCAAATGTCGCCGTGTTTGGGAATTCTCAGCTCGGAAAGCTGGATTGAAATTGTACACTTTCGATAAACCACTAGAATTACAGAATAACATCGCCATTACCACAGTGGACAGAAAAAGAGAGAAAAATATTATTTCATGTATTCTTGTTATTTCTAGCATGAGATACAAAAGTGAAGTATTCTAATAATGGGATCCTCTTCCTTATTATTTCATGAAGACATTTAGAGGATATACAGAATCAGCAAGGTAATTAACCTTGCCATGGCCTCTAGATGCAGCTGGCCTGATACTGTTAAATATGCTGGATGACCAAAATACTTTGTTGAGAGTGAAGCCTGTGAACCAACTTCTGCAAAGAGGGGCTAAGGGGAATGATTACATTAGAACCTTTAAAAAGACCAGTACTTCATTATAGTACATGTAGGCTACAACATTATAGTTTCACTTTTTTCAAAGTAGTAGAAGAGAAAATCCAAATTAATTGGTTAAATCTTACCTGAACCAGAAATACTTCTCCACCACCTTCACAGTCATTAGCTGTTAAAATTGGCGTGTCAATGTTGATAAAATGTTCCTTGTTGAAGTACTCCTGCACTGCCAACTTTGCCTTTTAGTTTTCATTTTTTCCCCCAAAAATGAACAGAAAAAGAAATACTATAAGGCATACATATTATTGAATACAGATTACTCATTATCATCTTAAAATATAAGACTGCATTATCACATGAATATCAGATGTGGAATCAAGTGAAGTCAAGTGATATTCTTATAGGATTACAATTTGAAACAAAATCTAATGCCAGGTAGAACACAATTTTCAAATCTGCAATTTTATTCTAATCATGAGATTACAGAAAATGTGTACCTCACCATTTTATATCCTGAACATAATTCAATATGAAAATCACTTAAGAACGGAGCATGCAGAAATAAGGCAAAATTTGCAAAATGATGAAATGGAGTTCATCTCCTGGGTTTCATAAGCTTTATGATATACAAAACTAAAGCTATCAATATATGTCTAAGAAAGTTATGCCAATCAAAATCATATTAAAGTTCTGACTTTAGTATTCTAGTAAAGAGTAATGGCTTGACAGTGAACTGTCTGCATACCATTGAATAATTTTAAAAAGAGTACTTTTCAATTGTGGGGAGTCTGATATGAAAAAAAATAATAAGAAAAATATACAAAAGGATCATCACCTTGCATAATGGAGTATAGCATAGTGTTTTAGCATATTCTAATATACATATGTAATATGGATGATATACTATTCAGAATCATTATAATTCACATATTGTCTAAAAATATGCTACAAACATTCACATCTCACTATCCAAAATACACACTACCTTTGTTGGTTCCTTGAAAGAGAAGAAAAGAAGAAGAAGAAGAAGAAAGAAGAAGATGAAAAAATTACCAATATTACCAAATGTCCAAAAATGTCTTACAGGTGATAGCCAGTCTATTTCTATTTATTGAAATATATACTTTAGTATCATTTAATAAATCAATTGAATTATATCTCTATCATATTATTTTGCTGCAATCATTGCTTTCCAGATAATGTTTGTCATTGGTTATGTGCCCCTGTCAAATATAGGCATATTTTCCCTACAACTTTTTTATTATCAATGAGACAACTATGGTGGACACTAAAATATCTTTTTGCAAGTTTCCTCAGGCCACGCAATACGATATCACTCATATTCTTAATCCATTTGCAGGCCTTCCTCTCCCTCTGTCATGTGTCTGGCCTCTTTGCAGCTGTGAATATAATGTAATAGTAATTCTCATATTGTATTGTACATTTCACCTAGCTAAACCACCTCCCCATCTCTTAAGCTCCCACACACACTATCCTATAATGTATCAGGAGTTACCTTCTGTTTATCACTGTCCATTTATTATTCACATTCATCTATAGACATATTCTACTGTTTTCCATGGTAAAGGAATAAATTTGTTGCTTGATATATATTTTTTTTACATTTAATTCATAAATGAAGAGTAACTGTGACTCACTCTCTCTCTCTTTCTCTCTCTCGCCTTCTCTCTCTCTCTCTCACCTTCTCTCTCTCTCTCTCTCTCGCCTTCTCTCTGTCTCTCTCTCTCTCTTGTCTTTTCTCTCGCCTTCTCTCTCTCTCTCTCTCTCTCGCCTTCTCTCTCTCTCTCTCGCCTTCTCTCTCTCTCTCTCGCCTTCTCTCTCTCTCGCCTTCTCTCTCTCTTCCCTCTCTCCTCCTCTCTCTCTCTCTCTCGCCTTCTTCTCTCTCTCTCTCTCCTCTTCTCTCTCTCTCCTCTCTCTCGCCTTCTCTCTCTCTCTCTCTCTCTCTCTCGCCTTCTCCTCTCTCTCTCTCTCTCGCCTTCTCTCTCTCTCTCTCTCTCTCTCTCTCTCTCTCTCTCTCTCTCTCTCTCTCTCTCCCCTTCTCTCTCTCTCTCGCCTTCTCTCTTTCTCTCTCTCTCTCTCTCTCTCTCCTTCTCTCTCTCGCTCTCGCTCTCTCTCTCCTTCTCTCTCTCTGCACAGTGTAGCATGCGGGTCCGGTGACCTTCCCTTGCTCCGCCCATGCCCCCTCCAGCTGCTTATTGCTTCCGGCAGCTGGAACGGTCACTACTTATACCGAGGATGACCTAAGCCTCGGAGAGTTCGTTGCCAGCGACCAGCGCAGTAAGGTTGGTTTAGCCCTCGCCTCCCTCCGGGCAGGCTGACCGACAGTGACCTCTGCAATGTGCTTTTACCCCTTTAGACAAATCGTAGCGTCATCGTAGTGTGTGTTCACCCCTTTACGTGTGTTTTGAGTCTCTGTTAGCCACTGTACTAGAGTACGCATAGCCCGTTATAACTGGCGGCAGCATGCCAAAAGGATGCAACGGCCCGTTGCATCCTTTTGGCATGCAACAGGGACACACCACCTGCCGGACTCCCCGTAGATTCAGCAAACCAGCACCTTGCTGCAGGTACCAGTCGCCCTTGGATGCTGTGCATAGGCAATGCCTGGCGGTCGCCTGCAGATCCGGTCAACTCCAGGAGCTCGTAGCGCAGGTATCAGCCGCCCCGAGATGCCGCCTCTGCCCCGACGCCCGTATATCCAGATGAAGATTACGAGGACGTGTGGACGTGAGAAGGACCTGGATGAGATCTGTGAGGACGTGTGGACAAGGATGCCGCCGAGTTAGGCCTGGACGAGGACTACAAGGAAGTCTAGACGATTCCGAAATCAAGGAGAACCTGTGCGAGACTTTCGATGACGTGTGGACATCGAGGATGGACAGATTACACCGAGGACCAGGAGGATGAGGACGACAGGGACGAGCAGCCACGAAGAGGCACCAGGACAACACACACGAGAACGAGATGACCAGCCAGGTTAGGTCACCCTTGAGGTGAATCTAAGACACCTCGAGGGTGAGGCGTGAATAGGTGGCCGAGCAATGTACAGTGTGGCATGCGGGTCCAGTGACCTCACCTCACTCCCCCCATGCCCCCTCCAGCTGCTTCTATCGCTTCTGGCAGCTGGAACGGTCACTACTTATACCGAGGATGACCTAGGCCTTGGAGAGTTCGTGTTAAGCACCCAACGCGGTAAGGTCAACTCCGCCCTCTCCCTCCGGGCAAGCTGACTGCGACTCTCTCTTCTTTTCTCTCTCTCTCTCTCTCTCTCTCTAGCTCTTTCTCTCTCTCTCTCTCTCTAGCTCCTTCTCTCTCTCTCTACCTCCTTCTCTCTCTCTCTGTCTCTCCTTCTCTCTCTCTCTGTCTCTCCTTCTCCCTCTCTCTCTTCTCTCTCTCTCTCTCTCTCTCTCTCTCTCTTTCTCTCTCTCTCTCTCTCTCTCTCTCTCTCTCTCTCTCTCTCTCTACTGATGCTGTTTGCACTTGGCATGTGATAATAAAATATATATTTTCTGGTGTATAAAATGAAGCTCTTGAAATGCCAGCATCTAAAATCTGTCTGAGTGACTGAGTGCTGGAGAGACAAGCTAGATAGTTTGTAGCTCTTTGGGGCTTCTCTGGTCAGTAGTTTTGCCTAAATGAACCAAACGTGAACCTAAGAAAATTATTTGACATTATGGTAATGTCATACCAAAAAATTGGCTGGTATTGCTATTGTGTCAGAAATAGAATTGGCTGATGTTTACTTTGATCTACTTGAGTTTTCAGGTAATTTTTGCATTATGGATGATGACAGATATATAAAAAAAAAGCTGACTAGGGTTAGATGGACAGACAGAAAAAAGAATGAACTAATACATAAAAGGGAGGGAAAAAGAAAAAAATACAGAGAAATAATGAAGAAATAAAGAATAAATGTGAGAGAGAGTGAATGAATGAAAAATCAGGAAACAGAGACTATTGTACCAGGATACTCAAGAGAGAAGATCAAGAGGACGAAGCCATGTGACAGAATCATGGCTTTTTGCTCTTTTCCTAAAACATGTCTGTGTCAAATCTCTGGCTGATGTTGCCAAAAGTACTCATCAAAATAATTTCAACTGTTTATTATATTTACCATATGATACCAAAGAATAGATTTTGACCAAAAATTAGTTTCTTTTTTTTTTTTTTTTTTTTTACATTGGCCATTACCTCTAAGTACCAAACAAATTTTCGGATGCTGTGGACAAACAAATGGTTCACCTTCAGAGGACCTAAGTGTTTTTCAGTGAGGAGAAATTCTTTATCCAATTATCTGACAGGAAGAAAATTAGATAAAATGAAACAATTTCATAAACTTACATACCTGTGATCTCACTCGCAGCATAGAACTAAAGGTGTTAGTTCTTGCTCTCAAGTGTAAGAACTGGCGAACATAATCTTGTGGATGCCTCTTCCTAGCTTTGAAAGGGTAGTTCTCTATTTGTGGTCCACCAATTAACTACAAAATTGTAATGGGTTAGTTGAAATAGCTTAAAAAAAAAAAAATCAATATTTATATCTGGATGTACATTATATGTACATCCAGATACAAATATAGATATAAATGAATGAAAGATTGAATAATGCAATGCTGCATTGATATAGATATATAACAATCCTCCCTGACCAAACCTCGAACCTAGGTCACTCCGGGTACGAAACCAGAGGGCCAGTACTAAACTAACAATGAATGAATGAATAAGTAATTTAATTATATAATATTCTATTACACTCTTGGATATGTGGACAATGTGAGCTTTTAGTGATGAAGAAAAGGCAATATACTCACTTCTATAACTTCTGTTATGAGCTCTACACTTTGTCCCTTATGCTGAGAGGCCTGCAAAGTACCCAAAGCAGAGACTGAAGTGTGGTACCCAACTCCTGGAGGAATCTTCTCTGTTGGTACCACAATCTGCAGGAAATGTAAGGGTCTTTAAAGATATATAACTGAAACAAAACAAAAATTACTTTTTTTTTTCTTTTTGTATTTCAGACTAAATACAATCCATATAATAATTTGGTTAAGCTTATTCAGAGTATTCTTCTCCATGTCTTAATATAAAATCTTGCCATTTTCCTTTTAGTTTTGTCACAGCTGCATTACCTTCATTCTTTGAAGTTTAAAGTCGGTCAATTTTTTATCTGTTCATGTTCATACACAATTGTATAACCTTATTCATATATACTTTTATTTTGACATGGTATGTACTTTTCTGTTTTGCAAAAAATATTTTGACTACAAATTTTGTTGCAAAATATTTTTTCTGCATGATATCTTAGAAATCAAGGAACAATGTTATGCAATAACCTAGATTCTGGTACTGATTGAACGTCACTACTGCAGTAAGTTTGTACCGGACTGGTAATGGGGTGGTGTATTTTCTGAACCATGAAATACTCTAGTAAAGAAAGCAAAGTAATATATTCATTAATCATTGTGGAAGATGTCACTGGTATGGAGCTGTGTTGGTGCCTCAGATGAAATGATCATCTGGGTTGAGGTCAATCATGAATTGAATCTGAATGAAATGAATTTTACTGAATTCCAATGGATCTAATATCAATGAACTAAACTGATGAAGCAAATTAATCATTGTACAATAATTAGCTTAAAGTATACTCAAATAAGCAGTAAAATATATTGTTTAGTGCTACATAAAATGTTAGTAATATATCAAGTGAATTAACCAACTCAATTTCAGTTAATTTCCATTTAGTTAAGCAACTGTTTCATGCATAATTCATGTTTTAGGTACAACTATTTCAGATTTACAAGTTCAGTTGCTGTCACTGTGCCTGCTGGAGATGGCATGGGTAAAACACATATATTCCTTCCAAGCCCTTCTGGCCTTGTCAGACATTGTTGTGTATTTAGCTGTTTTGTCTCTAGATCTAGCTGTAATCTTTTTACATCATCTGACTTTTAAGACCAAAACTAATGCTGTCTTGATTTATTAACACTGCCTGCCCAGTCCTGTTGGTATATTCATTGGTATTGAACTGTCAGCAGTCAGCACTGAACTACAAATTATCAATCCATATTTCAGTCTGACTTGAATTTCAACTGAAATGACACAAAAAGAATTAATCCCAACTCTGGTGGTCATGATTGAAAGCAAGAGATATAAGAGATACCTGACCTGTGAATGCAGGATTACTGAGGTTCAGTCTGTAATTAGTTCAATAGAACTACAACAACACTATATATCACAAACAATATCAAAGACATATAGTCCTGCCATTATTCTACAGCTAAATATCCTTCTTACCTGAAGTTTCTGACTACTTGAACCATCATTGATGTCAATAAAAGATAACTCCTTCTGCTTTCTTATTCCTTTTACCCATCCCTGTAAATAAAAACATTTCTAATGATATGTGTAAAGTAGAAAATTTCTTGACATATTTATATTGTATGTTTTGCTTATAAGATATCATGGGATTGATGGTAAATGCAGTATGCAGGAAGAAAAGTGCATATTACAGAAAACCAATTTATTATATGTGACAACAGTTTGTGTATAATAAAATAATTCTGTGTATAGTAAATTTTTCAGTCACCTTTTCAACACTTTTTCTGCTGATCATGGTACAATTTTTGTCATTTTTATAGAGAGAGAGAAAAAAGGAAAAGCAGATCTTAATGATAAATATGGAAATATAGATAATATGGAATATCATGATTATTAGTTCCTAAAGTTACAAGTATGAAATAAAACTTTCCTCATGTTCACAATGTAAAACATAAAAGGTATATGGACATCAAATAATCATTTAATACAATAATTAAACAATATTAAAAGTCCTAATCTACTGAATCCTGCTAGAAATAATTAGAAAATATGCAAAGTGGCTTTCAAAATGGGACTTTTTTCTTGATCTATGATAGATGGTTTATAGTATAAAGTCTAGTATGATAGTGGTGGAGTGCCAAGTGATCAATACAGCCCTTGCACCTATATGTTGGCAAGATAAAATATAGACTGATTCCTTACATTATGTTAAGCCAATACTGCTTGTTTTTTTTTATCATTCTCTTTTATATTATATTGCTATTAGTAATATTTATAATGTTATAATAATTATAATGTCTATAAAAACAATAAAATTATCAATATTAATTGCATTAAGAAAATCACATAAACCCAAGGGCAGGGGAAATTAGGCGAGGTCACAAATTTGTAGTTTAGCACTTGTGGAGCCATCTGTGTAAAAACATTTCCCAAAACAAAACTACAATGTACAAATGCATGTTCCTAGCAGCACTGGGTTAAAATACAAGATGGTGTACAAGATTTAATCCTGCTATGTGTGGTAGAAACTTGGCCTTTTCCATAGCATGTGTGTGAAAGCCACATGGCCAAGGCAAGGCACATTGCCGAGGTAATTGTTTAGAGAACCTTCACATGACTGATCATAATGATAGTGGTATTGGTGGATTCCTTTCACTCTCTACTACCCATACATATGGGGTATTTGCCATGGAAACCCCCCAATACCCACAATCTTGGCCCCAATAGCAAGAGAGGCCATAAAAGGTATCAGGGTTAACTGTGGGTTAAAAAATGAATAACACACACAAATATGTCACTGTAATAATAATATACACAGGATTAGTTACTATATTGTCTAATGCAGGATAGACATGCAGGGTGAACAAGACATGAAAATAATAAACTACTAATCTGACAGATGGATGACAATGCTCTGGAATACCCCACATTCTAGTCAGTATATCATACTGACTACATCAAAGATTAGCAAGCTGCTCCTCTGTGTACACTCCTATACCTATGTGATCTGCTATTACTTAATTCTGCCTACATATGCTTTAGTGGTCACAGGTGGAGGCTGGGGAGTGGTAGCCCCCCCCCCAAGGGGAAAGCATGGGGAACACCCCCCTGTAAGGGTGCTGTTCCCCATATTATACACCTCTATATTTATATACAGAGGTGTATAATATATGCAATCACAGTGCCTCTGAGTGCCCGATGATGAGACAAGATTCTGTTCTACACTCTATACATGTGTGGTGGATTCTTCAATGTCCAGTGTGGGGATGTGGGGGGCAGCAGCCCCCCATTGAGTGGGTCGACTCTATACTGACCAATTTTATGTATATAAGTTATATTCCAAGTAAGTTCCCTGGTACCTTCCCTTGCTATTGGGGCATATGGGGGTGTCCACAGCAAATGTCCTACATGGGCGGTTGAGAGTGAGAAAAATACATCAGTACCACTTTCGTCGTGATTGGTCGTGCAAGGGTATTCTGAAAATTTATTGTGGCAGATACATGGGTATCCGTAATCCGGTTTCCCTTACTCATGCAATGCTTTTTGAAATTACATCCAGTTGGCTGTTAATTATTTTGAAATTACAGATGCTCCATCTGCAGGTAACATCAACCAAATCTGCACTCTTTAGAATACACCCAAAGGAGGAGTAAAATATTCTCTACACAACTA
>NC_051396.1:32122442-32124942 GCF_015228065.2 Penaeus monodon | reverse complement strand
TTTATCGAGTCACCATCTCTATTTACCCGGCACTGACTTGGGCTGCCTTGCCCACCCAGCGACTAGGTAGGCAATCGAGGTGAAGTTCCTTGCCCAAGGGAACAACGCGCCGGCTGGTGACTCGAACCATCGAACTCAGATTGCCGTCGTGACAGTCTTGAGTCCGATGCTCTAACCACTCAGCCAATTCGGCCTTAAATCAGATGTACTGAGGTATATTTACGAAAGATGGAATAATGCAATGCCGCATTCATATCGATAAATAACAACCCTTCCTGACCAGGACTCGAACCTAGGTCACTCCTGGTATGAAACCGGAGGCCAGTGCTAAACCAACTATGTCACACGATCCACTAAAAGGAGTGTGCAACTAGGATCATTACTCAATTATGAGTAGATAGGTAATGTCTATGGTAACTAGTAAGATCCTAGTTGCACACCCCTTTTAGTGGTTCGTGTGACATAGTTGGTTTAGCACTGGCCTCCGGTTTCATACCCGGAGTGACCTAGGTTCGAGTCCTGGTCAGGGAGGGTTGTTATTTACACACACACACATACATATATATACACATCTTTGTTTCTCTCTTTCTCTCTCTTCTGTCTGTCTCCGTTCCTGTCTGTCTCTCTCTCTATCTCTCTTTCTTTCTTTCTCTTCTGTTTATCGCCGTCTTTGTCTTTTTGTCAGTCTCTCTGTCTGTCTGCCACTCTCAACCTTTTCCCCTCTCCCCTTTTCTCCCTTTTCTTCCTCCCACCATCCCTCTCCCTCTATTTTTTCTTACCACAACGACCCTCCAATCAGGCAAAGCCGATACTACCAATATCACCCCCATAGCCCTGAGGAGGAGAGTGCTACGCATGAGCCACTCACCCTCACGACCCTCCCCCTCCCCCCAGATCACTTCGTTCGTCCTCAGCGTGAACAGCACCCACTATGAGCGCGCCAGAACAACCAGCGTCGGGCAAACAGCTGAGGGTCGAGACATCTGGATGGTGACGGTACACAAGGGAACTTGCGACGACTCTCGGGGCTTCTACATCGTGGCTGGTAAGTCATGTGGGGGCAGAATATTGTAAGTCTGCTTACAGTTTTCCTTGTTTGTTTCTCTATCTTCTCTTAGTTATTGCACACACACACACACACACACACACACACACATACACACACACACACACACACACACACACACACACACACACACACACACACACACACACACATCTGTTTGTTTCTGTATGTATATCGGTGCGTGTGCGTCCTCGTCCACAGGGTCCCAGGCGCGCGAGTGGATGGGCCCCGCCGTGGCCCTGAACCTGGTGTGGCGGCTGATCTACGACTGCGAGGTGGGCGAGGGCCACTCCTTCTACATCCTCCCGCTCCTCAACCCCGACGGCTACGAATACTCCAGGACGTCGGGGAACGAGATGTGGGTGAAGAACCGCGCCAACATCAGTGGTTCGAGCTGCTGGGGCGTAAATCTGGACCGGAACTTCGACTTCCAGTGGGGCGTCGCAGGCAGCGCCACCGAGCCCTGCTCCGAGGTGTTCAACGGGGGCAGCCCCATGTCGGAGCTCGAGAGCCAGGCGCTGGACAGGGCACTGGGAAACTGCCTCGCGATTAACATGGTGATGTCGCTGTCCTCCTCCAGGAGTGTCGGAGGCGAGGCCATCCTCTACCCCTGGAGCTTTACCGCGGACGAGGAGCCGAACAACCTCACGAGGATCCTGCGCTACGCCGAGATATTCCGCAACGCCTCCTTCCACGCCCACGGCACCAACCACACCCTCGTGCCCGCCTACGCCGCCCCTGCGCCCCATTCCGGCACCTTCACGGACTGGGCGATGAGTGTGCACAAGGCGGCCACGTCCTTCGTCGTCAGGCTCCGCGGGGACGGCAGTTACGGCAACAATCCTAACGACATCTTGGCCACGGCCGAGGAATTCTGGGCCGGCATTTACGCCTTGTGCACGCAGGTCGCCGCCGACTTCCTCTGAGCTCCGGCTGCCCTGCCGCCCCTCGGGAAGCATCATCAGTGCAATTCCAATTTGTCACTTTCCAGGAGAGGATTTTGGAAACTTAATTCTTATTGATGGTATTGGCTGTAATCTGAAGCATTCCTAGTTAATAAAAGCTAATCATTGATAACTACCAAACACGATTGTCTTCTATTTCCACTTAGCACCGGTACAATAAAATAGAAAGAATAAAAAAGAATATCTCAGGATATCCATCTGGGATATTTTATGTGGCAGTCACTGCATAAAAATCCTAGGCACGAAAAATACATTATATATCTACACACACACACACACACACACACACACACACACACACACACACACACACACACACACACACACATATATATATATATATATATATATATATATATATATATATATATATATATATATATATATATATATATATATATATATATATATATATATATATATATGTATACACACACACACACACACACACACACACACACACACACAC